>NC_063214.1:29644952-29947982 GCF_020740725.1 Corvus hawaiiensis
CAAAACAAATGCTGAGTCAATTAATTCATCTGGATATAATTTTTTGTGTTGCTGAAAAGCCTCGTAGAGAAAAAAAATTCAGTGCAGGACAGTCATTCCTGACCATCAGGCAGTCAGAAAGAATAGTATTCTGGAAAGTTTATTATAAAAACAAGCATGCACAAAAATATACACATGCAAGCACTTAGTGTAAGAAAAGCCCTGGCAAGAATCCTAAAAATGTGTTTATGGAATCATTACAATAGTGAAAATGTCACTGAAAATATAGTTAAGCCAGTGAGTATTCAGAAGAGAGAGAAATACTTGAACTTCTGTACATCTGGGGGTATTTGCAGAGTTTCTATTTGCAGTGCAGGTACACCTAGATATGAATGCTCACTGCTGAGCCTGAAGCACAGAACTGAGCATGTAAGAAAATTACATTTAAGGGCAATATAAGATTTTTAGTAAGGGGGATGATGTAATGTTGTGGCACAGTTACAAAATAAATAGTGTTTTACACTTCTCTGAGTCACTCTGGCTTCTCAGTGGGCCTTGCTCTGGGCATAACCATGTGTCCCAGTTGCTGGGTTCTGGGGATTACAGGGCAGCGTTTCCCAGCTTGTCCAGTTTGGCTGTGAGACCCTTGACTGTTGGAGGAGGTAGGCCTGTCACTAGGGAACCACCTTAGGGCACTTGGAAATGTTATTTGTTTTATCCTTTTCACGTGTGCAGGAAAAACTGTAGAAAGATTAAGATGTTCATATGCCTGTATCGATCTTATGCCTTCATCCTTCCTTGCCTGCACTGAAATCCCTTCCATGTCAGAGATTCCATCTCTATTTAAACCTCTGAGAGCCTGATGCCCTTGTCTACACTGAGCTACAATTTCCTAGCCCCAACACAACAAATTGTTGGAAATGGCTAGAGGGAAAAGATGACCTTTTTCCTTGTGTCTGAATGCCAGAGATGCCACCAAGCAAAGGCATCAAGCTGACCCTTCTTGCAGAAAGACTAACTAGGCACTCTGTGTCTTCTGGGTAAGAAATAGAAATACTCTGCATTCTTTTCCTTCTTGGTCTAAAATAGCCCATAAAGGAAGATTTTCCAGGCCCAGTGTTTATAAAAACCTGGAGAGGATTGAATGGCACTTAAGTCTTTAGATGGTTCTTGAAAGCTGATATCTGGCTCAGTCAAGGTAAATTTGAATTACACTGTATTGACTGTAGCTGAAACTCTGTGCTACATGTGCTAGGGGCAGAGAGGTGATAGAAGGCATGTGTGGTTAGTCTGAGGAAATGAAAATACTTTTCAGAGATGTGATTTCTTTTGCCCCCTTTCTGTAAAATGGGTTGCACAGATTGTGGAATTTCTTTGTCTTGTGTGATAGAATTGCCATATTGCGGTGGATGTGGAAGAGGGCTTTTCTCTGGGAGGTTTCTGTTGTCTTGATAGCTGGATATTAATGTAGGCTGTTCCCATGCATAATAAACCCTCAGTGAGTGAAAATAGCTGTGATGTTAATTCCAAATTATATATACAGGAGTGACATGGTAGGTAGGTGTTAAACTCTCCATGATGGATAAATTGTAGTAGGGGTTGTTTGTTGATCATCTCCAAAAGTTGTGCTTTTTCTTATGAGAGAAAATCCTGTGCATTCTTACATAATAAAAAAGGTAATTTGTAGAATTTTTATTCTAACACAGATTTTGAAGATATGCTTGTAAGCAAGAAAAGAGTGAGGGAAAGCAATCTTTTTTCTGAAGTGATGAGTGACAGCCCCTTTTTTTTTTTTTTCAGTCCACTTTCCCAGGGATCTCTTGTCCAAGTGGCCTTACACTTTCCCAAAATAATTTCCTCTGGCGACAAACCAAACACAAGAACTTAAGGCAAAAAAAATGTTTCTTAAAAAAAATTCTGAAAGGGTATCTGTTGTGTGATAAAAATGGAGTTGTATGTAATGATGTTGATTTAGCACTTAGGACTAATAATTATGTGTTAAAAACATATTATTATGTTAATAATAATTATGTGTTAAAAACAGATTCTGATTTTTGTATGGCTGCTATAGATTTTTCTTCTGTCTAGATGTATACATCCAGTATGAAGGAAATACCAGATGGAAAGAGCTCAGTGATATGTCAGACTTGTTCCCAGCCATATTCTAGCAGTGCTCCATCCCGTCACCATTAGCAGAACCCCTTCCCAAGGTCTCTGGTGGAAGGAAGTGGCACAGTTCAGGGCTTGCTGGCCCCACTGCTGTTTACTTACATGGGAACAGCAGCTGGTCCAGTAAACAATATAGGGTGGTGTAACCCTTTCATTCCATTATTTTGATCACTGGCTGTCTGTCACAAGTGTCAGATTCGAAGCCCTCGGTGGGCAGAGGTTGCAGCTGTTGCTTATTTCATCAGCTTCCACAATAGTTGCATCCTCAGTACAGACATGTGCCAGTGGCAAAGGTGAGATTTATGTTTGGGTTTTTTTCTTTTACAATAATGCCTATGTTCCTTAAGCTAGATGAAGTCCTCTTTGTTCTTTGCCTTGTACAAAAAAAATAGTAATATGAAAAAAAACATCTCCTGGGAATTTAAAAATCTTGACAGGTTTATTAATCTAAATACCTAAGAGCACAGTGATTGCACTCCTTTAGAGATTTGCTACAGAATGAAATAAAACACCCATGTCCCAGCCACTGTTTTCTTGCAGTTGGGGAAGGACGAAGGGAAGGATCTGGTTAGACAGAAAAGAAAGAACTTGTTGTTAGCTACTGATTGAAATAAGAAGAGAGCCAACATTTAGATTTCTCTTCACAAAATACTGGATGAAGTTGCATGTTACTGGACTGTGTGTAGTCTCTGTATATCAGCAATGTTAACCTTAAAAACAGAAAAAAACCTCATTCTTTTGATCAGTTGCTGAATCTGACATAGAAACTTTGTTTTTTGGAGATCCAAGTGGACACGAGATTTCATTGCTTGGATTCTCTTTGCCTTCCAGGTTTAGATTTCATATGACCTTGTAGCTTTGTAGGAACGACATCTGTATCCCTTTCCCACTTGTGGAGGGGAAGGTGGACAAAGCCTGCTGTCTGTCAGAGCAGGCTGTTTGGAGGAACTGCATAAGTAAATGTTCAGCAGCATCAGTACAGTGTCAGACTGGTGCATGTGTAAGGCGTAAAATGTGGAAATGAGCCATGTGGCCCTCACACAACTTTTCTCACTTACATAAGCCATCAGTAGACTCGATTAATGAAAGTTTGAATCGGGTAGAGAGGACTTAAACCTGCTGATTACAAGGGAGAATCCATTATTTAAGAAGGGGTGCACATACATTGTGGCTTAGAGTAATTTCTTCCATGTTTAAATAGTGTTCTACTAAAATGTATAATATGGGTGTTTGCCTGAGCTCCTGACAACAAAATTTATTACAAATTATTCATTTTCTGATAGACACATGCTACTTTCCATTTAAATTTCCTACAGATTTTATCTTTGGATTCAGCAATGTCCTCATTTGGGCATAAATATCTTTTCCTTTTTAACAAAGAAATTAAACAAGCCAGAAGTGGGGTTGTTTTTTCTGTGCCTAGGCCGGCCATATGATGACAGTAACTTGCAAAATGCCTCAAAACCTCACAGAACATAGACAAGTGATAGTAGTGGGATTCATTTCTAAGTTTGTTGGAAGGGTTTTTTTGTTTGGTTGGTTTTTTGGTTAGGTTTTTTATTGTGTGGTGGTTTTGATTCTTTTTTCTTTTAATTGATTCATAAAGTAGATCAGGGCCTGTCACTTCCCTGAAAACAGATAACAAACTGAGGGAGGCATGATGATATATTTCACAGATCTGAGCATCTTCCCTGGGGATCTTTTCTGCAGTTGTAAGGCATCACTGGAGCACCATGCTGCAGGAGAACCAGCCGGGGTAGGGCATTGGGAGTTTTCTTCCAGCAAGGAGGCAGACACTGGAAGAAATGCTCTCTGCACACATTCTTGGAATTGTGCAACCACCTTGCCAGGAAGGGAAAATATCTGCAGCTCATGCAATCCCTGCCATCTCTGGCAGACTTATTTTGGTGGGTGTTGTGATGCAGGCTTTTGTTCTCTTAGAACTGGAAGGAGACATTTAAATGATAACTTTTGAATATGGTATTAAAAAACTTTCAAATAAGTAATTGTTCAGAATAGCTATTCCAAAAGCAGCTTGCTTTCTTTAAAAATCTCCTGAGACTTTTGTTCTTGTTTGTTTGTTTGTTTTCTTGAATGCCCACATTTCTCCTCCCTCCTCCAAAAGATTCAAAATTACTCTGTAGCATAGCAGAAAAAAAAGCAGTCGTGGAATTCCCCCCAAATGCCTTTTTGTCTAAATCCCAGTGAAAGTCAATGGTGTTGGTGCTCCAAAACCAGTTAATTATTTAAAAAATCCTACCTAAATAAAGCAATCTATCACCTTGGTTTTGCTGAGTAACATTTACAGAGCCCACACTGTAATGGATTGTCTCTTCATTGAAGGGGGAGGACAAAACATTTTTAAATATCTACTTTGAAGGTAGGGGTCATGCCCGTTAGAGCAAAAGTAAGCAGTATTTTTCACTCCAGTGTCTGTTGGATGAGTGAAGCTGAAGATAAAGCTGTGGTGTACAGTCAGCTAAATGCTCGTAGCCATGGAGAGATGCAGCAGCTAATTGAAACTAATAAATTTTTTTGTGTTAGACAGTTCCGTCCAAGAAAGTAAAAGGCATGTGGTAACAATGAGTATGACTACATTTCATTTTTGTTGTGAGGTTGCAGTTACAGATAGAGTTGTGCCATTAGCTGTTTCACCCCAGTATTAGAAATGCAGCAGGGCATGGTGTGAATGAAGCAGTTTCTTTACATGCATAAGTGACACACAGGAACCTAATTCTTGTCTTTCAAAATTTCTCCATCATTGTATGCTTTCTCTTGGAACAGAGCTTTTGAAATCTGCCAAAGGCATCACAGTACTGGTTAACAGTTGGACTCAATGATCTTAAGGGTCTTTCCAACGTAAATGTTTCTGTGATTCTATCCTATGGTTCTATCTAACTTCTCTGACAGGTTTCCACTTCTCAGTCTGGCTCGGCAGACCCAAAGTGCCTATTCAAACTCTGTGTGTGATGCAAGAGAGCAAATATTTGCCCCATTAAATAGAAGTTTGGGAGAGGCAAGTGACTCGTCAAGTTATAGAGTGGAATCCTTTCATCTTGGCATTCTTGAATGGCTTGTGGACCTAAATATTGACGTTTTGATACTGTGCATCTACAGAAAGGAGTAAGTGAAAATGAAACAGAACTGAAAAAATGTCTTGGTCAGAACTTTCTCACAAAAACTGTGAAAGCAAGCATTTCATTAATATATTCCAGTATAGGTAAGGTTTTCTGGTGAAAATAAATAGCCTTTTATTTCTGGAGTTTTGTATTTGAAACGCTTTGAAACAAAGCTTTTCAGATAGGAAAAGAAACCCACTAAATATTTGGAAGTATGTTTTCGAAACCATTGTTCTGAAAATAAATTAAGTGAAAATAAATGCAACAAAAATAAATTAAACACATCATCCCTTTTGATTTGCTAAAAATTGAAGACATGCTTTGTTTTAGATTGTTGTGCTGTAACTTCTTTTTAATTGTCAGCAACTGCAAAATGTATCTGTACAGCCTTGACCGGGAGTTCCTAGATCTGTATGTGAGCTTCCTGATACAATGATCTCTCAGGTTAATATTTCTATGATACACTATGCTTTTATTACTGCAGTGGTGCTACCTACAGTTGCAGACTCCAGCTTGGCTGTGTGCTGTCTCTCAGAAGTTGAAGTAATATGGTGGTTAAAATATAAATGGGAAAGGAATTAAATAGTATTTTGATTTTTTTGTCCCCTGGATTTTTAAAGGAAGTAGACAGCTATTGAAATACTCCCACAAACTGATGTACCCTTTGAATTTTACATAAGTCCTGTTTTAAGAGCTAAAGTGGAATATGGGTTTTGCTGGTTATTTTGCATGGAAGTCAGCTTTACATTCATTATTTTATTGCATGCAGTACTCAGGTGCTTCTGGTCACTGACAGTAGGCAAATTATCCAACTAAAAGGTATTTTCAGTTTAAATGTGAAAGGAAGGAGAAAGCCTGAAACTTTTTTTTTCCTCATGACAGCATTGAATTGCATCCCTCATTATTTCTGACAGTATTTGATTTCCTTTTTGCTTTACCCTGTGCCTACAAAAATAAAAGTAGCAAAGTACCTTTAAAATAAAACAAGACAATTGATTTAAGAAAAAATCAAAGGGGGCCCAAACCAAACCCCTGTATTCAAATGCATCTACACAATGAGTTTTAGAAGTTGAGAATGAGACCTTGAATTCTGTGGCTCTGTTTATGCTCTAGTTTGTCCATAACTCAAAATCAAACATATGGTCTCACAACTACATGTGAAGTTTTAATATGGTAAAAGGACTGCTTGAAAATACTGTTTGAAGGGGTTAAGAGAAAAGACTTACCTAGGAAGCATGGCCAAGATTTAAGCCATTACTTCAAATGTGAAGCATTTGGCAGCAAGAGATCATTTTCATCAAAAAAGACATCCTAGTTCATTATTTTTGGTGTGAGAATAATTTGATTCTTTGCTTAAAGCTTCTCAGTGTACCAGCAAGCAAACATTATATAAATAGAATCAAAATGCATTTTTTCTTAAATTAAATAACATAGCACCCTAAAGAAATTAATAACATTATCTTACAGCCATGTGAAGTGTGAGATATGACCTGTTAATGTACAAAATTGATGCACCGCCTCCCATGCAAAATCAGCCTATTTATGTCTGGGTTGGGACTGGCACAGTTGGTCCAAGTGACTGGAACGCTCAGGGGCTTTGTTTGTTTATTGCTGCAGTGCAGCACAGTTTCCACTGAATAGCTGTGCTAAACTGAGGTAACTTCAGACAGATGTACATACAAGTGGACAGACACACTCAGACTTCCTTGGACTGTACATCCAAGTGTTTTAATCAGAGCTTATTCACCTATCTGAGCATCAAGCCCTCCCTTCGCCTTGCTGCATACCTCTAATCATCCTGTCATGCTAGGAAGTAGTTTGCTCCTCTTTCTCCTCCTCCTTCCCATAGTACAAGTAGTACAGATTTGAGTCTTCTGACCATTTGTGGTATTTAGGTCTCCCTTCCTTTGCCAGTTCTTTTGGGGAGAGAAATTTTTCTTTGCTGGGCTCTGGTGCTTGCTTCAGGGAACCATGGAATTTCAGGAGTATTCTTTGGCTTCTCAGAGATTCAGTTCTGTTCTACTGGATTTGGAGGATTTGACTGCAGTAAGAGCCATGCCTGTGGAAAAGCAAACAGATCTCAGAGGTCATTTTTTAGAGCAGGAGCACTTTTGGAACAGTAACACAAGCTCTGACAGGGTGGGCACAGAAGAGGAGGAAAGAAGGGAGGCCAGAGAGATCCATGACTAATGCAGCAGTAGTCCAGATAGATCTGAATCTTACGACAGATTTCAGCTATGCCATGGACTGGCTTGACTCTGATCCCACTGAAATCAGACTTCAAGGAGGGGCAGAAGGGTACCACTGATTGATTTTATATCATTCTACATTTCATTACTGTTCTGATCAAGTGCTGGAGTGCATTTAATGTACCCACAAATTACTTTTAGGAGTATCTCACTGCTACTGCTGACGATAAATTCATGAAATAACATACACTTCCTGTGCCTTGTGTATGCCAAGTTTGTGCATGTCTGCATTCAAATACAGATGAAAAATGAAATTTGTTTGGCTTGAGCAGTTTTCACTGACAGCATAACTCATTCCTCTTGAGTTCCTGGATAAGCTGAAGCTGAAACTATTTGTTCTGCTTTCCCTGCCCAGTGCCTGAAAGCTGGGGTTAGAGCTGCCTTGCTTTATATCAAAGCTGTGCTGAGGTACACCAACAGCCAGGGCAAAGGCAATAGGCTGTCACTTTCCCAATCCTCCCAGTTCACCCACACTTTAGTATAAAGACCTTAGAGAAGGAATAGACTTAGTTGCAGAAATACTGAGAGTTCCACATGACTTTCAGTAATTACATGAAAATGGGTTTCTTGATACTATTTTGTTAATTGTCTGATACTTGACAATAATCGTATGTCTACATATCCTTTCTTTTTCATGCTGGAAATACTGGTAAATTCATGTCTTGCAAAAATTCATGTCTTGCAGTGAAAGCATAGTTGTAAGATTAGAACTCGTTTTTCTTGAACACACGTCTATTTTATCCTGACAGCTAATTTACCTCAGCACTTTTCCAGCACCAAGAGAGTGTCACTCCAGTTAAATGGAGACTCCTCCTGACTGATAGAAATGTTAGTTAGCATTAGCAATTGCACCAATACCGAATACCAGCTTGATTTTAGAAGAAAATGTGAAGTTTTTAATCCTGCCTATTGATTAAATAAGGTGACTGTCCAAGAGGGAAACGTGGCGAGACTTCCATCTTAAGAATCTGTCTTTAAAAGGTGTTCAAAGATTTTTGCAAGCATATCTAGTAAATATAGGACCAGTTCTGATTTACAGTATGATTAGTGCCATTACTCGGGAAGCATGAGCCAGCCATAAAAATGTTACAAATCAATTAACTCCATGTTCTAACACTGAAGGTTGCTGCTCACTGAAAAAGAAAAGTACTCATAAATGAGAGTCCATCATTAGAACATCCTGTAGCTGGATTATTCTTCCATTGTTCTCAACCAGTATATATGTAATATATGAAGATACTAAGCATGCTTGCTAGCTTTTTCCTGTGTTATTAGTGCAGTGAGGTACCTTAGTTTAGAACCTACTCCAAAGAGCACAGTTTTCAGCAGAATCAGAAGTGTGTATCACTTCAGGCTGTATCAATCAGTACGAAGTATCAGCTGTCACTTTTGAAAGAGTGGCAGTGTAGCAGATGGAGGCACAATTTTGAATTTCCAGAATTTGTACTTTGAGTGTACTAAAAAAGACTATTTGCAGCCTCAAATCCTACGTCTTCTATGCTTACTTATTCCTTCAGAAAACACCTTTTTAATGACTTACTGCTTCCAGTGCATTGCGTACAAACTTTTTCTTTGATATTGCAACTTTTCCAAAATACCAAAGCAATGTGAGAGAAACATCATCTGTATGTTTTGCCAAACAGATTGACTTTGGCTACCCACATAAAATTTCTGGATCTTTTGATCAAATACTCCACCCTGTTGCAAATTTGGAATTCATGCCAACTATAGCATCCAGCAGTGAGATAAGTCTGAATTCCTTCATGTGAACTACAGTGGAGATCTTAAATTCTTATTTGTGATAAATATTCTGTACATATTGTTACAAATGCTGGTCAAATAATTTATTCCTCAAATGATTAGAAAATACTGTTGTTGCTTTTGAATTCAGTCAACTTAACATTCATTCTCAGAAAGATCTCGTTCCAATGCTGGTACAAGTACTACTGCTTTTTATTTCGTAAATGTTTGCAAATACATATTGCTAGCTTTTGTTGTGATCCAAAATTTTAATAGTTGGGAAAAAATTATATTTTTACTGGAAAATGATGTTTGGATATTGGAAGACAAATAGCAGACATGGCTCACCCACTGAAGGCAGTGGGACTTTTTGTGAAATTTCCATTTAGTATGTCTGACAGAAATGAGCTTCATGCTGCTTCAGTTCAAGATATTTCCAAAAACATTGTTGGGAAACATTATGGCTGATGGTTTTCATCAATCAGGAATACTCAGTATAGCCAGATCCTGTTGCTTAAGAAATCTTAATTTAAAAAGTAACAGGTGTAAAAATGTGCTCAGATTGTCCAGGATTGGAAGTATCCTGTAAGGAGGAATAAGGAAGCTTAGCCAGCATGTTCAGGCAAAACAAAAAGAGGGATATGATTGTATTCTATAACTACATTAGAAAAAGTGCTGTTTAAACTAAGGGAAATGCTGACGCAAGAACAGATGGTATAAACTATTTGTGTACAATTATTCTGGATTTGAAAAGGTTTCTAATTCTAAAAGAAATGAGACTCTATGAAGCTCTCCCCTAAGAGTACCAAGAGCAAAAACACCAAAAAAGCCCAACCCCCAAACCAAAAAAAATCTAATTGATTATAAACAGAGCCATCATATGAAAAAGATTATATGGCATGGTTGCCTACAAAAACAAGGGACTGAACTCAATGACCCAAGAGTCCCTTCCAATCTGCTGTTCTTAATTAGATATATGAGTATCATGGGAGCTCTTCTAGCCTCCAGCCTGTTCCTGCAAGATCCTTTTATTTGTGTAACTTCTCACTGATATCCCTGCAAATCTGCAGATCCCTACTGACATGTAGGTGATATGGATTCTTGGATCAAATTCTAGAGAAGGGTTCATGATCCCAGAAGGAAATTCTATATCTGGCTTCTGTTTTCCTGCTTGATTTTGCATGCAGCTTCTGTTTCAATTCCCAAAACCCCCTTCTATTCATTCTTTCATTTTTCTTGTGAAGATAACATTTCTTCTTGAAGAATGAATTAAAAACTCATAAGTAATACATTTATAATTGAAATCCATATGGCTGGGAATAGTTTTACATGCACAATACCTGTTGCCAAGACTTGAGTGTCCTTGTCACTGTGAAATCTGTGCAAGTGGAACATTCAGTGGCTTTCAGACCCTTGAACGAACATTGTAACTTTCATTTCTGCAGGTCAGGTCTTGTGCCGTAAAAATTGAAGCACATACTTCTCATAGGATCACTGGGCAAATGTTAAGGTAGCCTAAGCTTCCAGTGTCTGTGGGGAAAAGATTGTAGTGGGACCCTCTGAAAATTAAGCTCTTGATCCGGTAGCATCATAGATGATCACACAGATGCCCTTTATGGAGGTCCATAGTGCAGTAGTTTTTGAGACTGAATCCTTATCTTACCACTAACAGTCACCTCAAAGTACTCACTAAAGTCTTTCCTTTACACAGGCTATAACCTGGCTGTTTCTGCCTCTGTTGCTTCACCTGTGTATCAGGGCTGAGTGTTGAGGACTGAACATATTTGCAGGGGGTATCTGGAGTCTCTGATAGAAAGTCCTACTTGCAAATTGTTATGATAAAGATCTGTCCTAGAAATTATGTATCGCACTGGAAGTTCTAACTTGCTATGATGGCAGATGGGAATAGAATGATTCCCATTAGTTTGGGATGGCTGGTAAAGCCCAACAACTTCAGTTACTGCTTTCAATTGTTCAGGGGTTCTCTAATGTGCTGTTTTCACAGGGAAGTTCACCAATAACCCCAGGAGTTCTTACTGTTTGTGAGCTTGCTGTGTGAAAGCCATGACCTCCGAAACTCTGAAGGGCCCATTTGCTCATGCCAGCAGCCATACCAGGTCTGCCTGCTAGGCACCCCCTGCCAAGGGGGAAGTATGCTACCAGGGTCTGAAAGGAATACAAGCCAGCCTCAAACGCTGAATAAAGAGGACTGACATTTTCTTTGATCTCCATTCGGAGTGGAAAGGATTTGATTCTGGCATTTTTATTTAGCAGTGTTTTCTCTTTGTACTGAGAACAGTGTATTTCTTCCTATTCTGGACACGGTAGTCAATAATCTTAGAATTTGATTGCATTTTAAAAAATACTTTATTAGAGCAAACCTCTGCCTTTGACATGTTCTCTGCCACTGTTAAAAAGTTTTAAAATTCAATCCTGACTACTAAACCAATGAAAAACCCATAATACCATTATTTCACTCTGCACTGCAGAAGGTAGCTGAGTGTCTTATCTCTGGAAGTCTAAGACACAACCACTAATTTCTGACAAGCACAGACCAAGAACAAACTGGCAAGATAAAGGCTGCAGCTCTCATCAGACACAGGCCAAGAGGTTTCTTTGGCCTTAAATTTAGACAGTTAAATGTTTTAGAAAGGCAAACTGTCTTCATTTTCTATTAAATAGATCAACTGAACTCAGAAATATCAGATCACCTTTGTTTATGCAGAGAACATGGGCAAAGGCAAGACTGTCTGCCTGTAAGAGGAGTCAGGAGAGCCTCCTTGCTTTATGATGTTCATGCTCCTATTTCCCGTTTAAAAACACTATAATCTGTACTGCTGTTTATCTTCAGGGACTGTCCTGCAATTTAATTCATTAATCTTTTTTAACAGCATAGGGAAATGGAAAATACAGTATATGCATTGAATATTGTCATTCGGTCTGGAGGACATTTCAGTGCATGTTTGGGGCAATTTGATTTTTTTATAGGTATATACTGGCTCTGCCTTGGTTCCATTGCCAGTGCAAGTGATTTTGTATTTGACCGAACAATTTTCTGCTGTGTTTCTTCACATTTAAGATAGCAATTGTTTTGTGCTGTGGGAGTCCTAAATTTCAAGATCTGCAGGCTTTTTTTTCTCTTCCTTCTGACTTGCAGGATATATTCATTGCAATGAAGTTTTGGAGGAAATCATATCTGCCCATATAAGGAAACGCATGGAAAGCCATTCTGGAGACGTAGAAAGCATAACCATTTATCAAACAAATCAAATCTGTTGTTTTAGAAGGCACTTTGGGTTTACTTCTTTTCACCTTAGTTTGCTTCTCACAGAGGTCACAAAGCTTTGTTATTTGGTGGAACTGGGTGGTTTTGAGATATTTTGATTTGGACATTTTAAAATGAGAAATTAAAATCATTAGCTACACTTCCATCTCTTCAGCTGCCACCTAAGAGCAGTCTTAGGCTGACATCTCAAAGGGATGAAATCCCTACTCTGATCTTTTTACTTTCGCTATGACATCTGGATTTTCATTGCACTGCTTGTAGGATATTCAAACTATTTAAAACACTTTGAGGTGTACCAAGTCCCAGGTAACCCAAGTACCAGTCAGGAAGAAGTCAACTTTACCTCAGCATCCTTATGTTCTTACACAGGGACTCACCATTACAGAGGTTAAAAGAGTCTGAATATCCATGTAGAGTCATCTGGATTCTCAAGCTGAAGGTAATCAGGGTGTTCTCTTCGTGTATTTTTTCCTTTCTTGGGTAAAAGCATATTCATTTAATCTGTGAGTTATTCAAGCAGCTTTCAAACATGTTTATAGTTCCTGAAGGTCTTTGCTACTGTTTCTGCTGAGCTGGAACCGAATTGATTTGCCAATTAACATAAACTTTGATTTTATGAGCCACATTATGAACAGTATAAAATAAAGGGCTGGGGGATTTAAAATTATTTTCTGTAATTTGTACAGGTAGCATTATCTTTTGAGAATGTGGCAAAATCTTAATTCCAATTTAAAACAATTTAAACTCATTATGTGAAGATTGTTGCCCCTATTTCACTGGTTTGGAAAAACACACCAAAGAGACTGTACCACTACCTGCTCAATACGTTCAGTTCCAGGCTTTCCAGACTTCTATTCAGAAACACTGTATAGTTACATTTCCAGTTAAAATTAGCATTAACAGTGGTGAAAACCTTATGCTTGTCATTCTCAAAATTTCAGATTTTTTTGCATTCTGGCAATCCCTATATTTGAGTGTCAAAGCAAGCAATTTTACATTGCCTTGTATTCCAAAGCCCTGAGTACCTGCCCTTTGAGGATCCATGCTCCTTCTCTTGGTGGTACAAACACTAAGATGTCTCAAAGTGGGACCGTCAAAATGAATGAACTTATTTTGGGATGAGACATTAAATGACTTCCACCAGGATTCACTGTAGTTATGGTTAGCCTTAAGATAGCCAATCACGAAATTGTCACTCCTTATATTGTGATTGTTGTCATTCCTTTCCTCACATGAAGCCAAATGGAATCTCTGTGAGCAAAGACTCTTGTAGAAACTTATTTTCTGTCTGAGTCCAAGAGCAGGTGTGTGAGGCATGTTAGAAATATGTCATCTGATCTGCTTTCTCTGTATGATCCAAAACATGCCGTCAATATTCTTCAGGTTAGATACATTAAAATGCGTAACAATGCTGACCAAAACCAGAATTCTGTACTTACAGTCAAATGAAAAGAAGCCAAAGATCCCATATAAGAACAGGCTATAAGCTGGTGGTCTATTTTTCTTTGCAACTGTTATGCCACCTCTACTGGGAGACAGGGTAGAAAGTGGTCTATTGAACAGCAGTACCAGAAGAAGTCAAATTACTTTCTTTATATTGTTTTAGGTTGTTGAGGCAGAGGGATGGCTATTCTTTATTTTTTGGGGGGGTGGGGTAGACAGTTAGGTTTTTGGTTTTCTTGTTTGTTTTTTGAGAGGCAAAAAAATTACAGTAGACGGAGCACAGTGTTTGAAGGGTGCATGGATTTGAGACCGGGACTGGCTTCTGTCCCGCCTGTTCAGAGTACAAGCAGAATGAGGTTGGGTCAATCTGGACCCACTGGGGTAGATAAGTTCTGTGTGGTGTTTTTAAGTGTGTGTATATGTTTGTGTTATGTAAGGATGAAAGTCTTGGCAAATAGTCTTGTATGTATCTTCCACTGTATAAATAATTTTGACAGCTTTGTTGAATAAATCAGGATTGATTTAATATGTACAGCCCTTGAACACTTTTTAAGTGTTTTCATAGAAATCTCTTGATTTCACAACCTGTTTATGGTGATCTCTTATGAGGCCATGTGGCTGCAGTGAGAGCTTCACTCAGTGCCTGTGGTTGTAACATGTCTTTTCAGTATGAGAGAAGAACAGTAAGACTTACCAGCACACTATTGCAGCTTCTGTAAATGAAGTATCCTTTATACCCTCACTCTGTTACTAAGGATAAGTTTCTATCTTTTCTTCAAACTAGGGAAAAACTGCAGGAATTTGATGGAATGGATCTGTACAAAAGAAATCTGCATCTCTTATATCACTACACTGGACGCTTTACTGTGTGTGATTTTAAACCGAATGCCATTTACCTGCATGTGAGAGTTTGTTGCAACTGTCATTTAAACTCATTTTATAAATGGAAAACTGCAGACAGCTGTATGTACTTTGGCTAAAACATCTGTGTTGCAGTTTCATCTCTTAGGGCCTCAGCTTTTCCTAGACTTCTGCAGTTTGTGGCTATGGAGAGAATGAAAACATTTTTTCTTCTCTGCTTAGCTACGAATCCATTTGATAAGGTTCAGCTTTGGTAACCAAATCCCTTTTGAGAATGAAAGAAAGTAAATTTTTCATTCTTAAAGAAAAAGTTTACAGTCCTTTAGAACAGCTGTACTCCTGAGGTGGGTGTGGGTAGGATGTTAAATCTGGTGGGAAAGTTGCCAGAAAGGGCTTTATGCATTTGAATGTGCTTAGAAAAAAATAGCTCTTAATTATTTAATTTTTTTTGATAGGGTGGGGTGATGCCTAAAGAAGAATATTATCAATAGGTTATTTTCCTCATAAGCTAAATGCTGTCACTTTGGCGTGATTCAGGTTTGTGAACAATGCAAAGCTGACCTGCCTTTGAGGAAAAACCAGAGGCTATTCCCTTTCTGGACTCACAAAGCCTTCAGGAGGAGTCTAATGCATGAAAAGAGCTCCAGAGAAACTCTCCTTCATGCCATTGTTGCATATAGGATTTACAGTCTTGGAGCCTGCTCTTTGTCCTTTTTATGGTAGGGCAAGCTTCCATGAAAAGAATTAGGAAACTGCTGCTGTACCCTCCTGAGTTGGGAGGAAAATGTGTTTTCCCTAGAAGAGACAGCTCTTCCTTTCTCCCCATCCTCATTCTACAGAATGAGCAGAAATACAGGAACAAAGGATCAATACTTCCTTCCAAGATTACACTGAGGATTTTATGGCAGTCAGAAATGACTGCAACATGTTATGGCATTAAATTTATGCCTTTGCAACTCTACAGCACAGGGTAGCAACTACTGAACTTTTAATACATCTTAATGTAGCATTTACCTATCCTTTGTTGACCTTTCTTCCTGTCACTCATCAAACTTTCTCATACCCTGGGGTAGCAAAGACACTCCAAAGTGAATGTGTGTGTGTGAGAGTTGCTTGATACTACAGTTATTTTGGTTATATTTCACACAACCTAAACTTGAGTTATGAAGCATAAACCAGTGAATTCATGTGTTTCTGGGTTCTTTGAGGGTCACTGTTTTGACACCATACACTTAGGCTTGGAAGATTGATTCTCTTGGACTACAGAACTTTAATCTCAAGAGATATCTGCATTAATTTAGTATCAGTGTCAAAGGGTTTGTTTACATAGAGAATTGATCAGCATTGCTACAGCAGAAATAGCTTTATTTCAGTGTAACTCCCTCATGTGGACATTGTGCTCTGGAATAAAACCGGCTTCATTTTAAAATAATTACTCTTACTAATTGTTCCAGAATAGAGTGTCCACAGGAGGGAGTTATGCAGAAATAGCCATAACAGAATAGTTACAGCTCCCTGATTACATTCACTGGGTAGGAATGCCTTGTGCAAGGGTGGCACGAGATTTCCAAGGGTAAAAATGTGGTAGATCTGTCATTTCTGCTCTTCTCAGCCAACTGGGTTGCTGGTGTTAGCTTTCTCTCCTATACAAACATTCGTTGTTGCCACAGTGTTCTGGGAAACTGCAGCAATTTTGCTTTGATAGCACTCTCCAAGTAACTCAATAAATTTAATACAAAATAGAGCTTTGTCTCCTCCTCCCCCATTTATTTTCACTTTCTAAATTAAATTACAATTTGAACATTAAATTCTTGGGTTAAAACCAAGTTTTTATTTTTTCTTACAGTGTTCCCTGACCTGCTGGTATTTGGCAGTTCACTGACCTTTCATGCCTCTCATTACGTCTGAGCTAAAGAACACCTTCTTGAAAGACCTTTTCACCCTTGTCACCATAAAGTCAGGCTTTACCACCAAAAAGGACATCAGATGTCTGGTTTTCTTGGTTGCTTTTCTCCCCAGTAACAGCAAAGAGCTGTTTGCTAAAATACATTTCAGACATTGCTGATAGCTGCCTGAATTTCAAGTGGCTGGAAAAAAAACTCTACAACAAACCAGAGAAGCAAGATAAAATTAAAATTTTAACTTCTCCCATAAAACCTGCAGTTACAAAATATATTTTGTGACTCTTTGGAAATCTTAAGGAATTGAGGTTTTGGGCATTTTTGTGCAAGCTGTCCTGTAAAGATGAGAATTGTATGTTTTAATCCTAGCTCTGCTAAATAATCAGTCTGTGGCCCTAATAGAGACTCCTATGTGCCACCATTTGCTCTGTCTGTGCACAGAGACACGCTGTACAGCATGTGTGACAGTTCAGAGCACCAGGTAACAGGTGCCACACCACTGCAAGTGCTGAACATTAATTTTTAGTGCTTAGGTTGCAAGTTCTAAAAGAAGCATTCAGGGAAGTGGCTCAAGAATGGAAGCAAAGGTGCTGAAACTCTGATAACCTCTCTGTGATATATTGTGGGCCATAATGAGCTTACTCTTGCAGTTCTTCAAGCCAGTTCAAAGTCAGATGGTTTCATTGCCATAGGGATGAACCTGAGTTAATAACCTTCTTTTCCAAGGTGTAGCACTATCCTAAGACAGTTGCTCATGGTGCACAGTAACCTGGCTACCTCTAGGAGTGCTGGCTCAGCAGGCTGGCCACCAGGCAGAATACAGTGTAGACATTAAATGCAAAGGTTCGTGTGTGAGGATAGCAACGTGTTTCAAATAATCACCCTCGTTGAACAGGAATTTGGCTTCCAATTTGCAGAAGAGTACTCCTAGCCAGTATATTGGGAAGGAAGGAGTGAGTGGAGAAGAGGTCTGAACAGGAAGGAAAAGTTTAACTACTGTTAAAATCAAAGGTAATCCAGGAAAATGCTGGCTCACTGCTCTGAGTATAGCAACACAGATGCTTCAAAATGGTGATAACTGGTACTACAGAATAAAAGAATCTGCACTAAGTGTAGTGAGAGAGAGTCTGTAGTGAAAAGGACAGAACACACCAAGGTTGAAAGAAATTCTCGTGGAATCACAGAAAAACAACTAAACCAGATGGCTTCTTTCCCTTCCCTCAACAAATAGCCTGTCCCTCTACCAATGCTATTTCCAATGAGCATAAAAATCAGTGGAAAACTCTTCAGTCTGCAACAGCCTTTTACATTTTGGAATATTGCTGTTTCTCCTCACTTTGGTTTTCTCTTCACTGAAAAAAACAGTTTCAGCTTACTCGGTTTTGCCTCATAGGTCTTGCTGTGTAGATCTCCACTTGCTCTTGTTGCTCTCTTCCAGACTGTTTCCAGCAAGTTCATATGTCATTCATGCATGGCATTTGAGGCCTTACCTGTGCCTCACCTAGAGGCCAAAGGACTACTTCATGTATTTTAAGTACTTTATATATTCTGCTATGTTTTTTATTTGCACTAGTTTAATGTGAGGAAAGAGAAACAAGTGCTTTTGCAAATAAACTAAACATTCATATTCCGACTAGCACTCAAAGTGAAAGGGAGGAAATGGGCCAGACCTGGGCTGCTACCAAGCTTAACAGAAGCTTTGAATAAGGAGTGATTTCCTCCCACAGAAACAGTATAAGAGGAGAACCAGGAAAATGGCAAGAGAAAGAGCAGCAAATTAAAAGCAAGGTTCTCTCAGCTGTAGGCATCACAAAGACCGAGATTAGATAAAAAAGTTTGTGCCTTGATGTTAGAGCTACAGTTCAGTTGTTTCCTCTAACACGAGACTCCTATGCATCATGCAACAACTGCTAATTCAGACAGGGTGTTTCTAAATTGGATTAGAAGGTAATAAAGGCATTCAGTCCCACCTGGATCTCTAGAGTAACTGCTTGCATTCAAATCAGGCAGGAGGGAATCTCATTAAATATCAGTGTTTAACTGTGCAATGATTAATAAACGTATTTTGGCTGGCTTGATGTGGGAAGAAAACAGAAAGTAGAGTGAGGATTAAGAAGGGATCTCAAACAGATCAAGAGAACCAAGTGGTCAAAGGGACTTATTTTTCTGTTATGGAAGATATATTCACTTCGGTGGGACTTAGACATTATGGCAAAAAGGGGGCCGTGTATTGTCCATGCAGCAGCTTTAGCAAAGCTCTTCAAATGGTATGTTTCATGGTACTGGGGATACTTTTGTCCAGCACACTCTTTCCAAGCCTTCACTGTGGCAGCATATTTTGCTGTTTTCCTTCAAAATAGTGTCTCAGCAAACATGAAGAAAGTATTAAAATAATAAAAGCTATAGAAGGAGATCAGGCAGAGAAGAGAAATTTCTTAATTTGGCCATGAAGTGCTGATCCATAACAACAGAGGCTTTGAGCACTGAAAACTTTTAATGCCCTTACTTCTAATCTAGTGCAGTGCCTCTGTGGAAAGAGAACTCTTAAATCTGCACTTACTTCTGACAAGTAAGTCACTAAGGCACTGAAGAGATTTTTTGTAAAGAAGAATGTCAGATCTATTTCTTCACCCTGCCTGTTGAGTTATTGAATGCTGAAGTTAATTGTCTACCTGTCCAGTGATATAATACTTTTCAGTCACTGCATAATTACCTCTGCAGAAAGAATAGAGCAGAGCATTATCCCCATCCTCCCATGTGTCCTCATTTCTCAGCAGATTTGTAGAAGATTACAGCCTTTACCAGCAGTACAGTGAAGTCCACAAAAATGGGTCACCCATGGCAGTGCAGACTGCCTTTTCCAACATGTGGCATTGTGAGAGAGTGAAATATTCCCTGAGGGAATACTTCCTTGAGATTGATTATTTGGTAACTGTAACAGTTAAAGCAATGTCCTATTTATCACTGTTCTTCATTAAACTGAGAGGCAGGATGTTCATTAAAAAGAAGAATGTTTCTTCTAAATTAAAAGAAATTGTAATTCAGACCAACTGCTTGCATGCTAGATTTCCACAGCTATTGTTCTCAAAGTGAGGGGATTCAGAGTGAATTGTTTCTGAACAGCACTCAGGTGGTCAGATTAGTCTCCACGGTCCTGTCCTGAAGTGTTGCACTGCAGTTGTTTCAGTAGCACCGACTCATGTTAAAAAGTATCTGGATATTAAGAAGAGGACAGTGGGCACACCCTTCCATCTGTCTCCTTGGACACAGAACCTGGCTGACATACATAGGATCCCTGGGTTTTTTTCTCCCCTGCTCCCTGTGCTACTTGGCAGTTAGCCCTGTGCTTCTTCTTACCCCACAGCTTGCTATCTTCTCTAAATATCCCAGTCCAACATGAAAACCTGATTTGGTAGCTAAACCAGTGCCAAATTAAAAACTCCTATGTGAAGCCATCCTCAGAAGGCTGCAAGATCTGATCAAGGGGGTAAAGATTGCATTTTCTATCCTCTTAGCCTGGCATGTGAAGCTGTTTCTTAAAGAATTTAAACTATGTAATTGAGGCTCTTTGTTTTGTTTTGTATTTTTCTTGAAACAGGACTAATATGGAAATTTAAAGATCTAAGTGGTCCCTTCTGAAAGTTCCTAACATTGCTATCAGTATCATTCCTTTTTATAAACAGAACTGTTACAGTTCTAAGAAATAAAGTATTCAAAGAATGCACTCATAAAAGATTACGCATACAATGGAATTTTTTAGCCTCAATGGGAACAGAAGGCTTTGTGAGAAGTGTTTGTGAGCAATGAACATAATGTTTAAATCAATTTTTAAGCTGTTGCTAATGAAACACCACCATTTGAATAAGGGGATTCAAGGCATGCATCTTACAGATGCACAGCGTATCAGTTCCTGCCCGGCATATCAAGATCCTGGGGCTTTAGAGTGTGAAACAAGTGTTCAAACAGAACCATTCTAGAAGGGGAGGGGAGGAGGGAAAGAGCCTTAAATGCAGCTTGAAGTGATGTGAGATTTATTCCCTTAGATTGTGTTTTCTGTAGTTTCATCATATGATTTGGCAGTTCTGCAGAGCTGCTGTTAAATACATCCATGGGAGTGTAACAGAGATACTTCTGAGCCTTGGATAAGTGACAGACCTCACAGAAAAGAAGTTACATGACAGCTCCTACCTGTTCCACTTGGAAGTTCAGCTTTTCTTTCTTTTGTGGTCTCCAGTCTGTTTCCCCCATCACATAACTGATCTGACCACACCTTCGGGGCTTTCCTTTTGGGGGGGCATGGCTGGTGATACTGCCCCTACTCAGATTTTTCAGTGAATGGGAAGGTTGGGGGCATCCTTCCGCTTCGTCCTCTCTTCACATGCATTATCTGCTACCAGAAGTCCTCCAGGCAGATACTCTTCACAACCCAACCCCAGCATTACTCAAAATTAGCGATGAAGAATACAGTTAAGGATGAGTTGGTTATTCTCAAGGGTTCAGTAAATGGTTCAGATGGGTACATATCTTCCAGACTATGAATTGTTTCCAAATAATTTCCCCCAAGAACCAAGAAGGTTTGTTTCTTGAGTCCGCAAAAAGGTTCATTGCCAGGCAATATGGGTGCTTGGTCTTGGATGGATAACTCTTGAGCTTAAAATTAATTTCCAGCATGATATGTGAATGTTTCTGTTGCTTTCTCACAAACATCAACAAAACCTTGCCATCACAATTTTTCTCTTGCACACACATTTCTATGAACGTCCATGAATGACAAGCAAAATGAGACACACACACATAAAAACCCACCAACTGCATTTAGTTGTTCTTTATTCAAGTGAATGCTTAGATTGACTGTTGCACAAGAGTTGCCCAGAATTGCATAGAGCTGGGTATCTCTGCTATGAATATATCTCTGGAATTTCCACTGCTTAGCAGAGTTTGTTACATACTCATTCCAGCAAGGATAACGCACTAGAAAACAAACCACTGGGAAGTACTGCACTTAGCTAGATCTTTCTTTGGCCTATTTTTTTTATGGTGCTTTTGTTCAACTGTCACTGCATCTGGTGAGCACATTCAGACTGAGAAGACAGAAAAAAAAAAAAAGCATAGAGAGCAAGTGAGAAGTTCTTGGAATGTTACAAGCTGCTCTGTGAGTGGGAATGGCAGGGCACGCAGGTGGAAAACTCTCTCCAAAGGTGACACTACAGTGGGAAATTTTGATACTTATTAGCTAGCAAATTGTCTGAAGAAATAACCTTGAAGTAAATGTTCAGCTGCAAACAAATACTGAATGTCCTGCTCTTCTTAATTTCTTTCCCCATTGATTCTTACACCTTATGCCTTTCCAGATGTGCTTTCTGAACTGTACTGTTTGAAATCTTACGGTCCAGATGGCATGTTTTCTAGATCTAGGGACTACTGTACATTTTCAAATTACTTCAGTTGTTTTTATTTTAAAGTGATGGTCCCACTTAGACAATAAAATGGATTATTGTCTATTTACAGATGCCATTTGGGATGAAGCAGAGATTACCATTTATGCATTGAAGAGAGAAAGTAGTTCATTATTCCATCTGCAAGAAAGCTGATGTGCTGAATCCTTAGAAACAGCAAAGCCTGGTTCCCATGCTGTCCTGTGCACCATGTTTCCCAAAGATGCTGTCTTCTGGCAGCTCCTTTAGCCTGCATATGTGTATAAGCTGTTGTCTAAAACAAGAGGATGTATTGTCCTTAAAAAAAATATGAGAGTAGAATACCTCTACCCTCATTCTTCACACATGGACTTATGCCATTGTCAGGATTGCATAAACAAAGTGTGGTGTTTTTTCTAGTCTTCCTTTTCCTCTCCCTTAGAACTTTGTTCTCTGAGAGGTTTTCAAAAGGGGGAAAAAACCAAACCAACACTTAAAGGAACACTTGAGGGCATCTAATTCATACTGACCATGTTGAACCTTTCCTTACCCCACCCCTCAATGGCCCAAGCAGGACAAGAATTACCTTTAAAGTGTACTCAGTTCTGGCTGTATTTGTGGTTTAAGGCCTGATTCCTAGAACCACTGCATAACAAAGGTTACCTTTCCTGACAGTTCTTAATATGACAGGTATTCTTAATATGACTATGTTTCATGGTAAGCAAACATTTTTGCTACATGACAAGCAAAAGTGATGTTAAAAAGGCAAAGTTGAACGTGGGGAAAAGGGAGGTAAAGCAGTAATCCATGCTCACATACCTGCAGGTATCTGTAAGATTAGGACTTGGGTACCCATCCTCTTGTTATGAGTGCCAAACGAATAGATCCAATGAAGTCTGTAGAGTTCTTGTGGTGTGTAAACAAGTGCAGTCACTTGGTGAAGTGTTGCTCCTCATCCACCCTCCACCCAAGCACTTGCAGCTGTTACAGTGACTGAAAGAAAAAATGTTCTGTAGTTTAACTGAAATGTGCTTTTTCCCCCCCTTCAATGTTTTAAAAACCACAGCTGAGCTACAATATTTTTGGGGTGTATCTGCATAGCGATGGTAGCTCCACCCAATCTGCAAGCCACAGGGGCTGGTGACAGCTCAGGCTGGCGCCCATTTTGGTGCATGGCTATGGTCTGGTGGCTCAGGCGCCAGTCCCGTGCTCACACATCTGAGCATCTTCTGGAGCAGCGCGCATCTGGAGAGACAGGCAGCGCAAATTCACACGTGTCTGCACCTGAGTCTGCAAACATCCCTTCTGATGTTGTAATAGCCTCAGAATTTTCCGGTTTCAGTGGAGCTTAGCAGCTCATCATGAAAACTTTGCAATGGCTTTTAGGGAATCGAAGCATGCTGACTTAATTTTCACTTAGCATCTGCTGCAGGCGGGCTCGCCGGCTTATTAACAGCACTTGGCCGTGAAGGGCGGTGAAAAGGAGGTTGTGGAGCACCGATACAGGATGCTCGGAGTTAACTGTTGCCTTTGGATACAAACCTTCCCCTTCTGGAGGTGCGGTAGCACGACATGCGTTATGCTGCCACAAACAACATTTCGGGGCAGAGGAGGCGCAGAAGAAGGCCTGGATGGTCTAGAAGTCATTGCCATGTCAGTGGCTCACAAATCTCCGGTGGCACCCAGCAAGGCCAGGTCACCGGCGGGGTTCAGAGAGACTTCCACGCAGGCAGTTTTCTGCCTGTCCCGTAGCACCGCACAGACACGGGGACAGCGTGGGGCTGTGCAAACGAGGCGGGTTTCACTTGTTCTTTCCCCTGTTCTTACACAAACATTTGGTCACACGGGAAAAGTCGCCTTTCCGTACACGTGGGAGAGGCATTTACGCAAACAGCCCCGCCTGCTACCGAAACAGGCGCCGCCCGGGAAAGCCGAGGGGTGGGAGCACCATCTCCTGCGCAGGGCGGTGAAACGGGGCCAGGGAGCGCGGGGTGACACCGGGCCGGGGGGAGGAGGGGGACAGCGACGAGCCGGGGGCGGCGCTGGCCCCGGGCACCCCACCTGCGGCCCGCCGCGGCCCCGCCAGGTGGCGCCGTCCCCCGCCCGCGGGCGGCGCAGCGGCTCCGGGGGCCGCGGGTTCGTGTCCCGGGGGCCGCGGGTTCGTGTCCCGGGGCACTCGTCCAGGCGCTTCCCAGAGCCCCCGCCATGAGCCGAGGGCTTGTCCCAGGGAAAGGCGCCCGGGAGCCGCGGGCTCTGCCTCCCCCGTCGCCTTACCCTCGCCGTTGAGTCCGGCCCGGGGGGGGAAGGGCCGAGGAGGATGATCTGCCCTGGGGAAAATTGTTCCGTGTCTAGACAAATTCATGATGGGGGCGGGGGGATGGAGGAGATTATTAGAGTAGCTATTCCCCATGGATACGTCTAATCTCCTAGCACCCTCACGGCTTGAAGTCCTTCGGGGCAGAGGAGGGGCACGGAGCAGCAGGAGGATGGGGATGCACCCCTGCCGCTCCAGCTGTGTCCTAGCAGGCTAGACCTGGAGAGAGGGAATTTTCAGCTGAACAAAAAGTGTTCCTGTCATTCAAGAAGCACCGCAGAAATATTTATATTTCAACAAAACTTTTCCCTGGGAAAACTTTGAAGATGGGGAAGAGTGACTTTATGTAAGGACTTGCTCCCTGTTCTGTCTGAATGAAGCCTCTGCTCAGAATCAGAGCAAGAGACCAGCACTGAAAGACCAAATTAAAAAAACAAAACAAAACGAACCACTGTCCAAGTCCTATCAAAGTTTCTGTGCAACACTTTGCTTACTTCTGTTTTTTAATGAAACAACAATTTGTTTTAATCATATGAGAAACAAGTTTTGTTTTGGTATTCTAGAGGGCTGCCGTGAAATGGAATCATTGTCCTCTTGGCTGTCATGGTGATTGATTGCACTTTTTCCTAATCATGGTGAGAGAGCTGTGGTTTCTTATCAGACTGCTCTATTTATGTTATGTTCTGTATCTGTTTTATTATTTGCTAGTTATAAGAGCTGAAATCAATTAAGCTTAATTGCTTTACTGTTGCTTACATGCATATGAGATACACTTTCCATATTTTTTGACAAATGCTGTAATATATGTATAAAACATTAACTATTTGGGTTTAAGGCCCTGAGAGAGACAAGCATTGCCGAATGTTGCAGGTTCTTGTCTGAGTTCACACTAATTTTACAGTGAATGATAAGCACTCTATTGTATTTCTTAGAAAAATCTGAACTTCCCAGAAATGTCTGAGGTATTACAGTGGCAAAACAACTCAGTTTTGCAGACTTTTGATGATTCTGAATTTGATGACAAATACAGATGCAATTGTGTAATGCAATGCCTCATATAGGCTCTCTTTAGTTTAGCTGATTCCTCTGCAAGCTGCCCTTCATTGCTGGGGTTGTCTTTCCTGTAACCATTCACAGGTAGGAGACTTGTTAGTACTTTACATAATTAATACTTGATCTTGATCGTTTTGGCCAAGACAAGAGGCTTGAACAAATTCCTGGGGACCCATCATGATGACTCCCCATAGGACTGCGAGGAAGTTGCTTCTCTCTGCCTTATATGGGGCTCAGCTGTAAACAGGAATTACGATATTTTATCTATGAGAGGGGTCAAGACTTGTAGGTGAAAAATTTGACTGTAAATTCAAACCTTTAGGAATAGATGAATTGGCCATATGCTGTCTAGAGAAATAGAATGAAAACCCCACCCTTTTGTGGTGACTGATCCAGTTTCTCTGAAGTCTGTTGGAATAGAACTGAAGTATTTCACATGTACAGAAATCTACACAAAGGCTATCCAAGCTTGTAAAGTATCAGATGGACCAAACTCACTAAATATGTGCAAGATTCCAAAAGCACTTTGGAAAACTTGTTTTCCTTCCACTGGCAACTCTGAGATCTTTGTATCTCTGCATAAAAATGTTTATCATGCACTAAATTGGAACTGTATGGCATCCATAAAAATTATTTCCTTTCTCTTGCTACTCCAAAAACAAAGATTAATTTTATCTATACCTAAAGTCTATCTAGATAAACTTTATCTATAGTATTTTTTACCACTGAAGCATTCAGCCTATGGGCATCATCTAATCAAAATAACATGCAAGAACATGTGTGATCATGGTAGAATTATTTAGCTTACAGCAATTTCTATTATGGTCAATTAAACAGACTCTTGCTCTTTACACAGGATTTTTATAATGAGAACAAGGGTGGTGATGATGGTGTCAGTTAAAAGTACAATTATTTTTGTAAGTCAGTAAGCTGCTTCTTTCAGATAGTCCTAACTTTCAGAGCACTCAAGCAGAATTATTACATTCTTGCTTATAGACAAGCAAAAAATTTGTCAGGAGATTTTCAGCAGAACACATCCACCCTTTATTAAGTCATACTAATGCCAAGTATTAGAAACCACATCCACAATGAAGAATGCTTTTACTGCTCCTACCAAAACATAAATGTGCATGTGCCTATCTTGACAGTAATTTAGCTGCATATGCTGTAACTTGCCTTTTTGTAGCTCTCACTGAGTCCCAAAACTTTGAAAATAGGTTTTAAAATTATAACCATTTGCCTAGATTTTTCAGTACCTTATTGTTTGCAAGTAGTGTCAAGGACTTAGGCAATATTGTGCTTTAGCAGTGTCAGTACTTATTTTATCTCAGTTTGTTTGGAAAATTGCAAAAGGGAAGGAACAACTATAGCTCTTTTAAAATATATTCTTTGTCTCTTGTGTTCTGATGTTGGTCTTCTTTCTGTAATACTGAGCTCTGATTTTCAGAGTGCAGAGTGCCTTTGTGCAATTTAAGGCTTACAGATTCTTTAAAACTCTAACATGTTTTCATAAATGCTTTAGGGAACCCATGAGTTTTGATACTGCTGCTGATGTATTCAATTAGGAGGCTTAGGAAATACAAGAAAAAGTGTGAGGATGAAGGCTCCCAAGTTCTGTTTCCCACTTAGTTATCATCCAGACATACAAATATTTCCATTAACAGAAATAAACAGGCATCTCTTTAGGGTGGTTATTATAACCATTTCATAGGTGGGAAAATGGAATTTCAGGAAAGGATATGGGTTCACAGGCATATATGTGTAAGGAGGGAATTGGCATCTGAAACAGGATGCAGCTCCACCATAAGCAAAGTTCTAAGTCCCATATGTTAGCGTTTTCTTTACCTTCAGAGAAATTGCTTCTTCAGTCTCTGCTTTCTTACCTGGAAATTGAAACAAAATCAAAAAACCCCACAGGTGCTCAAAGAATAATACCTCTCAGTTGTTTAATGCAGAGCTCTTCTTATTAGCTCTGTTATGTTGACTATATGAAGAGGCCTAAGGAGGCCACCATGGTAAATTGTAAGTTAACGCATTATATAATGCAAAGTTCAAGTGCAGTTAGTTTCAGTACAGTCCATGTATTTTTCCTATGTGGCTCTGTCCTCAAGTTTCAAAGAAATACGCATTCAAGCCAAATTCGAAGAAATTTTTTTTGGAGCTTTCACACTGAGAAACTTATTCAACCTTTCCAGCAGCTTAGAAAGCCATGCTTTTGAAAGTTTCTTTATGTAGGTTCCACTTATATTGACTTTATTAAAGTTGTTAATCATTGCTTTTCCTTCTGGTCTGAATTAGAATGCTGCCCTAAATGCAGAGCTAGAAGGTGTCTCTCTTGAACATTTTTCCTATTTCTTTCTTTACTCTTCTGCTGTCTCACCAGTGTCTCAAAAAACCTGTTTTCGCATAATGTCTCTGCAGGTCCACCTAGTTTGTCCATGGCCTGCAAAAGATGAAGCAGGAACACTGTAGTAAGAAATTTGTTTCTTGTCGGTCAGTTTGCATCTTGTGACTTCAGCTACATATTGAATATGTATATGCCAGTTTAGTAGCTCTGTGAAAGATTTGGTATTGTACATATCTTAGAAGAGCTGTCATAGCCTGTCTCTGCTTCATTTTGGTTATGCTGCGTGTGTAATTTCATAAATAAACATTTATTCACAGAATGTAAATTTGGCTGAATCATTCTGCATATGTGAACCATTTATTCTTGAAAAGAGTAACGTTCTGTATTCAGTAACTTAAATATTATATAACCACTGCAAAGCTTGTCCATTTGAAGGGAAAAAGAAAACACAATTTTCTTTTGGCCTCTTTCCTTCATTTCCGTAGAAACCTTTTCAATTGTGATTCAGCTTTGTAACACAAAAACATTAGCTTCATTTTATTCAACAGAGCTTTGGCTTGTGTTTATCAAAGGCATAGTGGAAAAAAAGTAACCTTTTATTGCCTTTTGCTTCTGTTATCATTTAGACCTAACACTGCTCTGAAATTATGCAAGTTATGTTGTCACATGCAGCATCAGAGCAGATTACTGAATTTTAAGCATTTGCAATCCAGGATAAACCCACTGCTAGAAACACAGCAAGTGTCACTGAGTCACAGTAGGAATACTGGTTTGTGTGCTCAGCCTCTCTGGTGCTGTCAGCAATATATGAGAAAATAAATACTTCACATAATTTGCATAGCATTGGCTGTGTTTGCACACTCTGTGAATGATTATGTTCAATTGTGAGTCACTGAATGCAGAAGCAGGGAGCTGCATGGAGACATTAAGGTCCGTTTTGTGGAACTGACTGTGGTGACTTACTGCTGCCATCCAGAGGGACCTGGACAGGCTTGAGAGCTGAGCCTGTACAAACCTTACAAAGTTCAACAGGGCCAAGCACAAGGTCCTGTAGCTGCCTCAGGGAAATCCCAAGCACAGATGCAGGCTGGGCAGAGAATGGATTGAGGGCAGCCCTGAGGAGAAGGACTTAGAGGTATTAATTAATGTGTTGGTAGACAAGAAGCACAACATGACCCAGCAATGTGCACTGGCAATCCAGAAAGCCAAATGCATCCTGGGCTGCATCCAAAGCAGTGGCCAGCAGGGTGAGGGAGGGGATTCTCACCCTCTGCTCCGCTCTGGTGAGACCCCACCTGTAGTGCTGCATCCAGCTCTGGGGTCCCCAACAGAAGAAGGATGAGGACATGCTGGACTGGGCCCAGAGGAGGGCCAGGAAGATAAAGGATCGGGGGCTGAAGCACTGCTCGTATGACAACAGGCTGAGAGAGTTGGGGCTGTTCAGCCTGAAGAAGAAACTTTGGGGAGACCTTATAGCAGCCTTTCAGTACCTAAAGGGGGCCTGCAAGAAAGCTGGAGAGGAACTTTCTGTGAGAGCATGTGGATTAGATATAGGGAAGAAATTCTTCATTGTGAGAATGATGAGACACTGGAACAGTCGCCAGAGAAGCTGTGGATGCCCCATCCCTGGAAGTGTTCAAGGCCAGGCTGGATGGGGCTTTGAGCAATCCAGTCTAGTGAAAGGTGTCCCTGCCCATGGCAGGGGGGTTGGAACTAGATGGCCTTTAGAGCCCAACCTTTCTATAATTCTATAATTTGCACACATGAGGTTTTATATTAGGACAATAACAACCAGGCAAAAAGCTGCAGTCCTAGATTGTGGAGGGCCTTGTTTGATAAGAGACAGGAAAAGTTGTTAGTTCAGAAGTACAAGCATGATTCGCTCACAGAAACAGCAATCACATCTGATATCAGTTTATAGGGTAAGAGGTGGAGGGATTTAAGTATCTGAGTGTTTGAATATGCTTTTCCCCATTATTTCTTCTTCTTCTCCTTCATCTTCTCCTTTGCCTTCTCCTTCATCTTCTTTGTCTTCTTCCATGTAACAAGAAGCTTGCTGACAAAGGATCAGTTTTCCTGTGCTTTCTACCTACTTTGCCACCAGTTTGCTCTTCCAGGGAATGAAAAGTTTGGTAAGTTCAAGGAGAGAGGACATAACTGTTCCCTTCTGGGTCTCCAAAAGTACCCCCATGGCATTTACAAGTCCTCATTCTTCCATATATTTGAATTTTCTCACAGAATTGCAGCCTGTCAATCAGTTGAGCTTACCCAGCAGACTCGAATGTGTTTCTGGTAACTGTGGTCCTTCTCTTGGACAAGCAGATTTGTGACTGAGTGGGAATAAGAAGGCCAGTCTGTTTAAGATAAACTGTTGTATACTTCTAACAGCAGGAGCAAACCATAACATTAGAGAAACATGATATTAAAATTATACCAGGTCTGTATGTAGTTCACCTTTCCAAGTGCTTGACTTTCCTCTTCCTGGGGTTCCTAAAAGGTAAACCTTTCCCTCAATTCTCATAAAAAGAGTCTCATTTCTCAGTCTCGAGACATAATCTCTCTCACTTTCGTTCAAGTGTATTTCTTGAAAAATTCTTGAATCCCTGTATTCCTGCTCTCCCTGCAACAACTGCTTATCTCTTAAAAAAAACAAACAAACAACCTGAATAAGCTGAAAAAAATACCCCCCCAACTACTCCAATTTGTCTATTATAAAGATTGTATTTAAAAAATCCCAAGAAAACAAAACCAGACTTTTCCCTTATGTCTCAGGTGTATGAAGAGTCTTAATCTAGCCCCACCTTAATTTTCCAGCCTGACTGTGCCACTGTTATATTAGTTCAGTATCTGTACACAGTAAGTCAGTGCATAGGATTCAGGAATTGTCATGGGCAGCTTTAAATCTATTTGAAGGACTTGTTCTTTGCATTGAGTCAAAAAAAGTAAATTAAGAAAGCAAAATGAGATATTACTGTTATATTACTGGTTTTATATTACTGATATTACTGTTTTCATCCTCAAAAATAAATCAAAGTTGGGAAGATGTAAATTCTTATGTAGAAAGAGTTTGCAATTGCTTAGTCTGTGTTTGGCCTGCCTGATATCTTCTAGGCTGAGTGTGAGATTAAAAGTATCTAAGTGATTAAAGATCAAGGCTGTTTGAGACTTAAAGGGATTTTGTGCATTTAAGGCCTATCTGTACATTTTGAGGTATCCTTTCGTGCTAATTTTTTCAGTCCCTAATGGTGGAAAACTGTAATGTAACAACTTCTGTGAGCTAAACTGTGTGTCTGCTATGGTACTGCTGGGCTGAGAAGAGTACCATAGGCCAGATGCATGTCTAATGTGGCTAGGCTCAATGATCCTGAAAATAGGATGTGGTTTGATCCAAAGTGAGAGATATTAGGTTAATTTTCCATCTGCAAAAGAGTTCCACTGTTCTATTTACATTACTTCTCTGAGCCTGAACACTTGTTACAGTTCTTTGAAAGGGAGTCATTTACCTTCTTCCTTCTCAAGATATTTATCTGCAAACTCTCAGGTCTCCTAGAGCCCCCTCCATTCCCTCTTCCTTTACCTTTGCAGATGTTGGCACACAGCTAACTAGTCTTCCTGGCCAAAAAGTTCTGGCTGTGGTTCCAAGCAGCGTCATTCAACACTGCTGTTGGCTGAATATAAAACATGTGCTGCTCCTGCTCCTTGTTACACAAGCTCTGCTTCCTGCCTCCTCACTGCTCATCAGAGTTGGCAGTGCAGCTCCTATTTAATGAGAACATCTGACAAAAAAAAATTGGCTGTTATCAACTTAGAAGTTTAAAGATGTTCTTTAGGCTGTTCAGTGTCCCAGAGTCCACTGATGCCTTTTATATTTTTCATATATTTGTAGCTTTGTAGATTGCTAATGCATGGCTGTAGCTCCTTTCCTATCCTCTTTCCCTACATTTAAGAACAATAAGCTGACCTTCTAAACACATTCCTAAAATATTGTTTAGTTGTATTCCAAGAAGAGAACCAACTACAAGGATATTCTGTTTTCCAACCAGAATCTGGACCAGACATAACTAAAGTGGGGCAAAGAAGTCCCTGGACCGCTTCCAGTGGGGCAGGACCCAGGGAATTATTACCTAACCAACTAACCTTTTAATTGGACAATATATGATAGATATACTAATCAATTAACCTTCTAAAATTGTAGAATTACTGTACCATATGCTTTTTTTGCCATATTGTGTACCTGAAAGCTTTCAAGTAAAGTTTGCTTTTATATTATCACTCTAACGTTGTTTGGGAAGATCTGTTGTATTTTCCACGCAACACCATGTTATTTGATCCTCTGCTGCTTCAGTAGTAAACCTTCTGTTTCTGGAGCCTCATCCAGTTTTGTGTGATCATCTTTAGGAGGAAGGAATAGGGAAGGAACTGGAAACTGTGATTTTCCAAAAATTGTGTAGTCTCTGTTCCTGAAACAGTGGGTATAATATTACAATATGTGCCATGTGTACTGTCGTGCAAAATAGTTCTGAGAGCAGTATCCTACTTTCAGAAATGTGGTCTGCTATCCAGCAGAAACTCGATACTTTTCAAAGGCAAACATTTGGAAAAGTATCTTTATGTCATTGTAAGGAAGGTGGTCTATATGTGTTAAAAGATTTGGAGAGACTCATCAAAGAAATCTCCAAGATCTTCAGTTTGCAAGGGCAGAGGTTTGTGACTGGTGGTATTCCTGAAGAACTTAAGGCCTTCTGTGAGTGAGCCTGAGCACAATGATAAAATTTAAGCCCTCTGCAGGAAACAACCTGAGGAAGGGAGTTCTCCACCTGCTCAGGACCACGGAGGCCACAGGCAGCTCTGTGTAAGGAAGGGAGAGAAAAGTTGCAGTAAAACTCCTGGAAAGGTCCAAAAGACAAAGTGAAGGTGCTGAAGGGGCTGTGTAGAGTAGGTAGTAGCAGAGAAAAAAAATACTATGAGATTTTGAACCAAGCATATGAATGGCATTGATGGGAACACTGCAAGGAAGGGGAGAGGGCTCTCTGCAAGATGCGTAGCCATGTGATTGAGAACACCTGACTTTTACTGCTGGCTCTGTGACCATGCCAAAATCTTCTCCTTGTGTCTGAATTATTCAGCTATAATCTGGGAGCTTGTCTCGTAGGGAGTATTCATATTATTTTGGTATTTGCCAGATAAGATGTAAGAAAGAAATACTTAGTGAAACCATGTCTTCAGCAAAAGCCTCGATGAATTTGAGAATTATGCTGGCAGACACATAAGTACTATCCTGTCACTGACAATATATTTTTTCATGCAAAAGCAATTGATTGTCCTTACTCGGTAGTGCTCTTTATCAACCTCATTCATTTCAAATGCACTACATACATTCACAGCTCAGATTCTGTTAAATCATTACTGAACTTTGCAATCTTCTTGCTCAAAGCTCATAGGTACAAGGAAAATCCTTTATATTTTCCATTGTGTCAGGTAGGGTAGACACTCTAAAAATCAAAGCCTTCACTATACCATTTCTCCTGCCAACCCCCTGAATGCTGAATGAGCTAAATTTCATATTTAGGAGCCAAAATAAATATTTCTGCCACTTACTGCTGGCAGTGTTAGTCTGATTCCACTCTAAGCTAAAGTAAAGATGTTCCTGGAAAAAGAAATCATTGGCCAGTGGTTGTCTCTCAGAATGTATTAGAAAGCTGTATATATTCTAACCATCAGGGATACAGAATTTAAGTGAAATTGGATTAATAAGGTTTCTATAGTGTTTCTGTAGTGTGTGTATGCCAACATGCTGAGGAATATTTATTTCAGCTAATATTATATTATAATATATATTATAATATAGACCATTAGTCTGGCTCCACATGTAGGCTTTTCATGGGGTCAGCAGATAAACAGTTCCAGAAGGCAATTATTCTATTTAGCTTTGACATCTATGCTGGGAACTGGTGAGTTTCCCTCAGGTGTCTTGTATCCCTTCATTGACTACAGAGGAAGCCTGTACAATCAGCCAAGCCTAAATGCATAAGTGACTTAAGTGACTACAGGTATCTATGATAAATTCACCAGGTACTGTAAGTATATGTACAGTATGCAGCACAGAAAACTTGGAGAGCCCAGGGAATGCACAGTGGTTTGATGTGGTGTGGCATAAAGGATTTATTGTTATACACAGTGTACAGACAAATCTCTGTGGCTTATCCCAAATTTGTCCCATTTCTGCAGCTTAGCACCTTGCCTTCACAGGGGAGGATAATTGTTTAACCACATACACACCCTCACATCTCAGTGACTGCTGTTTCATCTGCTGTGTGATGTAGAAAATCTGAATATAGCCTGGTCCTCTTCCAGTTTATTTTCATTGAATCATGGAATAGAATCACAGAATCAATTAAGTTGGAAAAGACCTCCAAGATCATTGAGTCCAACCTATGACTGATCACCACCTTGTCAACTAGGCCTCTCCTAAACCCATGCCTGATCCTCTGGTTGCCCTGTATGTGCCATGTGATTGCACTCAAGATTTTGTATCCTCCCTCAAAATGTCTTCTGGATGGAACAAAAGCAATCTATCAGACAATACCTATTAGCTAAAAGAGTAGAGGAAAAACACTGAAGATGCAGGGAGCATGGGGTTTTTTCACAGAACTGAGGGAAAGGGCCTTGAGTTATCAAATATTTTTTGTTCTTACTGGAGATGAAACAATATAACAGTTTTAGTAATCCCAATTTCCTGCTTCAAAATGGCATCAGATCATGTGTGACATAGTGGCAGCAAGGGGTGCCAGCCCAAAGGGGGCAAAAGTAGAGATTTGATAAGACTTGGTTTTAATTTATGTAAAGTGGGCACTTCTAAAGAAGGCTTGGGTGAGATTTAAAGATAAAGGAAAAATAGTAGCATTGGCCTAAGATACCAACAAGTAGTTGGAAAGTTAAGATAATGACAACAGCTTGAAGGAATGGCTACAGTCCCACAGGGCTCACAGCCAACATGCCAAGCAGAGAGTGAGACACTGGTTTGTTAGCAAAAAATCTCAGTGGTTGATTGGAGGAGTGACAGGTAAGTCTGTCTTCCAGAAATAATCATGAGGGACAGCAACTTACAGTAACTCATTTATAATCATCACCAACTTATAAATACAGGCTTCAGGAGTTTGCTAAACAGTGAAAATTCAGTCAGTGCTTAGAAGAGTGATCCAGGGTGTGAATTCATTTTCACTTAGTGGCAAAGGGGAGGCAACAGTGGAGTCACACACAAAATGAGAAGTTCAGAAACCGCAGAAAACTCCCTCATGTTGATCTTCAAGGTTTTGGTGCAACAAGCCATATGTGGTGATCTTCCTCCTCTCTCCTCCCCCTCCCAGTTTATCCAGACAAGCACTGCTCATTACAGGCTATTCAAATGCCAAGTTTTATGTTTTGTTGTTTAGCCATCCTGGAATAATTGACCTGCAGAAACTTTGTAACAATGGACAAAATGTTCAATACATTTTGTATTGTATTGTATTTATACGTATTGTATTCAATACATATTGTGTTTCTCACACACAAATCTCAGACGTGTCTCAGTAGATTGTTTTGTTTTGTTTTTCCCAAATGTTCTCCAGAAAAAATTGCCTTCGGCCAAGTACTAAGCATGGAAGATTTTGGCCCAAAAGACCAATATTTTATGAGGTTAATGTATTATCATGGAAATTACTTGATAACCAGTGGTAAGATAGATAGTATTGATGTCAGCTGTCACATGTCTATGTCACAGGTGGGATTGGTAGCACTGTCTTCCCCCAGTCTTCCCGTGATAACACCTTGCTTTTCCATGCTTTATAACTTTGTTGAACTCACACAGTTTAGGCTGAAAATTTCCATGTCAGGTGTCTGCCCGAGTCTGATTATTTTGGAAAACTCAGTTCAGCCATTTCCAAAAATAAGACTAGAGGAAAATATGTTGGTTCTGACTATGTCTAAAAAGCTGTGGCAAACTTTGTATTGAAAAGCTCTAGAACTCCAGTGCCTTAAGGCACAGGTGTACCTATTTCTGGGATTATGAGGCTGAAAGCAGGGGAAAAGCTTTGTGTCAGTGACATAACTTGTTAGTCTGCTCAGTGCTGGGCATGTATGGTCAAGTTATAAGCCTCTAAGAGAACGCATTTTGCATGGACTCTGAAAAGGCCTACTTGTATGTAACAGTTTAATAATCCTAAATTATATCTCTGCTCAGACCATTTTGCACCTTAAAGTTTGGCAAGACTTTCTTTGCAACTACAGATAGGTGCTATGTCTGATCTAGGTAAGGGCAAAAGAAACACTAAAAGTAGGGCCCATGACAGGAGATATGAGTAAATAGGGAGATGAACGAGAAAGTAAATGTGAATTATATTCAGATATATAGAGGTGGTATGAAGGAATTATCTGTGGCTAGTCAAGGTGACAGAAATAAGGAAAGAACATCAAAAGGAATGGAATTATGAGTTCTTGTACCAGAAGATGGGTGCTAGATTTGGAGTCCTGAGGAATGGCTTCAAGGAATGAACTAGTGAAGGAAGTGAAGCCCTGCAGATCTGGCCCTAGACATAGGCAAAATACTTAGAAGAGCGAAATCCATTTGCTTGCTGCTTATTTTGGCCATGCTAAAGTCCTGAGAGGTTGACAGGCTTCTGAGGATGATAGAGGAGGAGATGGGATGTACAAGGCAGTATGTGCTTCTGCTAAATCTCTTGTGTCCCAGTTTTTGCAGGAGAAGGATCTCCTGCTCTTCAGCAGTCACTTTGGCATTTGACATGGGTCACACCTCTTCTTCCCATGCCAGCCCTGAACAAGCCCTGACATTATTCATAGCATGGCAACAGGCATCTTTCTCTTCTCTTTTCTGTGTTTGGCTGCCTGGGCTCAAGACTGTGAACAGCACTTTGCTTGTGTAGTGTCCACAGCCAGCCTTGAGTCCAAGAGAAGCCCTGATGAGCTGTTGACTGCTTTTCTCAGGAGCTGCTCCTAAGCAGAGGGGTTTGCCCTCGGTTCTGTCTGAGCTGTGTTGTAGCTATGCCCTTGCCTGACCATGTCTCTTGCTCATCCACACCAGCTCAGATAGAGTAGGAAAGTGAACCTGCAAGTAAAGCCTCAATATAGTCTTTACCAACCCAGCAGCTAACACTCACAAATGAGATTGGAACCCAGTATGCTAAGTGTTGTGTTTTCTTGCCTATGGAAATGCAATCTCAGTAAATAAAAGATAGGTGGGAACAGACAGGGAGCTACAAAAACATGTGACATCATCAAGATCAGTTGAGCTGAAAACCCAGTTTATTATCCATGTTTCCTGGCTTACATATGGATCACACTGACAACAAAGATGTGCAAAATGTTATCATCTAAAATACTTGCCATTTCTAGGTGGTCTTTGACCATTGCATTGTTAGTTATTTATTTTTTAGTAGGATGGACTGGGAGTCTGTCTGGAAAAGAATCATAGGGGAGGTAGTTGGGGATTGTCTATACAAATGAGATTGGGATGCAGAACCATAAAATTAAATATTTTTCATTGCTGGGTGACTCCTTTGGCTTTTTGGCTTTCATTTGGCACTTCATTGTTGTAGCTTTACACTACTGTAGTCGTGGCAGTAACACTAGCAAAGAACTGGAATTAAGCCTTGGCAGATTAGGAAGGCTAAAATTAACCACATTTCTGAACATTTATCTTAGTATTTCAGGGGTAAAATAGTATGTTTTCATAAAAATTGATCATATTGACACTTGCCTTACCACTGAAGCAGGTTTTTCAAGTCCAAGAATTTAAATGTCACTATTGTGTGTCAGCATTCATAAACTTGATGTTGATAGGAAGACAATATGGTATTTATCTCTAATAAATACGAGTGAAGTGCCCAAGGCCCTTGTGTCCATAGGGAATCTTAATACTGTACATTCATATTTTAGTGCATGAAAGTAATTTGTTTCTGGTACTGCTTATTGTATCCAGGTTTGACATATAAACAGATATAATAAATAAATGCAGACCTCAGTTTGTGTCAACGAGTGCATAGCTGATTTTAAAAAATAAACAAACCCCAACACACCTCTGCTCTGTGCCGTTGTCTTGGTCAAGCACCTTTGACATTCTGCTGGCTTGTGCTTTCCTGAGTGCTGGTAAAATGACAGGTAGGAGGTATTTGACAGTGTGTCTGTGACTGAAAGAAATTAAACTAGTGGAGTACATCTGTTTGTAGCAGGTGGTGACATGCAATGCAGGAAGAAGAGAACATGAAGTTGTGTGGTGTGGTTCAAAAGTACAGACTGGAACATTTTATCTAATGGTATATAATGGGAACACCAGGAAAGATTTGCAAGCTAATCACAAATGAGTGCCACTGACACTTATTTTCAAACTGGCTGTTATGTATTTATTGTGTGTATACTAGCAAAACTACTTGCAAAGTACTTGGAGGGTACTTAAAAATTGCATTTCCAATTTAAAATAAAAATATTGAGAAATAAATAGAATAATAGTGACACTAAAATTCAGAATTAGATTGGAGTTGGTACTTAAACACATTTTGAAGTATGCGGATTTGGACCACTAAATTTGGAGGCAAAAAGCCACGAACATGAAGCCCCTGCCCTCTGGGAAAATTCAAATCTGATTCCATGGTGTCTGGCTGAGGCCCAGACATAGAATACAGTATTTGCCTGCAAGCATGTACACATAGGAGACGCTGGTAAAAGAGAGATCATGTTTTGGTACACCAGAGATATCTGGGGTAATTCAACTGCTGTAGGAAGAACCACATATTTACAGCTGCATGCCTAAATGAACAGTATGGTCCACAGTCTCCAGAGTGTTAAAAAACATTAAAAAATAGGGCAGTCTCTTGAAAGTTCTCTCTGCTTTTGTCCTATTGAAATTATATAACATTTAATAATCCTTTCTTTATTTTCAGACTTACTTGTTAGGTCCAGGAATTATTATTTTTTCTTGCCAACAGCTTATCCATCATTCTCTAATTTCTCTACCTTGGAAATTGCATTTTTTATTTTACAGTTGGCATCATCCTCAAAACAAAACAAACAAGCTGGTAGTCAGTGAAAGAAAGGACAAGAAACATTAAAGAAAGGAAAGGGAAAAAAACTTCAAATCATGTTTAGCCCCATCTGGCCCTAGAAAAACATGGAAATGGATGATCGAGTACAGATTCCAGGATGGGCTGCCTTTCAAGGGAAACAGTATCTGGATATTTCTATGTCTAGACCACAGAAGAAAAAATGCTTTGGTGCTAATTAACCCATTAAAAGCTTACAAACCCTGAGTGGTGCCTGGCAACATATGTAGGGAAGTTAGCAGATTTAAACTCCCAAAGGAAATGTGGGAGGGTGCAGCCTGGGAGTCAGGAGATCTGGGTCCTGCTGCTTACTCTAGCCCTGGCTTGCTCTTTGATTTTAGCATCAATAGCTCAGCTATTCTCTACCTCATTTTTTCTCTCTCTAAAGGGGGACTGTGACATTACTCTCCCTCCAAGAGCTCTCTGATACCAAAGAGAGAAAAAATGCTGTGAAGCCAGTGCTAGGTCTTCCTCTTCTATGTTGTATACAATTCATCTGAATGTTGTCTGAGTAGAAACCAAAGTCTAAGTCTGTATGCTGTAGTCAGATGTTAAATAGTCACTGAGTAAGCACTTCTTTAGGACCATCTATATTGCTAAAAGGGTACATACAACAGAAAGTAATATGCTCCATACTTCTCTTTCAGTGCACATGTCGAGAGTTTCTTTCTAAGGGAGGTTTAGAGGGATATACTGATATTAGCCCCACAGAAGCCTATTAATTATGCTTTAGACTGATTATTTTTTAATTACTAAAGCGTATTCACTGTAAGTGTGCCCTTAAAAACCAGTTTCAGTATGGATGGAAATGAAAAAGTAGAAACAATATTTCACAAAGGCACATGCTGCCTTTGATTCTTTCCATGCTCTTCAGCCCATCCCTGCAACCACCTGCAATTGTGGTCCTGCTGGTTGGGAGCAGAGTGGAAATTGTTCCCATATGACAGCAAATACCCTCTAGAAGACAGAAAAATCCACATTAGCTGCATCAAAGAGAAAAAAAATCAAAATCCAGGCCTGGATCTGGGAAATGCAGTGATCATCTAGTACCTGAGTTTTACCTCTTGCTCCCTTTTCAGCTCCCTCTAATGCCTTGGCAACCCACCCACTCCTCCGTTACCACAGCTGCTAGCTCAGGCCTTGCTGCATTAATTTCACTGTCTCCATTACCCCCTTTCCCATTTGGAAACACATGTTCCTCATTTGTTTACATACCACCTTTTTCCTAGTTTGCTCTGACTTTCACAAACTGGGGATTTCACAAACTGCTGGGGAGGGAAGGGAAGTTGGTGAAGGTTGGTTTGATGATGGCTAATGGGGACTCTGTGTTAGAGCTTCAAAACTTAGTCAAACCTTCAGTAGCACAACAAGTTAATTAATAATATATACTTGGGGAAGGAGCTTGAGAGGGAAGGGTCACTTTCAGCAATTTGGCATTCCTTCTGTGTTTACAGACATCTCCCACTACTAAATGAGTTCAGTGTGTTTCTTAGCATCTACTTAACCAATATTTGGGTTGTCACCCACTGATTGCTAGCTTGAGAAGTGTCCAAGCAAAGATGTACAGTCCCACCAGGTCAAGATGCCCGTTCAGCAAGAATTCTGGCTTAAATGTTTAAACAAGTATTGGTACCTTGAGCTTCTAGATTTACCTGGTAGGATCTCCTACCATGTTTCTCTTCATTCTTTCTTCTATATTGCCTGTTTCTCACTCCAGCTTCCTATAGGGTATTTTTGTCCTCCATCCTGCATAATTTAAATCTGTATTGTCATTCATTCTTATTCTGGACCTCATGTCTTCTTCCATGCACCTGCATTCAGTCCTACACATCGTTGTCACTGAATCCCAGAGTGGCACAGAGCAGCTCTCTGGAGTCTCACATTCAGTCTGCATGGCTGCTTAGAACCACATCCTGCTGGGTTTTGACATACCCAAGGATAATGACTCCACAACCTCTCTGGGCATCTTTTCCAATGTGTTCCCAGCCTTAAAGTAAAAGAAAAGATTTTTCTTCCATTTAAATGGAGCTTTCTGTATTTCACTTTGTGCCCATTGCCTCTTATTCTGTCAGAGCATCCCTCTGAGAAGACTCTGGCTTCATCTTTTTTTACTCCACCTCCTCCACTATTTATATATTTTGGTAAGATCCCCCCTTTCTTTTGGTAAGACCCTTCTCCTTTTATTTTTTTAATTCTCTCAGTTGGTTACCATATCAAATGTTAGACAGGGAGAGGACCACTGCAGTGAAAAAGCCCTAAGAAGTACTGGCCAGTTGCAGGATGAGACTGCCTGGAGTCATCAGACTGTCTGTGCTTGGAAGACAAGTGCCCCAAAGCAAATGGATATTTCCCAGGGAGGAAATAGACTGAGCATGGGCAGGAGCTCTCTCTTGGACTTCTCTGACAGTGGTGACAAGGAGTTCAACTCAGTATTCAACTCAATATTGGCTTCAAGCTGGAGAAAGTGAAGCAATGCCAGAAGAAAGTTCTCCCTGGAGAAAAAGAGCTCTAGACAGAAAAACAAATAGTTTAGAGGAAAATAGGGTCAGGCATCTTCTTACTTCTTGATAGAAATGGATCATAGGTTGTTGTTTTCATAGAGTAGGTTGCAGAAATCTGGATGGTGGCAGAAATTTGAAGTTCATTTGAGGAACATTGGCAGAATAGTACCCAGACCCTTGAAAATAGACCTATGCTGACAAAACCTGAATGGAGTTTTGATAACAGAACATTGATAAAAAGTGGCATTACAGGGTACAGGACACATTGGTGCAAAACTGGTATCAAATACCAGCTGCAAAGCTCAGGTTTAGCTTTATATCCTTTGCTATAGCATATTTCAGCATTTCATTTTCTGTCTTTGAGCTAGTCTCCAGTCTTAAGATATGAGAGGTTTTTTTGCCCTTTCCAGAGACCCTGTAAGTTTGTAGGAGTGAAACCTTTACATCATATCCTGCTAATACTCATGCCAGAAGTGTGAACAAAATGTGAACTCCAGAGGAGATAGTAATAAGGGAAGTCAAGTCAGCTGACCTTTTAAACCTGGTAAGCAGATTTTTAAAAACATGCTCGGATTTGATAATGAAGGAAATTTGTTTGAATTTGGGTCTTTGTTACAAATTGTCTTAACTCCTGAGTCAAAAAGAGCATGCCAGCATATTAAACTCAAAACCAGACTGCCAAATGCATGTTGATTTATAACCTGTGAGATTATAAAATTACAATTAATGAAAATACAAACTTTGAATAGTACAGCTGTGAGTTCAGCTTTGGTCACTTAGGAAACTAGCTTTTGTCCTTATCAGTCCAAAAGCATTCTCCTGTCTAAATGGGAAGCCTTTCTCTTAGATAAAGATTCAAGTGTATAACTTCAGAGTTGAAAATGGAAATATTTTGTTATTCTTTGTAGATGGTCTTTCCACTCTTCATCAGATATAGTGTATATGCCTTTGTAGTACATATATATTCCCAATGTAAGCTCTCACCAAGTTAAGTCTTCCATCAAATAAAATTTCCAGAATTCCTCTGCAGAGTGTTGTGCTAACAACTGATTTTTGGTTCAGTAGCTGAATATTTAAAAAGTCAGATCTAAATTGAATTATCTATTCCTGACCAATGTGAATAAATGATGGGGGTTTTGTAAGTCAAATTAACATTTTGGCATTTGAAAAGAACAGATAAGTGGAGATGAATGACTAGACTTGAGGAATGTGGACAAAGTCAGTGAGGAGGCTTTGGCGCTGGGAGATAAAAAAGGAGTATTGAGATTAAAAAAGGAGTATTCTCCCTTTGGCTTTTTCTTTGCTTTTTGTACAACTGTTGCAGAATGTAATGTTCTGTTGATGCTCAAATGAAATGTTGAGTGTGCAGGAAATTTTTTTTTTTCCCCCCAGTTTTCCTATAAAGTGAAAAAAGGAAACAAGAATTGGTTCCGTCTAATATTTTCAAAATTTCTTGTCAAGCAAAAAGCAATTATTTGCTCATTTCTACTAACTAGAGTTTTATAACTTGAATGGAAGAAGAAACACCAAGCAACAGCATTTAGTAGTAATTTCCCAGCTATGTACAGAGACATAATACTTGATTTTGAGTTGTTTAGGGAAGCCCATCATTCCCATAACATTTCCTATGTCCTGTAAAGTTATTATTTCTTTTTCCTCTGAAAATAAGTGTCAAACTATACTTTAAAATTATGCAGCATCATTCTTGTTAATGTTTTATATCACCATTGTAGAACATGGTGCTGTGTTTTATAAGTATCTATTTCTTCTTCTTTCTAGATATTTTATTACTAAGTAGTCAAAGTTAAATTAAGCAGACTGTGTCTTAAAAAGTGAAGTTATTTTATATGATGTTGAAAAACACTGTGTTTTGCTGACACAGGGTCATTCTGTTAACAAAGTAAAAAGGTGAACAATAGCAGCTCTGCTCATAAATCTGTTTTAGTGACATTTTTGTGTAGGTTTTCATTTCCTCAGAGATTAAAGCACATCACAGAAGAATTTGAAAAAGATAGATTAGAGGACATTTAAATAGTTTGGTACGTGGAATTCTAATTTGGTTATTCCTACCAATTCCATTTGAATCAAATTCCATTAGAAGCAGAAGTAGGCAGATTACATGCAAAAAATATTTTAATATGTATTTAAACAATACACAGCTTTACACAGAAGTCGTAACACTCTCTATTAGTATTCCAACACTCTTTGTACAAACTAAGAAATTTAGTGTGGAGGGTGCTGAAGAACATCAGGAATTGTAAACATGCATGTGTATTGAAATTCTCACCAGAAGTATTCCTATCCTGCTTTCGTACATATTTGTTTGGAAGAGGAGTTACCTGTGCAAGCAGTAAAACAAAACCATGTCACTTGGGCAGCCATCATAGTAGGAAGAATGAAAATGCAAAACAGTGGTTGTTTCAAGTTTGCTGTAACCAGGTTGCATGTCAGCCTTAGTTTGTCTAACCTGTTTCATGGCATGGAAGGTCTCTACAACCTGTGAACCAACAAAATGTGCTAATTTAGTTGAATTCATAGTCCATTGTGAATAGTTAATACGTCTGAGCAAAGACCAATGTTTGGCCTCATTTGTGCAGGCTGATTAAATCATCCTGGAAACCATTACCATTGCTGCTTACTCACTGTTTATAAACGTAGGTCCTTTGTGTGGTTCTGATTTTCCTTTCTCACACACCTCTCTAATGAGGTGTTGCAGTTACTTTGCAAACTACTGTGACTGAGGAGCCAATTTCTTAGCATTCCAGGGCTAGCTAGTATTCAGACTTCTCCCATGTTTTCCTGAGTGCTAATATCTATTCCTTAGTTCTGCTTGGAGCCCATCATTGTACTGTATCAGTTACTGAAGTCACATCAACATCATTAATGGGGACACCATTTTACATTAAAGAGTTTGTCATTAACTTCTTGAGTATCAAAATGCTGCAAGGAGTGTGGTTTGTGTTTTTCATTTTTTTGGTTTATAATGTTATTGATTTCCTTTGTGTCTAGAAGAGGTTTAGAGGTGGATAGGACATAGTCCTGTTGAAATTACTTTATGTTTTCAGTAGCATGGTCCAGCCGTTTTGCATCTCCCCATATGATGCCCAGCTGTTTCTTTCCCTTATCCTGTCATTCATTTACCCTTTGTGATGTAATGGAGTGATATTAGTATAAGCAAAAAATTCTTTACATAGCCATGACTGTGTAAAAATCACCCTTCATATTTCATAGATAGCAGCCCTGCTGTAAAATGCTTTAGAAATATGCAAATACAATAGCGGGATTTCACTACACTACCTACTGCACTGTTCAGGATGTTTGTCTTTTGCTTGAAGAGCAATCTCTGCCATAATTTCTGTCTTTCTGGAGGTTAAACCAAAAAAGATATCATGAAGAGGGACTCCAAGGACTGAAGTCAAAATGGCTTTTCCATTCCTGATTCACTTAGAGTCTGTGAGGACACTTAGTTAATGTTGCTATAACAGTTCCTAGAGCACTCTGAGTGCAGAATTGTGGAATCAGCTGCATTAATATGGTTATCTAGTTCTAAAGGAAATTTTAAGCATCTGAATTTAGGTTTCGGTTATAATATGAAAAATCTTTTAGAGAAATAAACACAGCAGAGCAAATTCTCAGATGGTTATCTATCACTCAGCATGCCGAGTTATCAGTGGTTTGCACGGGCATTTCTGCCTTCAAAACATTTGCTTTGGAAACTCTTGCCCCATTGTGCAGCACAAAAACCCCCATATTCCTGTTCTTCATTATCCCATATCCTTTGGCACTTCCAATGATATTGCTTGAGTGCCACAGTGTGGCTGGTGCACTTCTGTCATGAGAAAATAGTTCTGGTTTCAAATACTGTAGCACATGGTTTCTCAAGCTACTCTTTTTCTCTGAGTCTCTGTTTTGTATTTGTTGTTTGGACCTTCTTTGTCCTCAGCAACACTGGTATTCTCTCCAAAAACAAGAGTGAAGTCCAGGGCTGCTTGAAGCAGCTAGAAGTTTTGCTTGGATGTCAAAGAATACATGAAAGAAGATTTTTCCTTATAGGAAGAAATCCTGATAAAGGGCAAATGTGTTTGTTCCTGTTATGACTGTAGGGTAAGATTCTTTCTGGGTCTCTGGTGGGACTAGGATAGTGCAATGGAAAAAGCAAAGAAGAATTATGGTGAGATTTTTTTTTAAAAGGTCTTGCTCTGTTAATGTGTCGAAATGTGTGGGAGGTATTGGTAAACCTGAGGAAGTTTGTGCTTGCATTAGAAAAGAAACATAGATCTGACACCTGCACAGCATCGTAGAGAGATTGTGGGACTGCCAGAGACAGTGTATGGTTTTGCTTGTGATGCGGTGGTATGTCTGTGGCAGAGTTATCCCAGCACACTTTTTGGTAAGCTTAGTTATTAGAGGTGCTAAGTTGGCTGTCTGTGAAACTAACCTGGGGCTGAAAGACATGAGCTTTCTTGGTTTCTTTGTTAGCCACTACTGAGCTCTTACATGTAAAACCTCTAGGGTCCCTGACTCTACGTTTGCTAGGCTTCCCATGGGGTATTGTACCAAAGCAGATGCCAGAAACAAAATGTCTGTCACAACTGGAATTTTTGTAAAATCTTCTAGTCCATGTTTGTTTGTTTGTTTTAATTTGGTGGTTGTTTAGTTCTGGGATTTATGCTCCAGATAAGGTTTGTAGCTCTTACTTACAAAATCCAAACAATGCCTTATAGTGATTATTTTGCAAGATAAAAGCCTTATAAGATAATAATTCTAATAAAAATAATAAAATACAAGTACTTTTATTTCGCTTTGACTGACGACAGTATGTAATAAAGGACATTCCTCTTTGTGGAGCTGTATTTGAATTTTGCAGAAGTGCAGGGAATGGTAATGATATCTTGTCTGACTGACTAAATGAAAACTGTCACTTCTTTTGGATATGCAATAAATGAAAACAGTTTTGGCCCAAGATGAAAATGGGTAGAGCGCAGACTGATCTGTTGCTAATAAAAACCGACAGTGAGAATTACTCAGCACTGCAAATTCATAAATATTGGTTATATAATCTTAGTTCCCATTAAAATGTGCCCTTGACATCATAGTGCATTCATTGGAATTCATTGGTAAATAAAGCAATTATGTGTGATTAAGTAAGCCTACAACAATGTCAGTCTACCTTTCATCGTGTTTTGGGGTTTCCATAATGACATTTTGGCAAGTAAACTTGATTTTCATCTCCATAATAAATGCACTTTGGTATGATTAAAGGCATACCACAGCAGTCAAACTTCCCCTGTTTATCTGGCCAGCTCCATAACAGGAGAGGAGAGAGAGCTCCCAGATCCAAAGTCTGTCTGTCTGGTGGATGCTCACAGCACAAGTCTTAACTATCATGGCTTACACTCACTTTGATGGATGTTTTGATTATATCTAGTGTTAAGCCTATATGACTTGTTTTATTACCCTTTTCAGCAAAGTTTGCCAGTCATAGCAAATTAAATGTCTTTCCTGCAAGGAGTGCTGTGTTCAGTCTCCTCGGGAATATCTGCTGTGGCAGCAGGATGAGGGGGAGAAATTGTAGAAAAGGGCTGTTTGCTGGAGAGGCCCTGCTACAGCAGGGTACTTCTGGTGGGCAGACCAGCACCTGACAGTAACCACACAGAACGAGCTGAACGAAAGTAACCAAGCAATGCACTGGGAGAGAAGGATGCAGAGACACTTCATAAATCTGTAATTCAAAGAACAGTTCACCACATATTCTAGGCTGATGTTCAGGCCAGTTTATTGCATTCAAACCTTCTCCTTTTTCTTCATCCGTGCCTTTGTAAGGTTGCATTCAGCAACCACCATTACAAACAAATGGTTAAGGTAATGAAATATCTTGGACTAAGCTAATCCTGTAAAGAAACTGCTGATGCTTAGTCTGAGAGTGTTGAGAGAACAGAAAATTGGTGGGATGATAGGTTGGAGGAAGACACAGAATGCCTTTTGAGTATATTGCTTCCTATTCACATTCTCAGCTGGATGCCATATCAGGAATGTACTTTTTTATTTGGCCAAGATAGTCAGTCCTTTTTAATTCTGCAAGTGGTTGTTGGCATGTGAACCTGAAATCAAAAGAAGCAAAATGGAAGAAGCCAAGTACTTTGTGTAAGATTCAGAAAATAGTGTTAGAGGCACGTACAGCATTATACAGTTACGATACTTTTGCAGTATTCTTATAATACAATAGAGAAAAATAAAAGGCCCACACGATTACCAACTCTGTATCTGTTGTGGGGATTTGATGGAAGAAGTGCATTTATCCATTAGGAACCTGATTCTGCTTCCGTTGAAGTCATACGGAGTTTTGCCAAAGGCTTTAGTAGGTGAAAGAATAGGATCTGGGAGGCTATAGATGAGGAAAAGCCAGGGCTTGTAAAGTTTTCTCAGCATGTTATTGGATAAATGCCACTGCCTAGAGGGCAGTGGGTGGCCCAGAGAGAAGTTTCAGGAAAAAGAGGTAGAACACGAATTCAAACAATTTTTTGGGTAAAAGTCTTGTATAAGAGAAAAGGCTTTTGAGGGACATCATATCTTTCCATTGACTAGTGATAGTGGAAGGGTCCACTGTGTCAGAAAAAAACCAGTAACAAGTCTAGGTTTGAGTTTTTAAGTGTGTTGTTTTGCAAAGTGGTGGTGTTAAAGAGATGCACCAGACAAAAGAAAATGGATTTGGGTGGCCAATTGATGTTCATGGCTGTCAGCCCAAAGGCTGAATTGAGGGTGTAGGAAGATATGCCTTGGAGATACACCTTGTGCTTTGGAGACTTTTGTTCATACGTCGTAGCACTAAGTGGAAAGCAATTCTTTAGTTGTCATCCTGGGGAAGGGGCACAGTCAGGGAAGGGGGATATATGAGGACAGTTCACACATAAACTAGGAACAAAATGGCATAGTCAGCTTGACTGTTCAACTACCTTCATTGACTTCCACAGGATGGTCCACTGAGAACATCAAGAATGGTGGTTTATCAATTTAGGATATGTTTTTTTCCCCACTATGTAGCTCAGGATTTTTTAAAGACCACAGATTTTCTAGTCTGTGATCTATAAAGGCATCAGGAAGATGCTGCTGGATACACAGACTAACTATAGTTACTCTACTCTCCACACAGTAGTCAACACAGTGTAGACAAAGACAGGAAGACCTGGACTGTCTGGTCTTCACAGCACTGCTGTTACCATCAGAAAAAATCCACTAAATTTTCTTTGTGTCCTGGAGGAGACATCCTGGATAGACTGTATTCATGCAGTTTTGGATATCTTAACTACTCTTGCCTTTTTACCTTGATAAAAATGGGCAGTTGACTACATGTGCAGACATCAACACACTTCAATCTACACAGTACCATCACAATGGGCGTGGCTAGAGGTGTGCAGGACATGCAGAGAGACTGATTCTGGGAATACCAGTGTTAGACATATGGGAAGAGACCTGAAGGTACTAAGTGTAAGTGTCAGCCTTTGAGAAAGCAGAGAGACAGTGGTACTTGTATAGTGTAGGAGCATTATACTGAAAGACAGGAAAACTGGCAGATTCAATGTCCAGCTCTGCCATTCTCCTCTTTGAATGCTTGGACACACCATTCTGCCCTCAAGGCTCATTTTGTAGAAACCATGAAGATATATATTTCTTCAGCCTTTTTTTTTCTGGTTTGGGAATTCTGAGCAAAGTGAATACAAGGTAGTATGCTGAGGTGGATCAGAAACTGCTGTTTTATCAATCTCAAAAAACCAAAACAAACCCAAAACAAAACCAGCTGTTGGCTTCAAGCATCTTCAGATGTGCAGTGAATTAGAGTGCAGAGGCCATTATTTTTATGGTTTCAACCAGGGTTCAGATAGCAAGACCAAGATCTGAAACCTTTAAGCACTCTGCATTTCTGGTATTTTTCCTTAATTTTTTCCTATGTTTGATTTCACATTATGTATGTCTGCTAGCAAGGATTCAGCCAGGGGCACTTGAGGCTGGAAAAGGTATGCCAGGGAATCATGGCAGGACACCAACATTTCTGTCTCCATGCTTTTCTAATTCAGGAAAACCATGGTGAGGGGGACCTTATCTGCCACCCCAAGATTGCATTAGGGTTTGAGTTCAGAGAGCCATAAAGCTCTCGGTCCCAGAGACACTGGGGCTCAAAGAGTCATGCCAAGGGGATCATCAGGGCCCCAACATTGCCACCTCCACACCTTTCTCATCTGGGCCACCCAGGGTGATGGGATGAGGGGAAGTCATTTGAGGAGTAGCTGAGGTCACTTGGCTTGTTGAGCCTGAAGAAGATTAAGGGGAGACCTCATTGTAGTCTACAGCTTCCTCATGAGGGGAAGTGCAGGGGCAGGAACTGATCTCCTCTCTGGTGATCAGTGATAGGACACGAGGGAATGATATGAATCTGTGCTTAAACCAGAGGGTGTTTGGGCACTTGAACAGGTTCCCCAGGGAAGTGGTCATGGCACCAAACCTGCCAGAGCTCAAGAAGTGTTTGGACAATGTTCTCAGGCACAGGGTGTGACTGTTGGGCTGTCCTGTGCAGGGCCAGGAGCTGGACTTTGGTGATCCTTGTGAGTCCCTTCCAACTCAGGATATTCTAGGATTCTATTACTCTATTTTTCTATTTGGAAACAGCGATATGTATTACCACTTGCAACAGGAAAGGTCGGAGCACAGGATACAAACTTTGGACTTTTTAAAGTAATATTCTGGAAGGCACAAAGCTATAGCTGAAAAGAGGAACTCCTAATTCACCTTTTATATCCATTTTCAGCATTCACATAAGGGGATACAGTGGAGATTTATGTACCAGAATTGCTAAATTAAGTGAAAATCTAATATCTCTGAATGACCTGATGCCATTCATTAAACCAGGGATCATTGAAGACCTTTCTGTATGTCATCCCGTTATATTTGTCTGCCAAGAATCTTGGCTAATATATTCATCAGTTTTATAATGGAAAATCAGTTTGTGTGTAGTAAAGAACTTACATTTTCTTTTTAGCAAGTTGTTCATATTTACAATGAAAAGGTATGCATCTGATCTACAAGCTGGGCAATAACCACTCTTGGATAGAGGAGTATAAGAAAAAAATTGGAAAGAAGGGGGACTTCTGTTCCACTGGTATCTCCTCTTGGGATCCTTCCAGCAAACACATATTTAAGCACTTCTATAAACCTACCGTCTCAGAAGAAATATCAACACCAATTGCATTTCAGCCTCTTTTACAACCTGATAATTGTGTGTGTTTTTTTAGGGACTTGTGAAGCTCTATTTCAAATAGTAGTCACTGTTTTATATTACCTAATGGCTTTCCCAATTTGCTCTGGTTAAATCTGACAGTAGCACTGCATGTGAACAGCAAATGGGCATACACAGATTTCATGTTGTATATACAGCTTGTTAAAGAGCAGCAGCCTGCAATTCTTCCTGCAATGTTGCAAAAGTCCTATCTTATACCAAAGAATAGGGAAAGTGCTTTTGCCATGGAGTTTCTTAACTCCCTAGGTTTATATGCACGGTGAGGCCACACAGTTAAGAGAATACTGAGCACGAGAAGCTTCCTTTGTCCTTTGCAAACATACCTCCTTCCTGAAAGCTGTTTGCCCCGTGAAGGTAAGGAGCTTCTGTGATGTGGTGCACAAGTTTAACCACGTTGCCGAAGAGCTGTAGTGGCTGCCTGAGGAGTCAGTTTGCAGTACACACATGGGTCAGGGAGATGTGCTAAGACAGTGAAAGCCACACCTTGTGGCTCCCAGTGATGTCCACTGAGCACATCCTCTGTTCAGCTGTCACAGAAATGGCTGCAAAAATACACAGCACTCATCATCAAACCAGAACTGTGTTCACTTCTGCAAGCAAACCAGAACTGGCATCCTAACCCAGGTTTGGTCAGGTTGTATGGATGATTTCAGGCTTCTCTCAGCTTCATTCTCTTGCTTCCTTGTAAAAGGTTCAGTAATGGAGTTGTCCTGGGTTGCAGTGTATTCTATTACCATCCCCATCAGCTGTTGAAATCAGGTGGGGCAGTGTTTCCTTGCCTCCTCCCCCCAGACTATCTTTCTGTTAATGGCCCATCATTGTCCTGCCGCCTGACTCAGAGATAACTCCCTCCGGACTATCTTCTGTTAATGAGCCTAATCAACACTTGGCCTCGTGACTCATTACCCCATTGTGAGATGCTCCACCCAGAGGGAGGAACCAAGCATCCCATCGTGGATATAATCTGGGACTCAGACCACTAGAGACAATCCTTCCCTCTGGTTTTCCAGAGGACAGGAGTTACACAGCCACCATTGGACTTTCCGAGGAAGAGCAGACTCTTTTTCTACAAGATCACTGCTTCAGAGGACTGCAGCCACCATTCTACCAGACTGCTACCGCCACCCTGCCTAACAGGGTGTCAGGTTGTACCTTGACTCTGTCAGTTTGAACCAGTGTTTTCTTTTACTTTTTTTTTTCCTTTTCTCTAATTTCCATTAAATTGTTTTTCTGACTTGGTGCCTTCCACTGGTTTGTTTTCAAACTGGTACAGGAATGAAGCATAAAAAAAAAAAAAAAAAAAAACAACAAAAAAACCAAACACAATCTAGAGCTTTCCTTTGTTTCCACAAGCAAATACACATATTTTTGAATTTTGAGGCTGCACCAGGTGTTCAGAGAACAGTACAGAGATCTATGCTAGAGTGAGAATCACTGGCAACTGCTCTCATGTTAATGTCTTGTGTATATATAATCTGAGGAACTGTGCTATCAATGGCATCATTTTCACACAGACTAATTCTCTTTACACCAGCTGTGCAGAACACACCTAAATGTTTATTTATTTATGTATTTATTATTACATGCAATTTCACACACACATCTCGAGGTGAATTTAAAAAGGGCTCAGGATATCCCTTAAGAATATATTACTATGGCAAAAAAATACCAGTTAAGGTAATCCAGGTTAATAAGATTGTCATATATGGTAGAATAAGAGAATAATTTTGAAATAGAAGTTTAATATTCTTTTAACTCTTAAGTTTCAACTTATCTGGAAATTTAACTTAATTATTAAAAAAAAAAAATAACTTGCAGCAAAGCTGGCAATGATTCAGGTCTTGGGTTTGGGGATTTTTCACTTTCTTTGTTATGTGTTTCCCATGAGCCATAAAAATTATCTTCTTTGCATTTGTGTTTCTTATTTGCAAATTTTAATATTCTCCCAAACTCAAGAGAAATGGAAACTGACAGCAGCATATCCAGGAGAGAACAGCTTGGTATGTTAGAAATTTGTCAATTTTGTTAAGATCCAATGGTCTACAAAACTAAATGCAAGTTTCATTTAATCTAGTTTGTACTTTTTAAAACAGTGAAACTAAGAATATCAATTTTAGGATAGAAAGGCATGATTTTATTTTTAAAACAAAGTGTTAGGTTTCTTATATCTCAGTAAGATGAAAACTGTTAATTTTGCCTTGAAGAGGCAAAAGCACCATGGTAAAGGTGGATGCTTACTTTTGGTGATGTCGGAGCATTTATTCATTTTGAGCAATTATTTTCAACACTGATTTTTTTATCTTCTCATATGGAGATTGTGGTAGTTTACATTGTCTATATAAAGTTTCTTTTTCACCTTTCACAGACTCCAGAGAAGCAGTTCAGTGGCCCTGTGTTCACAGTCTGAAAATAAACAGATAATAAGAGTAATATTACTACCTTACTCAGTTTAACATGTCCAGTATTGACAGAAAAGATTATACAGTCTCCCTGTAGACAGTCTTTTAGGAAGGGAAGTATTAGAACTGACACAATGGTATCATGACCAGGTAGTTTCATGTATTCTGTTTTGACATCTGAACCTCCTTTTTCTTTAAGGATTTTAGTCATACATCTGCTACATTTCCATGTAAACATAGGTATCCAACCTCACACACATGTTCTTTGGTTCATGTGTAACACATATGAAGTTGGATTCATTGTTTTTGTTGCCTGGATATGCATTTTATACTGTGAGGTCTGAGAGGAGGGGCTGCTGAGGGAAAACTAGAGGCCATATGATGTAAATGGGTCATACAGAGTCATACTGCAAAAAAAAAAAATATATATATATGTATGTATATGCCAAACAGCAAGTTCCTTGAAACCATGCTTACTTTAAGCTCATGAATAGTTTTTCATACAAAGTGACTCATGTCTGGTCTAAAATGTGAGGAAAAAAAAAAAAGATGGACCCCAGATTACTTGCTAAATTTTGCTTTTTAGTATAGAATATTACTCAGATGCCAAGCCTACTAACTGTGCCCTACCTTCACTCTTTGGCTGAAAACACTGATGAGTACTGTTAAGTAGGAAGTTTTATGCCAAGCAAGCCAGCAGCAACTTAAGTAAAAAGGAACTTAAGAATGGGATAAGTGAAAACAGACACTAATACTGTTTCAGAGCCATATGGTTCTCCAGGAATTGTAACAAAGACACTATGACCTTATTGCAAACCAAGCACTGTGATTAAAGGAGTAATAACTTCAAGACTTTTTTTCTATGAACATGAAAACTAATTTCGTAAAAAAGAAACTTCACACACTCGCTAAGGTGAGGGGAAAGTCTATCACTTGGCTAGAATTAAGAATATTTTCTATTGGACTTTACAATGGCTTTGATTTTTGCTTTTATAATGAGTTAAGTAAAAGGAAATTTAATTTGGATTTTCTAAGTTGTACTGCCAGAGACTTATGACAAAACCAGACTTTCAGGAACCCATTTGAAGTAAGTATATTCCACTGGATCTGTAGGACTTCCATGGTCTGAAAGAGAGACTGGCATTTGTGGAGTAAATGAGAGTGTTGGCTCTTCCCTGATCCAACAGGGAATCTACCTACACATCCCATTCTGGGAGATTCAGTGCTTATCTCTGGGAGCAGGACAAACTGGCCTGGACAACACAGAAAGATGAACTTGCCCTCCTTGTTTTAAATTCATTTCCTGGTCAAAGAGTGCATGGAAACAGCAAAACTTACTCAATGCAGAAGAATAGCAGGGGTCACTAGCGGGTTTAAGGGTCTGTACTTACTTTTTATTATGGGTCTTATAGTGGCAGACAAAAAGATAAGAAAACATTTAGCTCTGACTGATACTGGAATTTGTTGCAAATGCATTCTGCTTATACTTGATGCATTTCTAAATGATTAGTCTGTTATGCTTGTCTGGGTATCTGACAGTTTGCAGTTGTATGTTCATCTGTTAGATGGAAATAACATTTGAGTGGAGAGTCCTGCTTGTGTATTTTTAACATCTGCTAAGCCAACAAACACAGCTGATGTGTTGCCAGTTTGTGGCATTGTTTTCTTCTAATCTTAAATTCTCACTCATGCAGATTACTCCCAGCAATTAGAAACTGACTCACTCCTTGAATTCCTTTGCTTTTCAAAGTTTGCTTTGGATTTCTGAGGTTTTCATCAGATTTCTCTTTTATTTTGTCATTATGAATCTGGTTTTTTTCTAAGTCTGGACAATTGGAAAGGTCATACCATCCACAAGAGTTTCATAACATATTTCTGTGATGCTTATTATTGCATTATACAGAGGCTTTTTTATATATAGTCTTTTTTTACATGCAAAGTGGTTAAATGCTCCCTTTTTAAATTCAAGATTTTTTAAGAGATGTCTTTATAGGTCTCTATTTTAATTTTAATTAACTTTGCCAAATTTGAGCTGTTTATACTGATATTTTCCATGTTGGTCTTAGCCTGAAATTCTTGTTTTAATGTTTCCGATTAAATGGTACAGATGTTTCCAAGAACAAGATTAGGGATAACTGCATTGTTTTTATCTATTGTTGATCTTTTTTTCTTAAGTCCATCAGGAATCTCTAGAGCCTTTCATTCTCTGGAACAAAGATTTGAAGCATTAGGATAAGAGGAAAGCCATGAGGAGGAGGTGCAAAAAGAAATGAGATGGAAACAAGCCCTAGGGGATCAGTCTATCTAAACAGTGTTCTCCTCCTGAATGTTGCTTTGGACCTGTGTGTCCCAAGTGTTTCTTTCCCTTGCTCTCGGCAGTTAGTTCTTTGCAAAACATTCTTTGGAGACATTTTGGAAAATGATTATTAGCCTCTTCCAGGTGCACGTTGATGCCACTTGGGCAGTCCTCATTATGGCATTTCCTGAGAGGTTTTTTAAGTTTTGGATTGTAGCTATCTTGATATCAACTTTTTTCCTTTTCTATAACTATGCATGCAGTTTATGTGATGAGGGTATTCCAAAGGCAGTTAATGCAAAGGGGAAGAAAGAAATGCATTTCCATAGAGAACTCCTATTTTAGTGTAAGGGCTGATGCAACATATGAAGAATAGTAGTGCAGAAGGTGGCAAGGGAAATACAAGGGCTAAACAAAAGGTGTATATAAAATAATTGTTAGGTTTTTTTAATATGAAGCATCTCATAGCTGTGGACTCTGTCTAAGGAAAATGGAAGACTGAAAACAGGGCTCATTGTGGGCACTTGTTTTCAGATGACTCTTACCAGCATAACAGATAGTCAAGTCATGAGTAAATAAAGCTTTGTAATTCCTGCATTAATCTCTGACCAAAAAACAAACAAAAAAACCAACCCCAAACCCCAAAACAAAACAGCAAACAAACAAAAACCCCCCAACAACAACAAAATATTTTTTAAGTTTTCTTTGACTTATGCTAGGATAACAAACCCAAGTGTGTATTATTTTTGATATGGACATTTTCTCACATTGAGTTTTCAGTTCTTACAGAACACATAGTCATTATTGCTCCCCAAGCAGAGACTTTGTGTCTTGCAACATATCACATATTCTAGTCTACAATACCACTGTGTTTGCAGAGCTTTGTATTTTTCCCTGGCAACTCAGTGTGACCCACATGGTTCTGTCTTGTACCCTTCACTAATTGAAGTTTTCTTCCAAAGTAAATGCCAAAGCATTAGCCAGACAGAAAAAAAAAAAAAAAAAAAAGATTCTGCCTGTGCAGGGCAAACCCCTGTTCTGTAGTTCATTTTTTAGGACAACTAATGTAATGGTAAATAAATTTGTCAAAGAAAATTGTTTCACAGATCTAAACAGATAAATATTAATAAGCACTTTCTGCATCCTTGGCTCACACAGTCCCCCCATGACTGCAGGGAAAAAAACTTGTTCTTAGAAAACATTTTTCCTTCATGTAGTCCAGCATATTTCACAGATCTGCATTGCCACAAACCATAGCCAAAGATGAGTAAAAGTTATGTTTTCTGTGAGGAAGATCTCTGAGTCTGGAAAGGTTCAGAAACACATGGAGGTCAGAGTTCACATCCATTGGACACATTTTACTGGGTCAAATGCAGAGGCAGGACTTGCAGCCCTAATGGCATCACATCACTCCCCAAAACAGTCATGTCCCACAGTGGCTGGAGAGCAGCTCTCTAAGTTGCTCAGACTAAGGATAGACTATCAAGATAAAATGAAAAGGACAAGCCTGAAAAGCCAAAAAAAAGGCTGGGACGAAGTGTTATTGGGAATGTTGAGGCAGAAGGCAGGAAGATTGAGGAGATACAGCAAAAAATCTGTAACAATCCCAAGGAAAAAAAATAGGATCACACAACTAAGTATGCTGTCATCATGCACATGCAGAATTAGACAAACTTAACCTTACCTTTGACATTTCCCAAATTTTGAGTGTTTGACTCTGACTAGTTTCTAAAGTTGGTTGTTGGTTTTTGTTTGTTTGTTTTTAGCTTGATTCATTCTATACATGTGTGTACAGTTACAAACTTTGAACAGATATGTGGAAGGGTGTGTGCTGCCTTGGGTGGTCCTACTTTTACATGCAAGCTTGATCTGTAACAGGCATTTTCAAATGGAAGATTTGAATGAACACAATGCAGCAGAGGTGGAAGATAATGTGATTTGTTGGGATTTCAGCAGGAATCTTATTCTGTACATCGACGTGGTCTTCCCCGTGCAAAATAGGCTGAGGATGTGTTAAAAAAACCATCTAGTGAGGCAAGCAGGAAAAGTTTCTGAGCACACTGTTTAGGGACAACTGGCCATCTGCAGGAGAGTATACCTGGATGAAAACACAATGGAGATGTTTTGCAAGTGGAGGAGAAGACAAACTGTTAGAGCCACCCTGGTTGCTACTTCTGTCTTGTCCATCTGGCATGGAGTATTGATGGTTTAGTCTCAAAATACTAAGGCACAGACACATCCTTTAAAGCTGCCTGGTGTAACTTGCCCTTTCTCTGCTCTCACTCTGCTTGAGTGAATGAGAAAAGGCAAAGAGGTAAGGAGTGTTCGTGCTTATCTCCTCATCAATTCCCTTGCCTGTTAACTAGCTAGCTGATGGGCTAAGAACTTAACTCATCACAGGGTTCAAAGTCATAGGGCGTTTTTTGCTTTTAAATCAAATTATCTATTTGGCACAGGATGCTATATGTCTGTTACAAGGATCAAGATAAAATGCAAGCTTCCCTTCCCTTCTGCCTCCCTTTTTCTTCTGTCCCTCTTTTTCTCTTTGCAACTTGCTAAAATGAGTACCAGACGGTATTCTTTGACAAAGGGGTAGAGCTTTCTGTAGGTCATTTCAGAAGCGGGTCTCAAGTTCTCATGGGAAAATCGGATTGCAAATGAACAACACTCCACATAGAGTCTAGTGTTTAAATAAATTCTGATCTCTTGTCTTAATATTAGCATCTATCAAATACAATAAGTTGTTAAAACAACATGAAGAATATGGGACTGAAATTATTTGTTTATAGGGAAAAATTTTTAATTGGTTTTCGTAGTGTGCAGGTACTGTTAGTGAGTGAATGAAAACAGGAATTTGCAAAGGGAAATGGCTGCCAAATACCCATTTTGGTGAGATTTGGATACCTTAATCTCAATTTGAAATTCCCAGCCACAGCTCTTAAATATATTGTTTTAGTCTATAAATGCTAAAAGATACTCCAGCTTTTTCAAGAAAGATGTGTTTATCTAAAGTGATAAAGGATCTGGGTGTTGGATAGTAACATGAGTTCTGTTCAGATGGTTTTTTCCCCCACATTTGCACACAGGAGAATAGAGCTATCCAAGCCCCAGATTCTTCCCCCCTCCAATCCAAGCAGTCCCCACTCCCTTCTTCCAGATGAATTTACAAGACTTCACATCCAGGCTTTTATGCTGTCCATCAACTCATGACAGACAGTCCAGAAAATAGTGTGCCCTAAATGTCATGTAAATGTTAGTCTTAATCAGGCAGCCAAATACAATATTGTGATACAGCTAAAAATGAATTAAGGAACCTGCCACACACACTTTTAAAAATTTCCCTAGAAAGGAAGGTTTAGGGAAAGTTCAAATGCATAAAATAAGGAGAACATAGTCATAACAGGATATGCCTTCTGTTAACTGAAAAAATGAGGAAGGGTCAGCATCCAAAAGAAATGACACCCATTTAAAATGTTATGGTAGAGGGGAATCCATTGATGCTGGGTGAGAAGGCCTACCTGTCTGTTTTGTCTGGGGAATGTGGAAACAGTATAGAAAACTAAGAAGACTCAATATCTCAAGGCACTGTGAAAAAAAGAAGTGGCAGGACAAGCCTTTTCCATCATTTCACTTCCATATTATCAATAGCTTTCACAAAAATTGGCCAAAACCACCTTTCCTTTATTACCCTTTAGCACTATCTTAGGGATGAGTGGTTGGTCCCTTTTATAGTGGAGCTGCTACTGTAGCCATTAAAGCATTCCCTGTTTCTTAATGGTCTATAATGAACTTTGCAAACATCTAAAAAGGCTGTCCTATGAATTATTACACTACATTCTGAGCCACCAAATGGCTATCCAAAGGGATAGTCTTTCTTTTGGTTAGCAATTCCCAGTTCTTGATCCAGAAAGAGATAGCAAAAGTGAAACTAAGGGTCCTTTATTGTGCCTCAGTAATTTTCAGGTCAAAGATCCATCTGACTGGTTACTGAGTATGTTTTATTCCGTGTTTCCATACTCAGTTGCAAAAGCTTGCTTTGTGCGGCACATGTGGCACTTGATCCTTACTGTGAGTTGTGGTGTGATTCCTTTCCCTCCTATTCTGGTCAGGTCTATCAGCTGATTTTGGTTTGTTATCATGTTCTCACTTTGTTTCCTCCTGGGACATTGATAATTAGGTGACATTTGCTGTGCTTGCTAACAGCTTTTATTGGCTGTTGTGGATATCGCTATTCCTTGCAAACTGCTTTGGGGTTGGAGCTCAACAGCCTTGCTCTGATTATAATCTGAAGGTTCTTGACTAGGTTTGTTATTTTTCTGTGCTCAATACAGACTGTAATATATCAGCCTGTTAGTTGTCTGAATTAGTACGCCTTTTGAAATATAGGCATATAGCCAAATAGCTAATCATATCATCTTACAATTAGTTTCTTACCGGGAAAATGAGAATTAACAGAATGGTTTCCTTTTGTAGGGAAAGTTGATATCCCTTTTTAAATGCCAACAATTAGGCAATAAAAAGTTCCCACTTGTTATTTCCATTTGAAGAAAACACCCTGATGATGGTAGAGTGAAGCAGTCCTGCTTATGCATAAAGGATGTACACAAACCATGTTCATCTGACCATATTTGAACAAAAGCAGTTACATGGAGCCTGTAGCTCCATGCCTGTCTTTGCAGCAAGCTACAATAAAAAAGCTGGTGCTTTGCCATGCTATTTGCCTCCTCCTTTCTGTTTTCCTCCTTGCTGCGTACAGTACACACCTACAGTTGAATCCATGTCCAAATCTTGATGGTTTCTTTTGTTTTCTTGCATAGCAGAAGGGCACTGAACCTTCTCTGCTTTTGCCTAAGTGGCCTCTCCCACTTGATTAATTGTAGAGGTGTTTGTGATTTCCTTTAAATCACAGGCTTATTGAGTAATGTCTAATCAACCACTAGTATTCTGGGCAGTTGTGAAAACAATTGCCTATGAATTTCTTTCTGTATATTTTTCTTTCAATATCATGTAATTCCAGGAGGAAAATCAGATTCCAAGCCAGGATCCCGTCTACATAATTTGTTGCTTTTGAGTCCGAGCTGTTTTGGGATTTCAGCAATCGAAGCAGCTAATCATCCAGCCCATTAGCCTGGGAATGAACTCACTTTGCCTGGCTTTAAAGGTGTTGGAAATACAATGGCAAAAGGCAGGTTTGCTTCCAGGTCCTTTTAACTTGAATTGTTGCTACAAAAGGCTATAGCTCTGGCAGGACTTCAGTGCATCACATTTGTAGTATATTGGCAAAACTGGCAGCTTCCATGAAGCTAGGAGACCTATATTTGCTTCCCTCAAGCTGTGATACAGGTAACTCCACATCATAGTATAATCCTCCCAGATAACAACGGATACAACACATCTTTACAAAGTTCAAAGCTCCTGTTTCTTACTGAAAGGTACCATTTTTATTGATTTTGGCATTAACAATATTTATTTTTTACTTGGTTCAAGTTCTTTGATATAAGTAACATTAACATTCGGTTGGGAATGTATTGCTGTTTTGAGAGAACATGTGGGAAAGAGGTAAGAAAGTTCATGAGGTATTAATTTGACACTTCAGATTTGAAGTCTGGATACAAACATTGGTTGCCTTCTGTTGTTTGCTACTTATGTTCCACTTTCTGAATAAGAAGTACATTTATCTGAAGTTTTTTATGTAATGTTTAAAAACATGTGCAATTGTAACTTTCCTCTGTATTGTGAATACGTTTACTGTTTATAACAGAGATCTGAAACTCATGCTTCTTTCAGGTTATACATTCAGAGGCTTGCCTTTTGCCTTTGATGTATGATGTTGGAGCAAAAGCCTTTCATCCACCACCTTCCTGGGCACTGGGTTGTTTAGTCTGTTTTGCCTTTAGTCCTGCCAGTAGTGATCGTGGACCTGCCTTGCTCTCCTGAGATTTCAAGAACCAGTGCTGCAGAAGCAGTTAAGAGCCACTGTGGTCCCCTAGTTTATGTAGGGGAACTATATTCTCCTCTGGCAGAGAACTGATGAAAATTAAACTCACTTTAAGCCTTCTTCATATTGGGGCTGGATTCTCAACGGCCTCATAGTTCTTAGGAATCAAGTAACTTGTCTGTTTGCCTGAAGGAGAAAGATGGTGTGACAGGGTAGACTAAAGATCTATCAGGATGCTTTCAGAGGCAGAATATTGCACTAATATGTGGTTCTCCAGCTGGCTGCAGGCAGCCATATCCCAACTACTTCTGACCCTCATGTCTAGTTGGCAGAGTTTTGTAGTTGCAAATGGAGAAGACACTCAGTAGGGTAAAGCAATGAATCCTAAACCTTGCCAGTTTCTCTCTTCTCCACTTCTTGTTCTTTCTTACCTCTCTGTTACAGGTCCTGCTCAACTAGCATGACCTTGATCCAGGCCTTCCTTCCTCATAAGCACTTCAGTGTGATAACTCCCTTTGTCCTCACTAGGGAGGACGCAGCATAAGGGGTTTGCCTTATGCTATACCCTTCCTGTCTCTGATTCCCTTGTTCTTGGCTTCTGACTGGTCATGGGCCACAATACTTAACTCTACGCGTAGACCTGGACTTTTTGTGTCTTACAGCATGATGGAGCTGTCGGCATTTGCCTATTCTGTGATTCTTCCATTACATCAGCCACAAAGCTATGCAATATATAAGAAGATGAAGAATTATCAAAGAAAAAGTCTCCTTGGAGCTCTGTATGAGTGTCTTTTTAGACACCAAAACAATCTACGGAGAATAATACCCATTATCTGCTATCAGTGAAGCGGAAGTCAGAGGTGCACTCATTCCTCCTGACAAAAGGCAAGAGCAACATCTCTTGTTATTGCACATGTAACCTGCACAGTGATCCATCTTAGTCTTTAATTTGCCCACCTGTGTCCATAATGCCATTCTCTCTTGTCTTGCACAGCTGTGTGCCACTTGCAATCTCAACTGGTTTTGCAATTGGATTCACAACGAGAAGGAGGCACATCAGATATGTTTTCTACTGAGCATTTCTTTCAAATTGTAACTTCCTTTTCTGTCCTTGACTCCTAATCCTTCTGCTGCATAAAAGCCTTGACGAGGCTTGAGAAGGACCTGTTTGTTCCAGTGCAGGAGCCAGGAGGACACCATCTGATTGGAAAATAACTTAGCAGCAGGTACCTCATCACCTAACTCACCATGTACAGCAATTGCTAACACACAGTACAAATGAGATTTTTGTGAACCTCTCTCTTACAGGATCCTTCTCGATGCAGTGATATTTGTGGGGTTCAGTGTGAGGAATTGCACTTTGGAAAGAGCCCAGATTTCTCGTGAACTTCAAGGTACAGCACTTATTATAGAGGCTTCTTTCTGATGGCACAAGCACGTACCATGAGTCCCACTGAGTGGGCCAAAGATCATCTATAATAATCTCTTAGGAACTGAGAGTTAGATGAAAATTACAGTTTCCAAACCAGAAAGGTCTTGCTGTTACCTAATACACTTTTAACACAGAGGGGCATTTGTTACATGTGAGTCTTTGGCAGTAACTTCTTAACCACCTTTTCCTGAAACTCTCACAGTTGAGAGTTGCTTTCTCAGATGAAGGATAAATTACTTATGAACACATAAACATAGTTATTCTGTTAATGCTTTGGGTATTAGTGTGAATGATAACATGGCCCTAAGCAAATTTCTCTTTGGATTTTAGACTCGTGAAGGAACAATAAGACCAATGATTTTAAAAGGGGTTATTTATGTAATTCTTATGTTGTGTCTTTGCAGATCTTGCTATTTTTACCGACTAAAATGCAGGGGACTTCTCAAAAGCAGTTTAAAATAATAAACTTGTCTTAAGTCAAGAACAGATCCTGTCAACCTATTGGCTCCTGCTTCTGTTTTGAAAGGAGCATTACTGTACCGACAGCCATTCTTCTGGTGTGAGTTTCCCATGGGTTTTCACTGTGGGCTATCTCTTAAGATTTGACCGGATCTTAGACAGTGACATTATTGGAATTAACAGCTTCTGAATGAGTCCTGTGAAATAACATTTGCATTCTGTACAGCGTATATGACAGATTAGCATAAAACCTTCACCTCCTAAGATTAGCTGTTCTCCTCATTCCAGCAGATGTCACTGAGAAAGGGGAGAGAAGATTAAAAAAAAAAAAAAATCCCCATTTCAGACTGTCTTGGTTGGGGTTTTTTTCTCAAGAAGTGAAATGATCTATAAAAATCTGAGTAATTAATGTACATGATTTCTTGACTCAAGAATTTGCGTAGGACGGAGATCAAAATACAGAGCATACAAAGTGAAGAACATATGCTTGTCCAGGGGAGCTTTCCCACATAAGAACCTACAGCAGTGTGTGGCCTGTGGGCTCATCCTGCACTGTGTGCAGGGCATTCAGCTGCTGTTGCAGTGCTCCTTGGAAATCTGTCTTCTTGCACCATAACAGGTTTACCACAAACCTGTTATGTCTGACAATAAATTAAGCCATTCGATTGAGGGCCACCAAGGAATGTCACAAAAAAGCTTTGCATACAAAATGGTGAACAAATTCCAGAAATGTGAGCAGGAAGGAGGGTCTCCCCACAGGGTTTGTTGCGGGTCCATGCCGGGAGGTCTGCGTGCCTCTGAAGCACTGCAGCCGTATTCCTGGATCCAACCTGTCAGTTACTGCTTTATTGCATCCCTGTCAGCAATAGGGAGCAACACGTGGTGAGTACAGGAACCTCAGCAGCCTACCACCCAGAAAGTGCAATGTCATCTGTACTACCAAAAAATCTGCCTCTGCCTTCATCCTGCCTGGAATAAAAGGCATCCCATCACAACTGACTCACTGTTCCTCTCCAGTACAGCTCTCTAGAGGGTGGGGGTCAAAAGAGCTTGCAGATTTTGCGTCCTGTCACTGGTGCTATATGAGACTTGATACAGCAAGGTTGGTGTCCCCAGCTACTGGAGATGCAGGCTTAGCTCAGGCTTAGAGCCAGAGAGAATCTCTTTGTTTCAGTCTGCACCATTAGCGGGGCTCCAGGCTGAGCTGTGTCCTCACAGGCATGTGCCAACTCTTTTTTCCTCTGTTAGGAAACAGGAACCTGCACACAGGTTCAAGGTACCTGGCTTGGGGAATTACTATCAAGACAAGAGATGAAACATATAAAAACAGAAGAAATACTGAAATGCATGCCTGTGCAAATGGCAAATCTGCTTAGAAATGAAAGATCCATAAAAAACATGAAATCATGCAGTGACAACTTCTAAGCTATTTTTCAGCATAGACCTACAATACCTATTCCCCTTGTTCATTCAGGGATCAGGCCAGGTATGGTGACCAGAGCAGGCTGGCTGGGAGTATGGATCCTTGGTTCTTTTCCAGAGCTGTAGTCAATCCTCTGGATCCTGCTGTTAAGGCAACAGCAACTGCAATACCATAGTCATGTACTTGAACAGAATATTTGGATTAGATCCCGAATGAGCTCAGACAAGCCAGTTAGAATCTTTGCTATGTCTCATCCTCATTTGGTTCAGTAATACTTTTTATACATGGCATCTGGGAGCGGTGATTAATGATCAGAATGTGGTTTTGAAATCCTTGAATCAAAGTGGCTGCATCGGTACAATGTCTAAATATTTTTAAATTAATTTTTTTTTCTCTTAGTGCCAGTATTTTATACACTGTAAACTCTTCAGCACAGCATGAAACTCCAATCCCATTAAATTTTATTGAGCAACTTAATAAAAATCTGTGAAGTTCCAGAAAGGAAACGAAACTCAAGAATGAGCACAAGGAGCAGTTTTGTAAGCCCCGTTGTGGGTCTGTGCAAGGATACCCGGGTGCATATGGAGCCCTCCTTACTACATTGGTGCAGGCTTCCTCTTCTTGACACATTATTCACAAAGAAATAACCACAGGAGATCATCTTGTTTCTTGTGTGGCTGATATTACAGCAGCAGTTTATGTTTGCCCAGGAAAGCCAGCATTAGAAAGCACTCCATGTGCCCAAAGCTTGGTTTGCACAGAAAGAAACTGATATTCGCTGGTTCCACTGCTGAGGTTTCAAGAGGAATTGTCAGAGTTCCTGATTTGTTCATGACTTTTGCCATGGGAATGTTTTGTGGCAGTGGATTGGTCTGAGGCTACTGAGGCCACACTAAGCCCTCTGGTAGTATGCCTAACAAATTCAATAGGTTTGGGGCCAGTAAACTACAGACAGATAGAAACAGTGCTCACAACTTCAAGTGCATTAATTATCTCTTTACATGCTTCTAAAAAAGCTGAGCAAGTAACAAAATGGTGTTTCATAAGTATAAATCTTCCCTAATTGGGTTTGGTTTAATCTCTTCTTAATATTTAAACATTCTTTTCTCATTGTTGCTTCTCTTAACCTGTAAGGTTACAGAACTTGTGGCTTCTTGCTCATAAGTATATCCCATGATACTTAGAGAGAAGCAGAAATAGCTTCTAAAAATAGTGGAACTCTCCTCTACACAGCCCCCTAGGAAAATATTATGATAAGCCCAGGCAGCAAGCAGGAAGGCTTGAAAAGGAAAGTAAGATATACCTCTCTGAATCTGTACAAACCTTAGGAAAGCAAAGCTTAAGGAATAGACTACATTTAAGCTTTTATTTTATGCGAATCAATTTGCCTGTCCAATGTAAAACACATGTCATAATCCATCCAGGTAATACAAACAAGGAAAATCTCTTTCTGTGATCCTGCTGCTTCTCTGCACCCAGATGTGACCCTGGCAAACAATCAGAAGCTTGTTTTACGTTTTGTTGGTCAGCAGTATACATTGGTAAGGCTGTCAGGGAGCTGCTGCTTCTCCTGCTTGCACATCCATTCCGAGACAGAATTGCCTGAACTGTGGGATGTCCACAAAACAACAACAAAAAATTTATTTTATCTGAAGCATTTATAGATGGGAAATTGAATACATTGTGGCTCAGATTATCAAAATAATCATGTTTTTTGGGTGCTGTACTCTTAGGATGAGTAGCATGGTAATGCTAAGGGGGAGGAAGAGGTTAGAAACCAGGGGGCTAATTTTCTGGGAGTGTGCACTATTTCAAATTGTATTTCAAGAGTATTAACACCATCTGACTTTAGCATCTAGCTTAAGTGCTGGGCCCATTGGAAGGTCAATGCCTAGAATGTAGTAAAAACTCTCCATCAGGTTCTGGTAACCTCTGCAAACTGTTCCATAGTTTTTGCTGTAGTGTCCAAGGTGAGAAAGGATCCTTGCTTTGCAGCCCCTTGTGTGTGTGGTAAGAACACAGTAAGAGTTTTTGTACTTGGGTCATTTTAGGTGGCATTTTATTAGCAAATTCTCATCCTGTAAATTACGGACAACTTCCAGTGCTACAAGTGAAAGCCTATCTTTACAAAATCATGGCTAACCACATGAATATCAGTTCTGTGAAACACGGGGAAGGGGGTTCAAAAAAAATTCCCAAACCCAACCCCAAGCTATTTCTTAGAGTGATTCACCATGAGTACAGTGAGCAAGAGCAAATCTGCAGGTTAGTGCCCTCGTCTCTCAGGCCTGCCCTGAGAATACTTACTCTTATATAACTCAGGGCAAGGCTGGATAATGGCTTACCCATCAGAAAAACATAAAATATTATATGCTTCTGTGAAGTTTTGGCAAGCTCCCCTTTCCTGTGTGTTTTATGTTCTGTTCGCTAAGGAGCTCATGTAACCAGACATCGTGCCACACCTTGGAGTCTGACAGTACCAATGTAGCAAGCAAATGGCTGTCAGAGTGCAGGCGTTGTGTTTAAAACCTTGTAACAGCCAAAAAATACCCCAACCCAAATAAACAAGAAACAACCACCCAAACTCCTGACTTCTAGCAGGGGAAGTGCTAAAGACATTTTTCAAGAGGACTGTTTTCCAACTAAGAGAATTGGGAGATACATAAAAATCCCAAATCAATATACTTTGCTCAAGGCTGAACTGAACTTTGATATTTGTCTTTAACCCTTGAACTAAGTCCTCTCACTAACTGCAGTTGCACAGTGGTCTCTCCACATGGTTTCTTATCTCCTAAATGTGAAGCATGCTTTCAATGGGGTCACTCTAACACTTAGGGTTTTTTAAGGATAAAATATATGTGCTAAGCATTGCATACTTAACAGGAAACTGAATCATGAAGTGGTCTTAAAATACTTTTGATGGCATAGAAATAGCTAAGAGTTCCAACTAGGAGAGTATTCCTTAGGTCATGATTCTTATTTTGATTGTGGTACGTATGGAAAAATCATCATCATCATGATCATCATCATCATCTGTTCACAAAAGCTGTAATTTACTGGAGCAATTACCAGGCTGGTACATTCTGTCTTCGGTCAGACCTCTCATCTAGGATTACATACCTTTTTTGTGGTCTGTGTTGGTGTGCAAGAAACATTCTGAACAGGAGTGGTCAGAGTGAGGCACCCACAGGAGATTGCTCAGAAAAAGCAACGTATATTTCCTAACATGTTCAGAAAAGGCCTGGAGTAGAAAAAGCAGAGTGCTAGCCTACCTTTCCAAGAATTTTTAATGTGAAGTGAAGCCTGAAGCTAGAAAAACATTTTCATACCAGTCAGACTGTTATATGCAGAAAGCTGGTATTTTACAGGGCATTAAATATTTTTTGCCATATTTGAATTCATTTGCTCTTGTTGGTGCCAATTCAAATACATGCTGCATTTTCTGATCTTTCTTACTTACTCCTGACTAGTTCCCTGTTCGTAACTTTCCTTCTCCCAGCCTGCAGTTCTTAGGGGCATCTCATTTTTTACTTATTTTTCCTCTTGATATTTCACTAATTTGTTTTCCATAACATCTAATCCTTTTCAAGTTATTGGCTTCATCTGTTCTTTTTAGTCTGTAGTCACTTTTCATCACTCCCATTCATGTATTGTTTTTTCTTATCAAATTCGTTTTCTATTTCTGCTTAACCTCTATCTTTCAGTATTTTTCTACTCTGTCTAAGGAAAATACAGTCAGGAGATAAAAGGGCACTTCTGTCTCATACATTCCTTTCCCAAGAGATCAGGATTGTTCCCATCAGTGCAGGACCAGACTTATTCCTTGATGATGTCAGTTATATACCAAATTTTCAAGCCCAATTTTAATTCCTGAAACAGAAGGAACACATCTCAAGTATGATTTTTTGTAATGATCTAAGAATTTATATGAGATGGTAATCTCATATAATTAGTTGGTTAGTGATTGATTAAGGAGGGTAAAAGAAAACTAATGCAAACTAAGGGATGATCTAGAGGAGTAACAGCCAAGAAAGCTCTTGCCAAATAGCTGTTATTTCCCTGGTGTCCACATGGACACTTGCCTTCTAATTTCATTAAGTTTTGGATGGAAGCTATTTTACTACTGTGAAGATTTTGGAATGGTGGTGCAAGCTGATTTTTATTTTAACCAGCTGAAACAGACAGCTTAGTGTTCCTTATCCTCAGAAAGGCGAAAACATTTAAATTTTAAATTCAGCGAAGTTCATCTCTACATTTATACTGAAACAAGCGTACCTGAACACACACAGTAACTTCCCTTATTTATGGAAATTTAAGCACAGAAGCTTGAAACATTCAGCCAAAACCCCCTTAATACTAACATGAAACCCTTCAGCTTTTCATCCTTTCTCTTAGTCAAATTCTTCTGTCCTATGGCCAAAAGTGAAAACTGTAAGGACTTCCTCTTCAAAACTATGCAGAAGGCAGGTGCAGCAGCACACTCAGAATCTCCTGGCTCAGGCACTTGAAACCTCAGGCCTCTTTTTGCAGGGTGTAGAGGAGTGCAGCACAGCCATCACCTCTTGGTGTGCAAGATTAAAATGACAGAAATCAGAGAACTACTCCCATTCCCTGAGAGAGTGGATGGGAGAGGGAACTCTTTGCAATGCACAGAAACAGTGAGCCTGGCAGTACTGCCAGGCTGCAGTTGGTTTTCCTCAGTGCTGGAGTAACTAAACACAGGGCTCCTGGTTGCATGGGAGAGCTAGCATGAAATGTGAAGTGCATGGAGACCTTATACAATGTCCTTGCCAATGCTTGCCTGATAACCTCTAACCTACATAGACCCAGCAATGCTTTGTGACACAGGGGAAAATACACATGTTAAAGTCCCCCGTCTCTCCCTTAAAAAAGATTGTTTCCAAAAGCAGTATGGAATACTTGAGAAAAGCTCAGCCAGAACTGACCATGTCTCAACAGGTGAGCTCCCCTTCAGTTCACACCTCCTGTTTGGGAGTCAGCATCCACCTGCAGCACCTTTGCTACAAAAGTACATAGAGGGACCAAGCATGGTTAATCCAGATGAAGGTGCAGCCTGCCCTTCCCTCTCTCCCTGTGTGTTTGGAGGAATCTTGTTACAAATTAATTGGAAGTTGTAATTACAGCTGTCTGAAGTGGGATTTTGTTGTTATTTTTTCCCTTTCTGGTAAATGTTTTCTTAAATTTGTAACTTGAATAAAACATACTGGTAGCTATGTATAACCATGGATTCAGAGAGCAGTGATAACTCCATCTGCTGTGTTTGTGTCAGTTACCCAGAGCCTGACACTGCCCCGAATAGCCAAATTTGCATGTGCAAACAAAGAAGAGAAAACTCTTGTAGACTTATCTAAGATAAACTCCCGTTCCTAGCAGAGTGAACATTGTGCTGATAATGAAAACTTCAGTAATTAAGCAGCTCTTAAGATATTTGTTCAGAAATAGTTTCACTGGCAGATGTGTCACATCAGGTTATAGTAGGCTTCTGAAAATACAGAATCTGGGGTGAGGAAGCATTCAGTCTGGATGGGAGATGAAACCTGAGTTTCAATAGTAAATAATGCAGTACAGGAATAATATCTAGTCCAAAACAGAATTGTGATACAGTCTTCAGAAAGCCATTGCAATTGCAACCTTACTGAATAATGGTTTGTTTTCTGTGTATTTGAGCAATAGAAGGGTTTATCAATCACTCTAGATTTAGGTTGATGTTAAATGGGGTTATTTTTAGGTGTGAGCACCTATACCAGTGAGGTACATGTAGTATGCATATTTAATGTCTGACATTGTCTTAGAAGTGTGGAAAAATCATTTTTTAAAGGCAGTAATTAATGTTTTATTTGAGGAAAAACTTGGAAAGAACAGAATGTTTCTCTTTCTTATAGAGTAAAAATTTTGTGATTAGCTTTTTAATTTCATCATAGTAAATGCAAAATATAACAGCTGAGATTTTGTTAAGAGCAGAACACAGCTGCCAAAACCTGGTTCTGTTAGATCTCGAATCAGCTAGCTAACTTGTATTCTAACTCCCCTTATTATGTGTATGTAACTTAGAACTGTAAACAAAAAACCTGAGAATTCAGGTCTGAAATTTAACCAGCTGCTCAATGCTAGTAATGATGATGACTGAAGATACTCATGTCTCCCTTTTGTGTGTCAGCATATTAGTCAGTTGTCAAAAATAATCCCATTATATTTCTTGTCATTTTGGTTTTCTGAGAAGATGAAATAATGTTGAAAGAATTCACAGTAACAGTTATGCCCTCTCTGTTCCACATGGGCTGGGAAACTGATCTACATCACCAATGTTACAAGAAGGGGGAAGGAAATTGTCTTAAAATACGTAAGGGAGAAGGTACACATAAATGGAAAAAATTGCCTATGCTTAGAAAGAATGAAAAATCTAATGTACATCTCTCTTTGGGCAGTCATTACTGTAGTCTCAGTAGTACATGAAACATTTTCAGAACTGAAAGGATTGGAGTTTTATTGGCACGGCTGCACATCCATGCACAAGGACTCCCTTGTAAACTTCAGTGTCTTTTCTGGGAAATAAAGAAATCTGCAGATGTTTTAAAGAGCGCTGACAGAAGAAGGTTGTTGCTTAAACCTCATTTATAATATGGAAGTGGCAGGTTCTGTAATAAGTTCAACAGTAGACAAAATGTTCTAATTTGTGCTGATCCTCTTCTCTTCTTGAATTCAAGAAGGGATAAACATACAACCTTACAATGAATCCTGAAATAGGGTTTGTGGGGAGAAAAGAAATTCATTTCACTCTGATTTGTATCAAACTCTGTGGAAAGACTAGGGAAATGAGTAAGATTTTAATGGATATAAAGGATTGAAATTCATAGGTAATTAAAAGAATCCTGTTGCATCTTGTTCTGACTTTAGGCATATAGAAGCTTTCTGATCAAATATGTCCCAGAATAAGTGTTTTCTAAAATATAACCTAAGACTGTGTTTGTGTTAACAGAGGTACGGCCCTTTAGAGGTGCTGAAAGCCCTTCGGACTTGAAGAATATCCTAAATTTCCACTATCTTCAGCAAGAGAAGAAAATACTCAGCACCAGGTAGGAAGAGACCTGATCTACTGGTCTCAAAAAATGAGGAATCTTGAGATATATCAAAGAGCCTTGCATTCTGAAGTCTTGAAAGTCCTCGGGAATTCAAAATGAGGTTTCATTGTTCCTTAGGTCAAAACTCTTAGAAATAAGCCTGTCATCAAGCCCTGAATTAAATATATCTTATGATAATCTGATTGTATCCATATTACATTACTGTCTTGGCCTTACATGTGTTCATGATGGTGCCAAGTATTCCTTTTATTTCCCCTACATACTTTAATGTAATAGCCTATGTTAGCAGAAGGGTGATGATTGGGGTATGGAGGCCTAAAATTACTGAATTTTGCCTTTTCTACTCTTTTTACCCTGTATATGTAACACAATTAGTATCACTGCTGACATTTATAGTACTTACGGTGCACTGCTCCAGATACTGGAAAATCTCCAGCAGGGAAACTTGCTGCGTATCTGATCCTATTCCTTGTAAAGGATGTGGAATCACACCAACATAAATACTGATATAAGTTCTCTCAAATAAGGGCATCTGACAGACAGCAAGTATTTCTTTTGTTTGTGGATGGAAGTGAAGCTCAAGAGGGTGTTAGGATTTCTGAGCCTAAATTTGGCTGTGTGTCTTCAAGAATCGTCTGTCACAAAGTGTGAATTATGCACCAGGTATAAAGAGATGCACCAACTTTTAAGGCCTGGAATAGACTAGCAAAAAACAAATTCAGAGTGCTGTCAATTAGTCAGCTAATGACAAAACACATTTTGTCATTAGCCTGTTAAGTTTTTACCAAAACCCCTTTGGTTGTAGCCTAGCTAAGATGCAGTTAATCCACCAGTAGTTCTATACCTTATCTTTACTGTGGAACAAAGCAGAAATGGATTTTCAGAAAAGCAGACACATATGGTTGAAACAACAGTGTGGTAGGGACTTAGCTGGACATAAAGCCCAGTAATCTTATGCTGGTGCAAGAAATAAATATATAGCCTAACTACCTAAAAAGTGTAAAGTTATATTGTTTAAATTATTATTCTGTTTGCATCAGAAGATGAGGTAGTTCTTTAGTAGAGAATGGGAACTGGACATGATGTTCAGATGGTCTTGAGTGACCCTTTATATTTTGCAAGCCGGGATGGAAGTCCATGTATCATGTCAGCTCTTGAAATGAGGCGAGAGGAGAGAGCAGAACTGAATGATGGTGTATCAAAAACTGAAGTCAGACACAGAGGGAAAGAGCAAGCAGCTGTCTGGCACAGAGGGAACGCAGTGGTGGTTTCCTTTTTATTATTTTTTGCCAGCTAGCATGAATGCCTAGTGTCAAAGATTGTGAATGAAAGGGTTCTTATCTGTGGCTGTTCCAATGTTCCTAAATGTGCAAGTAAATAGTAATTAAGGATAAATGTTTAAGATCTGAAAGTGAACTACTGATTCCCTAGTTAGTAGTGATTCTTTGGTCAGAAGCCTCTTCACAGTAGAGACAGTGGAGGAAATGCTGCTGTCTGTCCTGCAGTCTGGCCTCTCTTCATATTCCTTCTGAACAGTCTGTGAGAACAAAAGGCCAAGCCTGTAAATAGAAAAGCTGCTTTTGCATATCATCACTACTTGATAAGTATAAACATAGCTTGTTCTCACTTAATTCCTGCCACAAAAGTCTTCTGTTTTCCATATGATAGAGTTTATAGCACATGGACAGAAAAACTTGGCACCTGATTTTTGAAATGCAGGTAGCAAGAAACAAGTTTGCTCATTTGTGATCATGTGTCTCTAAAACACTTCATAAAGAGTCTCCAGTGAGAAGATTTGCAGTAGCATAACAGAAACCTTTCTTCAAGAGAAAGGTTCTTTCTCAGAGAATTCAAAACTCCACTGACTGTATAGCTTTGAATTGTATAGCTTCCTGTGGACTGACACTTCTTCCTGAGAAATCACTGTCTCTGGGATCTTTTCTCCATGTCATCCTGGCAAAGTTCCACATAGTATGTGGTTACTGAAAGCTGTCCTCAGATGGTCTTCAGGATTTCCCAGGCAGGCATTCCTGAAACTGAACTGGGATTACAAAGTAGCTAATTTGAGAGCCCAGCTACGATTTAAAATAAATCCTGTTCTATCCTCAATGCTTCCAATTTTAACTTTTACACTTAAGTGGCATAAATTATATACCAAAGCCTACCAGCTGAGCCTGTTGTCATGCACCTTTCTGGCTCTCAAACAAATGAAGTAAAAAGGTAGCAAAGAGCCATCACAGAACAGCAGGAAGCTGTGTTTCTCAGAGCTTTACAGTGTGCAGGTGTGGAAGCAAAAGCAGTGAGTTAGGGGGCCGAATAAGGTGGATCAAGTCACCTGTTTGTTTAAAAGAGTAGATGGGTCAGTGCCGCTCTGCGTTGGAGACTGTGCTAGGAAGTGACTGGACACCTGACTAGACTACAGGGCAAAATGCAGGACAGGCTTCTTTCACACTCTCTTCCCTTGCCCGTGCTCCTCAAAGTCCAGATGTGGCCTGACCTTTGGTCTGTGTGTGATGTGTCTGGAAGAGAACCAAAAAGATCTGGAGCTCTGGTGTTCTGCTGTCTGGGTTGTGCTGTGGGCCGGTGTTGCAGTGGGGATCCTGCAACACGCATATATCAAACCAGGAGTCCCGTGGAAAGGAAATATATATGGACAGACAGATTCTTGCTAGCTGTTTCAGAGATGTTTATTTCTCCAGCCGCATGGCCGGAGCTCTGCCCAGGAACTGTTCCAGTCACGGGACCAAGGGTCCTTCTGCCCGCGCAGGGAACACAAACCAACCAATGGGAACGAGGCTGAGCAGGGACAGGGAAACCCCGTGTCTGTGCCCTCAGGGCCCCTCTCCCAGGGCTACACGGCAGGGGAGGGACCCCAACAGGCCGGTGAGGATGTAAACATGGTTGGGGAAGGAGAGAGCTTTCATCAGCCTCCAATCTCCTCTCAGGAAGGTGGGAAGCCCGAGAGCCGAAAACATGGCAGCATTGTCTTTTAGAATAGACTGAACATGTGAAAAATCACTATCCTAATGATAAACACTGTAATAAATATTGGCAAGACATGAATCCAGCCTCTGCAAAAATGTCTTTTTTTTTTTTTAACCTAAAATCACATTTTTCTTTAGCACATCTTTTTAAAGTTTGTTATCTTTCACCCCTCTCTAGATTGCCAGCCGTGTGGTGAAAGAAATGGCTCTTAGAACTGTTCTCTGTAGAACTGTAGTAGACATGAATACCAAACAACTTCACAAAACCACTAAATATTTGGCAAACTTCTAGTCTACTGTAATTTAAAAAAAATGCTCAAGACAAATATTTATGTTGAAGGGAGAAAAAATCCTCAGGATAAAGCTGTCAATTAATGGATAATTTCAGCCTTCCTATATAACCCTGTTCCATAAGTCATACTTCATAAAGAGTGAATACTCTTCTAATTAAACTTTTCTGAACTTTAAAAAGTATTTGAATTGTCAGTGGATGCTGCTCTGGCTTTTTTGGCATATTACATACAGGACGTCTGGCCAATTCTCCAGTCTTGTCTCAGATGCGTTACTGATCCAAAATATTTTCACCAGACACCCTGAAATGGAATCACATGTTTGCCAATTTCCATTTTGTGTATCTTCCTTAGAAAACTGAAAATTACAGCTCATGAGCACTGGTGATCTGATTGCTCAATGTCCAAACTTAACTCACTGGAACAAAATAACAACAAAGGTGCAGAAGATGATGCCCGGTCCTTGTGAGACAAAATTGTTTACAAAAAAAAAGCTACCTAATTTCCAGTTCTGAAGTTAAATCAGTGGAAATTGGTGCTCTTAAAACACTGATGAAGTACAGATCAACAGTTATGGTCCAACTTCTTCAACAAAGTTACTGCATTATTACACTGACATTTCCCTGAACCTGCCCAAGTCTCCAAAGCAAAAGAGCAATTTTCAGTATCTTTACACTGCGTAATTTTCAATTTTCTCAATTCTCTGAGCTTCAAGTCGGCATTTTTTTTTTGAGAAACATGTAAGTCAGAAGAAAATTCTCGACAAAGGTCTCATATTCTGATTTCCTTGGACTTTATAACAAGATTTCAAATGCTGTTGAAACTGCCAAAGAAGAAAAATGTGTGTTACAGTATTACAGATGATAACATAGTCCAGTCTGGAGTTCTTTCCTTCTACCCAGTGCTGTGAGAGCTTAAGCAGTGTTATTTCACTCGGCCAGGAAGTCTAGGCAGAACTTCATTAAAATACAGCTGAATGACCTGCTACACAAACTGAGCTCCAGAAGAAAGTATTTGGGAGTTTGGCAATGCTAATGGTCCTGCAAGTTGGGTCATTGTTCACTAAAGCTCTAGCCCATGGCTAAAACATCTCTTGTCATCTAGAGAGGGATAGTTTTTCCTAGATGCCCCATAAGGTGTCTGGTCCTCATACTGAAAAGTTCTACTCTGGTTCAAGTAAAAGGCTAAAATTCCTTTCGATTGTTCTGAAAAACACACTGCCCCCCTCATTTTATTCAAAACAAATGCTGATCCACCATGCCAGCCCATGCTTGTTCCAAGCTGAGGCTGTGTGTTGGAGCCACCTCTTCTTCCAGAAAATCTTCAGGGTGGAAGGAATATGGACAATGGAAGAGAGCTGTGGCTTTAGTAGAGAATCCCACAGGATATGCAACACTATGGTGATCTGACTCTGGAGGATGAACATCCAGTTGATGTTGCCAGAAGCACTCCAAGAAGCTGGTAAAGATTATAGCTAGGCCAGGTCCAGTACTCCAGGTATGATCACTCAGATGTACAGGATATTTCTATCTGAAGCCCAAGGATGGGACCATTTTAGGAACAAGTTCAGATTTGCAGAACTGGTGAGTAAAGTGATAGCCATTTAGAAGGATACCATGCTGTAACCAAAACTCGTAAATTCCTTAATTCAGACTTTGCCTGAGATATTTTGTCCAAACTCATGTTTTGACCTTGAAGGTGCTGCACATCCCATGTAACAAGTGAGAATTTCAGGAGCTGGATCTTCTAGGAAAATTTTGGTTCAGCAGACCAGCTGCAATTTGCAGGAAGTGATACAAGAAGAAATATACATAGAGCCAAAAGGTGTATCGGGTCAGGAGGGCACTGTCTGGGCTGGTGTATGGTAACAGCCTGGCTGCCTCTGACATTCCTGAGCTCTTGCACCAACCCAGCTCTTCTCAAAGCCTGCAAACCTTTTCTCAACCCTTGCTCAGTGTAATGTAGCCACCCCACCAGAAAGCTCCAGCAGGAGTTGATAGGGAGTGTATGGGTGATTTCCAGTCAAGGATATATCTAAATATGCTCTGAATAGTAAGCTTTACTTAGTGAATATTATACTTGAAGGAGAATAATATGATGTCTAGTGAGGGAGGGACTGCAGGGCCATGGGCAATCATCCAGAATTGTAAAAGAGGGCTATCTTTTATTGTAGTGTATATCAGTTTATAAATATCAGAGGGTTAAAGTGACTGCTTACAGACAGGTCATAAAAATAAAGGAACCCTGAGGAGTTCCAGGAGTAGCTTTAGTGGTGGGAACATAGTATTTTTATTCGTAATTGGATACAGTCTATCATTAGCACAGCAGTCTCTTCATTTTGTGCAGTATAAAATGGGAGGGAACAGTGTCACTTCTGGCTATGTCATCTCAGCAAGTGCTCTGTGTTCAATAAAGGGCTTCAGTCATAAAGACTGCCAGCTCAACAAGTTTCACTGAGGTAAAACAAGACATTCCTTTAAAATGTTAAAAGCTGTTCTTGCCAAAACACGATCTGGAGAGCACTAACATGCTCTGTGTTCAGGGCAAAAGCAAGATGAATATCTTGTGTCCAACTCTCTCCCCTTTTTTCTGCCATCATGAATCTCTGCAAGGTGAGTGAACACCAAATAACAAAAGTGAAGTATCGGCTGTTTCTTTATCTACTTCCAAGTGGCCTGATTCTGTTCCAGCCAGTGAACTCTTGTTCATTGAGACTGATTCTTTCACCTGCTACTTTGAGGTGATAGCCTGTATCCCTCTTTGCACAGTTATCAGTGCCTACATGGCAGTGGAGGGTCTTGCCATGCTCCTATCCTGGCCAGCCTCCCAATCGGAGCTTCCTTCTCCTCACTTGGCTGGTGCACACAGGCAAGGATCGAGCTGCCCAATAAAAGCCCCAAGATGATTATGGAGGTTCATTACAGAGTGCCCAGCTGGAGGCTTGCAGCTGCTAGTAAGGATTGCTGTGCCTCAGGGGGTCACATTGCCTTTACAAAGGTGTTTCATAAGTAAAAGTATCAGGGATGTTTTAATCCAAACCAGATTATTCCTCCCCCAAATCACAGAAGAGGCAGATTGTGCTTTCATCCTCCAGGGTTGTTTCTGCTGCCATGGAGCCGCCCAGAGGCCTGTGCTGGGGCTAAGTGCCTGCAGAGTGCTGGGACCAGTGAGGACAGTGAGCCCCACCACTGCCTCCACCTCACCACTAGCCTTCTCCTGCTGCCTCCTGGGCTGCCAGTATTGTCTGGATTGGCTATCCTAGTACTGTGCTGTTTGTGTGCTGTCAAAGGGGAAATTGCACATTATGGGAAGGTCAGATGAGATTCAGTGACCCTAAACCACCAAAGAGAGGATTTTAAAGGATTTTTAAAACCAGAGCTTTCAAGTGCACAGCCAGAAGTTAAATATTTAAATCTGTATTTAGGCATCAAAATAAACAGGGGTCTGATTTTTAAAGAGTTGTGGAACAATTTGGATTTTCCACCCTATTCCCCAGAGCCTGCAATTTGTTTGTTTCTGGCAGCCTCTTTAGATCTTTAGGAATGGAGTTGCAGTTCCAGCAATGTGGGGAAGATTGAGAGCATCCCTCAAAACTTTGCTGAGTAAGGAACTGAGGACTGAAATCCAGAAAAATCTGTGGCCTCTAGTCTGTAAAAAAACCAGCAGGAATCTGGGTGCCTATACTCGGGAGCAAGACAAAAACAAGTAAGCAAAAGAATTGAAATAAAAAGTAGGTCCTCCCTATTTGTTAACTTCCTGGCCTTACCAGTCTTGTATGGCTTTCCTAAGCACTATAGTTTCCACATCACAGCTAGGTCCTTGGAGCTGAAATTATTCCCTTGGGAGAGGACAGAAGTGGGCCCAAACCCCCTGGACTTGTGAGGCTTCTCCTTTCTGATCCTGTGTTTCACTCCTTGCACTGTGATAGGAAACAAAGCACTGTTCTCACCCTTGTCCATCTTTTTTTTTCTCTAAAGAAAGCAATAGCAGTAATGCCAGTTGCCAAAGGGGACCAATCGAAAACCATGAGATTTCTGCTGTTCTCACATAACTGTGTTAGTGGCAGGGCTGTAGCTGCTCTGCTCATTTGATCGTTTCTGGTCATCTGTTTCAGGTAGCTCTTTCTCAGCACACCTTTTTTTCTTACTTGTTTTCCTGTGTGCTTAAATTTTCCCTATTCCCTGAATAAAGAATTCAGTTGGGGCTGTGAATTCCTGTCCTGAAAACTCATGGCAGTTATTTCATTCCCATGGGAGAACAGATCCTGTGACCAAGAGTCTTAACACCTGTTGTCAGCATCTGAAAGGCAGATGCATAACCTGAAATGCTTGCCAGCATCCTTTCTGAGGTCATTTGAGAGAGGCAAGGACCCTTTCTAAGGGCAGTCCTGACCAGTTATCTCAGATATCTTTCTGAGGAAAGGATAAACTGAGCCCAGTTCAACGCTCCCACCACTGACAGTAGAGGAAGCCTAGAGGAACACATTGGATTAGATACCTAACAGCAGGCTGAACATAATTGTCAGTTGTCACTGTCACATTCTGTAAGTGATGTGTGGGTGGAGCTAGGAAAGCATTTCCAATCAACACAGCATCTCTCCTTGTACACTGTTGTACAAAGCATTAGTGAAGAAATCAAGTCATTTGTGCTCCAGAAAGATGAATTCACACTGGAAGACATGTAGAGGAGAGTCAAATAATTTTCTTTTTAACTCCTATTTAAAAAAAGGCTCAATGAGACCCCAGAGTTTGAACTGAGAGTTTGAACTTCCCACAGTTGGTCTTCCAGTTCTGGTGCCACCCCGTAAACTTTAGATCTCTCTTAGGCAGACACTCAGGGAAGCTGCTGGTACAGTGAGCATAGATATAAAGATACTGCATCCTCATGGCCCCTGCCATTTATCCTGGCCTCCTGGATGCTGTTCCCGGTCAGGAAAGAGATCACTGATCCTTGCTGGGCTTAGAACTGAAGTGGCTCTAGTTTCTGGACATGGGAACTGTTAGCTTGATGTCCTTCCATTCACTGCTCCCATTTCTGCATCATCGGTTTCCAGGGATATTGGGCGTTGCACTAAGTCTAGCACCGTGGTTTTAACTATTCCCCAAAACTGCAATAAAAATGAAACAATCCAGCCAATACTTTGATGTCTTTTTCTTACTAATCCATGAAAACATGGCTCTTACCAGCACTGGGAATTTTCCCAACAGCTTTCCTAACAAAAAGCAATATTTAGTTGACTAACAATGTCAGCTTTTTAAAAAAGCTTTTCATAAAAATGTGAGAAAGTAAATGTATTTTCCCATCAGTCCAATTGATTTCTAGGTGCCTAGATATGACCTTTGCCTGCATAAAGCAGGTTCATGAATGGGCACTGAAAGAAATAAGGAATTAATGCATTTATTGATCAAAAATATATAAAAACAAGCACTCTTTTCTAATGGTCCAAAAAAGGCTTGAGAGGCAGACAAAGCAAATAATTCCACTCATTCCTTCAACTCAAAAGATACATCAGTGTGCAGACACAGTGTTGAACAGGAAGTTCTCCATAAATATTTCAGTTTAATGGCTTTGCACCATTCTCTCTGGTACAGGCTCCTCAGTGCTCATTGTCTTTATGTTTTGAATTGATACCATGAATTATTGAGAATTCTATTCTCCGTAAGATGCTGCACCACAGCCCATAGTATTTAACCATGTATTTATTTTAGCCTTGAAAGAGAAAGGATGACAACTCTGGGAGGCTGTACTCCAGCAGCCCCAACATACACACCCACAAAGACAAAACTGGATAATAATAATAATAATGTGAGACATTGCTATAACTTTTACATTGTAACTGATAAGAGGACTTCAGAAGAATATCCATGAAGAGGATATAAATTAAATCACTTTTGTTAATTATTTGTGCTGCTGAAAGGGCCACTTAGGAACCCTATTTGTAACACATCTCCCAAAAAAGCATGAAACCAGCCTGGCCACAACAAAAATATATGTTAGAGAAGGAAAAGAGGAAGGTTATTTTACAGAGAGATGTAAGTCTTAGACCTTCAAAGATTTTTATCTGGAGATCTTGACAAAATCATCCTGAAAGGGCATGTCAAAACTAATAGTAAAATCCTGATCTCACAGTCCCCATGCCAACACTGTGCATCCCATATTTTACATTGTCTTAGGCATTTAGAGTGCATGGCTTATGATTATTACTTTGCTGGTAACTAGGCACTTGAAAACTCAGTAGACAGAAGGTAGTCAGGCAATCACTGCTCTAAACCTGTTAAGAAAGTATCTGTAGTAAGAGAGCTTGTCACAAGACCTGAAAGTAGTAAGAAGTTGATGTCTTAGTTGAAACAATTCTGAAAGAAAGAAGCCTCCCTTGGCAGTTATTTTCTCCTCATTACTTTCAAGCACAGCAGTTCTCAATTGGTTTCTGAAAACCCTCCACAAAAGGATATTTTCTCACAGTTTGTCACTTCGATTGTCACTTCTGCAAGAACTCAAGAATGAGTGATTTCTGAATATGAGAACATGATGTTAACATGATAGCTAACACCACCAGAACCACTGTTTCTATTGCTGCTGTGAAGGTCTGTTAAAATCCACTGATCAAAAAAGCCCCATCTGCCCATAGCGGATGCTATAAAGGCCAGCTATCATGGAATCTCTATCCTTGAAATCTAGCTTTGCTGAGGGAGATTTCAGGCAGCTCCTGTCATCTGCCTAGGACCTCTTTTTCCCAGAGTTGTTTTTATAGAGCCAGCATTTTTCATGTGACAGCTGTCGGATAGCATGCTAGTGACATCTTAACAGATTTATATCAGCTAATCAAGGGGGTTATGGGCATAGCATGTGGTTTGGTGCTGTTGCACACAAATTCTGGAATACAGCTAAAATTCTGTATTTTCCTACACTAGCTTTAGCTGCTTGTATTGGTCATTAATGCGTTCTCTGCAAAATCTTTCTGATTGATTTCTGTTTGTCATTTAGCTGTATGTTAAGGTATTAGCAATACATAGCTTGTGTCTAATGCTTTAATCAGCAGGCCTTGTGGTCCTTGGCTGAGAGACCAATGTCTTTTGCTCTGAGAAATGGAGAGGTTCTGGGACTGAGGCAGCTGCACATCCCATGATGAAGACAGAAATTCAGTATTTTGTTTTAATAAAGTTTGAGCCCTCCTTTTAGTCCACTGGAAGCAGATAGAGTTTCTGTGTGGAAAATGTAATAGATGACATATGACTAAAGGTTGCAGTAGAATGTCTGCATGCAGGAAGGCCGTATTCATGTTGATCAAGCAGCAATTGATTCCAGTATTCCCCTCACATTTTAGTGCTTGGTATTGGTGTCTTAATAGTGTTTTTTCTGCATATTTTCATTAATCAAAAGTGTTAGCTACATTCTTTGCCATGTTTTCCTAGTTTAAGTGCACTAAAGTGAATTATCACAGCATAAAACTAGAAAAATAAACAAATCTTTGTTTTGATACGAGTGAGTGATAAATCAGCAGTTTAAACTCAGAGTAGGTTTCAAAATATCATTTGGTTGTAAGTGCAAAGTACCACTGAGACCTAGAGACTTCTGATAGCTCGAGACATAACATTTTCATAGCATGAAGAATCTCTTCATAGAAGCTCCAGTTCAGAAAAATGTTACGACGTGTTCTTAAGTCCCACAGAAGACCAAGCACATCCTTTTCTGAGCAAGGGCCAGAAAAACAGTCTCATTTCCTCTTGCTCTTCCATTTACAATCACATAATGCCTCTGTACCAACTCAAAACATTGTATATATGGAAAAATATGTGTGTTTCATTGCAGGCAGTTACGGATAAGTGGTTCTCTCCATTCTAAAATAAATTAATCATTCTGTCTACATTTGTTCCTTATTTCATCTGCTTCTCCCATCTGTTCTCTTCCTCTCTCTCTTCCAGCTCACTCTGTTCAACTGAGATCGGAAGTTGGCCCAGCATGTGTTTGCAAATTTTATTGTATGTGTCTTCACAAGGTTTTGTTCAGAGCTTTTGGGGTTTTTTCCTTTTTAAAATCTCTTTCTTTAAAAATGGATGCAATATCCAGGCCTTTGGTCTCCCTTTTGTGGGAAGTCATAAGGTTTTCCCCTAGGGGTGGTCAAATGAGGAAGGTAGTGTTACACGAAACCTGACTGATGGAGCCTTTCTAAGCTGAATTATATGCTCAGCTCCCGGTCTTGGGGAAGACCTACTTGATAGCCAGCCACATTTAGGGAGCAGAATGTGGGGTGTTTGTGAGGCAGGACTCGGAGGCCTCTCACCTCCTGCTCTAGTGCTCCAAGCCAGAGTGACCTTTGTACCACATCAAGCACTTTATATCCACTCTTGAGAGTATGTCCAGGCATGGCAGGCGTTTTTGTTTTACTTAGGCATATATACCCTATTCATGTAGTTCCACATGCAAACACTCATCAAAGTAGATTAAATAGACTAATGCTATTCATCATGAAACAAAGCTTCTAAGTGGCTGTTTTCATGACATTTCTAATTCAAACATTTCTCTATGGCTTAACCTGTCCAATAAGCAACTGGTTTGCTTCTTTTCTTCACCTGCTATGAAGGCATCTTCAATATGAAGAAAAATGCAGCAAACCAAATATGTCATTATTCACTTGGAACATGATTTAAAGTTTTGGAAGGGTCATGCATTTCTGCCCTGCTTGACTGTTCTTGCTAAGAGAATCTTAGTTTGCTGCACATGACATTTGAGAACTGTTGTAGGTTTGTAGAACAACTTGATGTGTTCCAGGGCCGAACACATTTGTAACAGCCACATGGAAAGCCGTAACTCTTACTGGTGCATTTGAAAAGCAGAAAGATTTCCAGTGCAACTGAAGGATTCTGCTCTTCATTCTGCTGCCAAAAAATTAGAGTAACTCCACTTGAAATCAGCAACATTGTTGCACTGGAGTAATATAAAAATCAGAAATCAGTTTCCAGACCTAGCATTTTTCAGTTTTTACAGTAAAACCAAGAAAAAAACCCCCACTGAATTTGGCAACCCTTTTGTTTCTTGTCTGATCCCACTGACTCTCCCTTCAGCCACTTGTCTCTCCATTCATTCAGCCTCTCACAGGCACCCAGCACTGTTTTCAGTCTGTCATTAGATTCATTACTTTCAACTACTCGTTTTTATTTATACTGTCCAGCACATATTGCAAATGAATTTGCTTCAGTGGGTTTCCTCTTCCATGCTGTTCGTTAGTGGCAGTCATGTTATTCACAGAGAGAGAAAGTGGCTTCTTGCTTTAAGTTCCTGTGCATAGTCTAGAGTAATTTTGAGCCACCATTGCTGTCCTGACCCCAGTAACCCTAGCCTGGCTCGGCAGCAGGGTCCAGCCGGGGAGTGCTGACCGTGCTCTGTGGGGCAAGAGCCTCCAGAGATCACAGGTACTAGAAAATCAAGGGCTTTATTAAGGACGTGTGAAATGCATTTTTTAAAAAAGCTTTCACAAAGACAGCAAAAAGGACTCCTGGCAGGAGTGCCCCTTCCCCTGCCAAATTTTATATACATTCTTTAAAGTATTAAACAAATTGCATACAAGAAATAGCCTAATTTTTTCATGTGTGGGCAAAACTTATTTTTCCTTAACTTTCTTCTTAGAAACAATTGAACCATGACTCTTGAAATTTAAAAACACATGAATAACAACAGCCTGGAACAAACACCAGGCATGGAAAATTCAACTGAACTTGTAAAAGTTTAACTAAGTTATAACAGCATCTTAAAAACTGAAATGTCAAAAAGTCTCTTACTAGCAATAGAGTAAGGGTGAAGTAAATCCAGCAGTTGGTTTTGGAGGGTTGATTAGGTAACAAGTAGCATCACAGGAAGAATAAATGAAAATAAATGAATGGTGGGTAGTAACAGGTAGCACACACAAATTATAGAAGTTGTAGAAAAGTTTAGAAAGTATTTCAGAATATGTTTTTTCTTAATGTATTCTTTTCTAATCATACAAAGTATTAGTGGCATATTTAATAACAGTAAGAAAAAATATAAAATACACTGGAATGTTGCAAAGTGGTGATAAAGTGATGATAAAGTGGTGATAAAGTGATTCTTTCAAACATCTAACTATTTTCATGGCTAAGGAATAATATCTTGGGTGATCTTTTGACTTTGTTGTTCCAGTCTGATATTTTTGTAAACTGGGCTAATGTATGGCAGTCAACTCTGTGGCAGCCACTCCAGTTGCAGTGATATTAGGTCCCATTCCTATCCATGACGAAGAAAAGTCTCCATTGTAGGAAACGTGTGGAAACCAACCTTTCCTATGCATTGCAATGTATGGTTGTTAGATATGAATGACACTACTAGTGCACATCGAGACCATGGTACAGGTGAAGTTCTCTGAAATTCTCTCTTGCACTTGGTTTTTTCACCTATTTCACCCACAGTCCATGCATCCTCTTTTCTATTGCTGAAAAAATGAAGGATATATTCCCTTTCTTTGCTCTCCTACAGGAGTTTTGCATCAGAGCAAAAATAGCTAGTATTCACTGAGATGAACTGTCTCTAGCTGGAGTTCTTTGCCTAGCAGCTTACAGGGAGTCTTTCCTTCTGAGGAGCAAAGAGTATTAGCAACAAAGATGGGGTGACCATTCACTGTCATATTCTATTACTATACCCACACAGTGGCTTATGAAAGGTCATCAGTCCCTGAGGGTATCAGTACAGAACCTACCAAAACCACTGAATTTTCCTGTTTCTTGGAACCTGCTCTTGCCTAGGATTCAGGAGTAACTCTTTACACAGTTTTTTGGCCCCTCTTGTTGTCTATCTGCATAGCAGATGATTCATAGGGATATGCATCTGTATGAATGAGACATCTTGGCCTTCTCATTGGTCAGTTCCTGGGTAGAATAAAATAACTTGGGGACAGTTGTACCCCTCCTTTCCCACCTATGCTTGGAAAAGCTGCTTGTGTCTTTTGGGGAGCATCAGCTCAGGCTGGTCCCTTCCAACCATTCCATTCTGTCAGCCAAGTTTGTTCCCTTACCCTGTACTATGAGGTTACCGACACATTCTAGGGATTTATTTTACTAGACAAAAAATAGCAGCTTCCCAAGACTCTGTGCAGTCAGCTATAAATCCAGCTGGACCTCAGAATAGACACTGGTGCAACTTTCAGCATTTTCAACAGTAATGAGTTAGATCACACAACAATAGAAAAAAATATTATATTTTCTTTTGTTGAAATAGAAAGGAATAAGTCCCAATCCACACAGAGTCTTTCCAGGGTTCTACACAGATCTTTCAGCAACACTGCCTGTCTGAAAGTCTTTATGAAAGCTGGAGCTTTGTGGTATGCCAAATACAGAACATTCTGACAAAAGAGTAGAAAAGCATAGTCCAAAGAAAGGAATGCTTTTGTATTTAATCCCCTGAGAATATTTCTTTAGCTTTGGGCTTAATTTCTCCTCCAGTTTGCTTTTCCCCAAAAGGCTTAATTTGATTTTGTACTGTCCCTTTAACATGAAACAGTGGAATGCATCATAATATTTTCTCACTTGCCAAGATTTGCTTTTCCAAATATGTGCATTTATTGGATGAGGTAAAACCAGACTGCATTACACTTGGGTAGCAGATGTGGCAGAAGTCTTCAGAAATTCCCTGGTAGATGGCTAGGACTCAGTGAATCCTACATGGTGTAACATCCGAGGTGTTTCAGGAAGAGACACGGACACTCTAAGGAGAATTTTTCAATGGAGAGAACTTTGAAAAAATGGGTTAGTTTTCAGATATGCTTCTGACCTTGCCAGACATGACAGAATACATTTCAACTCATCTCCCAGCCAAGACATGTTAATTATCTGATGATTTCTTTATACTGTAATTATCAGTCAGTGCTTTTATTTTCCACCCTCAGCTGGAAAGGTGCATTTTCTGTGAAATATTGTGAAATATTTTAGTGTCATTTTCAATTTTCATTTCTAAATTGGATAGTAGAGGGATAGTATCAGTTTTATTGTGTTTTGTGTTGTATAACAAAAAAAAAATTATAAGAAGAGTAAGGTGGCCTACACATGGACATTATTAGTGATTACTACCATTTCAGGAGCTGATATATCTAAGGACTATGTTCTATTTTACCCAGGGGAAAAAAAGTCTGGGGGAAGGACTGTGGCCATTAGTTTGGAAAAAAAACCCACAAAGCAGTTAATTTAGAAAAGAAGCAAAAATTATAATCTTGATTTCTAGCATTGGTTGGTCTGTGCTTGTTTCTGCTTAAGGAAAAAAATATCTTCTCACCTGAAGGTTAATGTGTATACACTCCTTCTGTTTCATGTCCTTTTAAAGCCCAAGGCCTTGCTTTTGGTTTCACTTAATCTGGGTTTTACTTTAGCCAGCCGATTTAAACCAATACACGTCTGCTGCGAATGGGTCCCATTTGCCGCTGTGCACCAGGAGCGGCAAGCAGCCGTTAATCCGGGATAACTTGATATTTAACCCCGGTTTACAGCTGCACATTGTCAGCGGCCTCCCCCTTTCAGCTCGCTTGTGCTGCAGCAGTGTTTTTCAAAGTGAAGGTCATGTTCCCCTCCAGGGCAAGGGGAAGGATCAAAGGGTGCCTTGGAAGCTGCAGGAGGAATGGTGTTAATCGCAAGCAGCCCCCGCTGCGGTTCCGCCGGGTTTGCTTTGATCGCAGCGCTGGTGCGAGGAGTCCCCGACCCTTCCTCCTCGCTGCCGGCTCCTCTCCTGCACACCAGCCCTGGCAGGCTCCCGGATGGGATGGGGCTGGGGAGTCACAGCACCTGAGCCAGACCCAGGGGTCGGCCTGGCTGATGAAGCGCTCTGCCACACAAGCGCACGCCCTGTCACAGCCAGATGTGTTTCCAGGCCCAGCTCTCCATGCAGACACGAGGTACCAGAGCGTTGCTGGCTTCGTGCCGGCTGTGGCACAGGGTAAGAGCTGTGGTTAAGCAGCAGAGGCACAGGTTAAGCAGCAGAGCCACAAGCTGGGAGCTTGTAGCGTCAGGTCATTCAGGGTTGGCGAAAGTGGAGGCTGTAAATACTTGCTACAGTTTTGAAACTAGCCAGGAAACTACAAATTGACTTTAATTGCAGACAGTTTGTCTGCATGGAAGATGTGATTATTTAACTAATACAGCATATATGAGCAGCCATTCTGGATCAGACCAATGTTCTTATTAGCACTGTATCCTGCCTCCAGCATGAGCCAAGTATACAAAGAAAACAGGCATACTCAGTACTTTCCCCAGTTACCCTCCTTGCTGCCAGCCACTTGCAGCTCAGGGGTTTCTGAGCTACATATGGTTGAATTTAGCGGTCCTCAGTAGACTTGTCTTCTATGAATTTCTATTTCTCCTTGAACCCATGTAAAATTTTAGGATTTGCAATGTCCAAAGACAGTTTATGCCTTGATGTAGGAATTTCAGCGAGTCCTTTCTTCTCTGCCTTGGAGAAAACGAGCTGCAGCTCACACTTGGAGTCATAACAAGACAGATGAGCCAAAAGGAGCGGATGGAATTGCCACAGTTTCAAAAGGTTAAATAAAACTCTTTTTATCCGAAGGAGGTAATTTGGTCACTGTGTGCATTGAGTAATCTCTTCAAGAACTTAAGAGATGTATCCTTTAGATGGCACAGGTTTATCCTTACAGACTTCAACAGCAGCAAATTGCAGTTGAGCTTAGCTTTGTAAGTGGCCATCAACTGGCTTGTAACATCTGCTTTTGCTGCTGGGGGTGTTCTGGGGAGGGAATTGAAAGCAATGCTCCCTGCATAGCCATCACAAAATCAGAAAGTGAATTGCTTAGATTGGCATACAATGGGTAATTTTTTAGCTAAAGAGTGGCAGAGGTCTCTGGTCATTGATCAAATATTTCAATATCCAAAATTCAGTATATGATTTTTGGTCATTGGATCAAAGCTCTGCCAGCTTAATTTCTGCCAAGGATCCATCAAGCTTTTGTGCTGACTGCATGTTGTAAACAAGCTGTACAAATTCTCCCTGCTGATGCACTTGTCTCTAACAATGACCATCAACTGGATAGGTATACAGAGCAAGCATAAGACCTGTCTCGTTTGGCTTCCAGTTTCTGTAGGTTGTTCATTTGGTTTATCAGATATTAGTTGAGGTAGAATCATAGAATCATTAAGGTTGGAAAAGATACATCTTAAGCAGAATGTGTACTAGCTTTCCTTTTGGTAAATTCACATCACAGCCTCAATTCCTGGCTTACAGTAACAAAAAATATGCCCTTCAGAGGCTCATTTGTTTTCTCTTAGAGTGTGTATCTAAGACTCTTAAAAACAGTATTGACCTACATCTCACCCTTAAGGACAGAAGCTGGGAAAGCTCAAAAATACCAAGTTAATGACATCTAAGCATGACATGTGACATGATATATGTGCATGTACAATGAGTGCCAAGGAAAAATGTACTGTAACATGCATGTTAGAAGATGCTGTGGGTTAGCCCTGGCAGGCAGCTCATTCCCACCCAGATTGCTCACTCACTTTCTCCCAGCAGAATGAGAGAGACAGTTGAGAGGATTAAAGTGAGAAAATTTGTGTTTTGAGATAAAGACAGTTTAATAAGAAAGGCAGTTGTGTACACAAGCAAAGTGAAGCAGTGAATTCTTTGCTACTTCCCATGGGCAGGCAGGTGTTCAGCCATCCCAGGAAGGCTGAGCTCCATCACATGTTGATAACTTGGGAAGGCAAACACCATCACTATAAATGTCCCCCTTCCTCCTTCTTCTCCCAGCTTTTACTGCTAAGCACAACACCTTATGGTGTGAATATCCCCATGATCACTTGGGGTCAGCTGTCCCCACTGTGTCTCCTCCCAAGCTCTTGTGCACCCTCAGCTGTGCTGTCGTGAGAAACTCTGAGCTGCACAAGCACTGCTAAGAGTGGATAAAACATCCCTGTGTTCTCAAGACTGTTTTCATCACAAATCCAAAGCATAGCACCATAGGAGCTGCTATGAACAAAATTAACTCTATCCTTTCCAAAGCCAATCCAAAGTCTGTATATTCTCCATACACTGTGCTGGGAATATACTTGTTTGCATATCCTCACCTAGCAGTTCTAGAACTGACTGGGAGGTCAGTATATCCTAAACATAAAGTGACAGAGAAAATAAAACAAAAGGTTCAACAGCTAGTGTTGAGTAAAAGCTACGGATGTATTAAGATGTTATCTTCACCAGGTATCTTTTATCATCCAGGTTAACTCACTGCTTCCTTAGTTTCACCAATACTTCCTGCCAGTATTCTGAGAAAGTCTCCCAGAAGAATTGATCCAGAGCACTGACACTCTGAATTGCTCTCAGAAGAGCTGCACTGTTTGTTCTCATCAGAGGGAGGACCTAGGAAGGCCTTTGGCCTGCTATTTTAGATGCATGGAATTGGGTGACTTGATTCCTGCTTTTTCAGGGAGTCTAAGTGATTGAAAATCTTTTAAATCAATATAGAGATTCGGCCTCCATACTGATTTATGCATTTTCAGAATTGTATGTGTGTTTCCAATATGATAGATTTGAATTTAATCTGTGTCACATTACATACTGCTGTATGCAATGGCTCTCCAGTCTCTTTGTGTAATTAATGTACACCACACTTCATGATACCTCAGCAACCTGGAATAGACCTCTCAATCTGTGCAATGATAATGCTGCCAGTGGACTAGGGCACTGGAAGAGAACTAAAAAGATATGAGTTCTCTTTCCATCTCTGTTGCTGGAGGATAGCAGGAGTGTTGCTCTCTTCTCACTGCTCATTTGGCTTCCTGGTCTGTGGAATTAGGATCGTGAGTGCAACCATAACCCTCAGTGAAATGTATTAATGGAAAATCGAGGTAATAACTTTTACTGCAAGGTTTAACATTGCTGACTGCTTGTGTAGGTGCTCTCTCATCAGTCAGATCTAGGATAACTTCTCAGTTCTATGCTCCTAAGGGATACACGCTGTCACAATTCCTTGTTTAAAATGCAGGCAACTGTAGGTGCAGGGGGAGCAGAGCCAGGTCACCAGGCTAAGCAGTCAAGGTGCCAGGACTGTGAAGAGTCCCATGGAACACACCTGACACAGGTATTGACTGCTGTGAGGATGCACGCCAGCTTCACACACACACACACACACGTGTATACACATATTAACACCCTGCTTCTCTTAGTAGTTGGGCCCAGAGATCAAGATCTCTGCATTTTCCCCACTGCCTTTATTAAGGGATGAGAAGAAGGGATGCAGTTATAGCTGTCTTTTTCAGTGACAGCTATAGTGACACTTTGTTACTGTTGGAAGTACACCCATGGCATAGAGAATGTGTCTGGAAAATACCTGACATGCCATCTTTAGGGTGGCAGTGCCTGAAGGCATCTTAAATCTTGCAGATGTGAATGGTATATGGCTGTGGCATAGCTGCTGTGAGCAGCCCTTTGCCTGCTGGGCTGTGCACACAAAATGCCAGCATTGCCTGTGCCAGAGAAAATAGCTGTCCTTCTGGTAGAGATCACACAGTCGTTCTCATAACTTCTGGGACCTGATTCATGCAGATTGTGGACTCTGAAGAGCAGTGCTCTTGAAAGGACACTTAAGTAACAAACAATTTGGATGATGAAAAATAATGTCAATGTGCTGAAGGTAAATGTAATTCATATTTTGACTGCCCTCAGTCCTCCCAGTCTCCTTCAAGGACCACATTTAACTTCTAAAACCTGAAGAACTTTCCAAATTATCTCTTAATGATAGACCTTTTCCTTCAGTTGTACCAGCCCACGATACTTTCCTTGTGTTCTTTTGCTTCAAATTGCATTGACCCAAGGTGTAAGACAGGCAATAAGGAGGTCTGAACTGATGGCAGATTTCAGATTCAGTGTCTCACCAGAGCTAGACATGGAAGCTTCCCAGTGCTCTCTGAGATATTTAATAGACTCAGAAAACTCTAAAGAATGAGTCTATGACCAAAAAAAAAAATTGAAAAAACAGAATATTTTTTTCTTTTAGGAGTTCCTAAACTGTATTAACTGAGGATACTATCTCTGTTTGAGATCCACAGTAGCTCTAGATAGGAGAATAAGAAAATTCAAAATCCTCAGCTTACTTCCAGTATATTTTTCTTTAAAATGCAAAATAATCTTTGTTCAAGCATACAGAATACTTGATATTTGGCCTGGTAAGTTATAGCTTTGAGCTGCACCTCACATAACTGTACCTCAAGATAACTCACATAACTCACATAAGGTTGACAACTTCTGAGTACAGTTGGAAGAATAAAGGCCTTTTTTCTCTATGCCTGAGTGGAAAAAGTTGGAGAAATATTATTTAGATTCAATTTGGACAGCTCAGGAAAATAGAAACAACAGACAGGTGTTTTTGGACAACTGCAGATATTTAATTTACTCTGAAATACAGCATTTAAATCAATTTTTTTGTCCATTGCTTTTTTAATAAGCTTTTTGTGCTTCCTTACTTATAAGGTAGGCCATTTTAATGGAAAAAGGACATTTTAAAACCAGAAATAAAAATGTCAAAGCAGACCACTCTGGCTCTCCATAGACAGATATTTCATATAAGGAGAATGCGGGAAATTGCCTTTTAGTCTTCAAAATTCTTTCAGTTGATCTTGGCATGAACTTTGGTCAGTTTCATTGCCCCCAGAGCTCCATTTCTTCTACCACATCTAGTGGTCTAGTGGTCAACTCTATTCAAAATAAACCCATCCGAACTGATGCCAGGAACCCCTTTTTGCCTTAGCAGTGTGTTCTGAAAACCTGCTCGTACAGGTACCATGTGCTGTAGTGGTGTAGATTCCCTGCAGCAGTTGTTAATTGCTTCCTCTTGTCCCAGACCCCTGGCTGCCTTTGTGCAAACCTGCAGCACTTCTGCTTACAGGGGCCTGCTCCATGGCATGAGCCAAAGGATCCAAGCAGCTTCTCTGAAACAGACGTGTTTGTGCAGGGGCAGGGAGCTGCTGCCTTGCACACAGGGTCCACAGAAGAGCTTAACCACAGCTTTGCATCACGGCTGAGAGCATCAACTACTCTGATCCAACTGAAATCAATGACTTCTAGTTAAACGCAGTGAAGGGAAGCACGGTAGGACAATAATGAGCTCCAAAAGAAGCCAGCCTTGGCCTTAAGGCAGTAGTGAATGTTTAGCATGAGAAACACAGCAGCACTTACGGGAGGGTCCGTTCCACAGGAAAATTCTAGGGTGACTGGCCCAGCTCTCTAGGACCACTGCCTGTCTGAAGGAGGATAGACCACAGCCCATAAAGCTGGCTACTAGAGCTGAAACAGATGAATCTAAATGCTGTACCATGAATGTTTCTTCAGTTCTGAACTTTCAGGTGCAGTACCTAAAATTGCATGATGTTCTTTAGCTAGTTTTTGTGGGAAATAGGAGGTGTCTCCTAGACTTGCCATATTCATTCTCTCTCATTTGAAGAGTTTGCTCCACGTGTGTGGTAAGGTGGAAGTGGATAGGAAGGATGGAGTATTGCAGAATAATTACAACTTTCCTGAGCCCTTATTAAGCATATTCACGTGATGTCATCTCCTTCATTTCTTGCCCTAATGTGTGAGTTTTATGCTTCATTTACAGAGCATTAAAAAAACCCCATAGAGAATCAAAAAAGCAGACGTGCAGTTGGACTGAAAGAACTGGGAAACAATAATACTTTTTGTCAAGTCTGATTATCTTCATTTTACTCACCTAACAAAATGAGAAAACATGTTTTGAAGTGGAATTATTTGGAATCAGACTAGATGCAGGATGTGTCATTTGTCTGAGATGTAGAAATTTCTGGATTTAGTTAGGAAAACATTGCTTTAAAGGGAGTTCCTCAGAAGAAAGCAATTAAATGTCATTTAGAAAAAAATGCGTATTGTGGCATAAATGATGAAATACAATTGCAAAATGTATAGCTTTTTCTTCTGGATTTATTTTTTCTGTTGGACCTACTCCACAGACCTGAACAGCAACAGCTAATCATACTGAAATGTGGGAGAGATTTTAGTGGTTTTGGGTGTGGGAAATTACCTACCAGAAGGACAACTACTTGTTGCTCAGGTCAGACTTACAAAGTTCTGATCTGACTCAAATTCCCAAGGGTGAAAAACAAGTGCATTGAAAGCCCATAAAAAACAATAGCAGTCTTTCTTTTTACTTTGCTGACCTTTAAAAATTACTCTGAGGTTGAAATCCTGCCCTCACTAACTTCAGTGGTTCTTGGATGAGGTCCTCATGAAAGTGTTTACCACCTCCAGAGCATTTCTTAAAAAAGTGGGGAGCTTCCCTGTGCTTGCTACATGCCAACCCCACTGGCAAAGTGGAATCAGAACTCAGACAACTGTGCATAAGATCCAATGTATTTATTGATGAAAGTACTTTGAGCAGTCCTGCTGAATGCCTGCATCCCTCTTACCAAAATCTTGCAGATACTGAGGGTTTTTTTCCCTATGCTTGATTCTGCCTAAGGAATTTCTGCCATCCTCCTCCAGGGGCACTGTGCAGGTACAACAGTCCACATCCACAATCTCTGCTCCTCACAGTCAGGGCTCCCGACTGTGGATTGGAAAGGTATTGTGACATTTTAAAAGGTTTATGCTACCTTGTGACCTGATTTTTCTCCTTTAGGAGTGGGAGTGAAAACCTGGATACTTTTCATAACAGCCAATTATCGTGTAAAAAACCCAAGAGAACTTAAGACTGCATTTTCTCCCTTAGGTTTAAGTGAAGTACTGTCCAGAAACAACTGCAGAGGCAAACATAAAAAAAAAAAATCTGTGTGTACACTTTGGTTAGGTTGATTCCAACCACTTTTGCGGCTTTTTACAGAGACTGTCATTTGTCTGGTTTCAATATCAAAGCTTCAGAAAAGTATTAAGGTACTGAATATGAAAGCAGAAATGTGTCAGCCTCAGCCCTGCTCTCACTTGATCCCCACTAGCTGGGACAGCGGTTCATGTGCTTCAAGTGGCTGTGGTTAAAAACGCTTTTATGTCTATCTAAAGTTACCACCAATAACACAGGGCCCTCTACCAGCACTGTCGCAGGGTACAAGTTCTTGGAAGCCGTAATAACAGGATTGTTTCTCTTCCTGCATGTATGATCATTTTAACTTTAATTGTAGCCGTTCATTGATTAAAATAAATAACTCAGGAATATAACAAGTTTTAAATTCCAGCTGTTCAAACAGTCCTTTTATTTTCTTTGTGCACATGGTTTGGTGGGTAATTTATTGTATCCATTTTGTATTTTACTAAGAAATGGGCAATATATTTTCCAGATTTACTTGAGAACTGTGTATGGAACCACCACTGGTTCAACACAGGACCATAACGAAAAATGAACTTTGCTCTTTCTTTAATAGCACGTGACCTGTGATCTCATTGATTTCTGATTCTGATGATGATTCACAAAGTGGTTGAGACTGCCACTGTGCAGCTTAATATTCCACCTGTCCCTTTGCTCTTCCCTTTACCTGCTAACTCCTTTTCCCTGAACTTCACTTAAATGCTTATTAGTGTCCATTGTGCCTTCTCCCAAAGGGATACTACTCTTTGTCCTTGAGATATACACCAGACTCCATTTAACAGCCTCCTTTGAGATAAGAAGCTCTGCTTCCTACATCAGACAGCTTACAGGGGATATACAGGTGTAGATGCAAGGCCAATTCTTCCCCATGCTCCTTCAGCGAAGCCAGAGAAGGGCTTCCTCACTTCCATCCCCTAAAGGAAGAGCAAGAGGGCAGAGGGGTTCTGGTCTCGAACTGTCCTCCCACGCTCTGTCAGTCCTGAGGAGATGCAGGGAAAGGGAGGCAACTTGCAGCAGCAGAGAGAGTCAGCACTGCTGGCTGGCATCCAGGCATGATTCAGAGCACAAGTTACGAAAATGTTCTTAGGAGCTGCTTATGATTTTAAACCTTTCATATACATTAGTAAGTCAGACTGGAAGGGCAATATAATCACTGAATCCAAGTAGGTCTGTACAAAGGTCTTTTTTTTGTAGTGTTGTATTCTTGTTATCACACCATCTCACACATGAAGCAAAGCTGGTGATTTTCTTGCATTCAGCAATGCAAAACATATAATGAAGCATAGTTCCACTTGTAGAAAGAGATAAAGGAAACAACATTTTGTACCTGCTAGGGAAATGGGACACACAAATATGAATGCCTTGATCTTCATTAGAATTTAAAGTTGGCAGAAGGTTTGTCTGGTCTTAAAGTGGATATAGATCACTTTTAAACCCCTCTTTAGTACTGGAATAGTGTAAAAGGTCCCTGTAAATCAAACAGGGACAGGGTCTTCTGACCATTTATCTTCTGACACAGACACTGTAAAACTCTAATGTGGTCAAGAAAGGCTGCAGCTTTTCTGCCTGGTGACAGGTTTAAGTAATCTGGAAGAGTGCATGTAAGGTCTGCTTCTGCTTAAATGTGTATGCCAGTTGCCTAATTCTGATGTGTAAATGCTTCCCATATCCGAAAAATGGCAAAGCCTATATAATTCACCTCAAGTCACCCTGGAATTCTGAATCCAATTTGTGATAGGAGCCAATGTGTTCTGCTTCAGTACTTGCTTCCTTTCAAAAACAAAAAGAAAATCTCTGTGAAGGAGTGGTTGTTCACAGGGCTACTGCCTCCTGATTTTCTCTGCATGATGTTCTTCTTCACACAGACTAATTGTCAGTACTTCTGAACGTGATGTGCAGCTTCCAGCATGCTATAAGATGCTCATAGGGGAAAACATACCATTATTATGAAAGATAGTGTGCTGTCCCACAGGAGACACTTGGCAGAAGAAATAAGGAAATAAAGTCAGTTTGAAACTATAGATGAACATTTGCAGACTGTTACAATGCCTGCAAAACAGGAGAAATCCCAGCATGTTTCAGTTACATTGCCTCTCCTATATCATGTATTCCATGACGTAGGCAGGTCTGTTCCACAGTTCACAAGAAGTAATAATGGGAGAGAATAGATTAAAGTCGAGGAAGAAAAAGCAGCAAAGACAATAGAAGCAGATTTCCTAGCTTTTTATGAGGAATGTCTAATAAGAATTCTAAAAGCTGGCCTGTCTTCAGAAATGTTTGCTTGAAGTTACAAATCCCAATAAGGATTCCTGACAAGTATTTTAAGCCTTCTATTTAAAGGCAAGTGTGTGTGTGCATGTGTGTGTGTGTTGTGGGGTCTGCATTTTAGTTCTTCACCTTGGAACAGAAGTTCTTTTTTCTGCTTATGAAGAACTACTTGTATGGTAGTGATGCTGGAGTTATGAGCAATGTAAATGCTTTTAACCTAAAAGAGAACTAAAATGTCCAGATACCAGGATAGGCAGAGGGCCTGTCTGGAAAAAATTTAGGAAGTTGCTCTGAATAGAGACTAACTAAAGATCCTCTTTCCACTTACACAGTAAATAAACGAGGCTGAAAATAACTACTGTCCACAGGTATGACAAAAATAGCTGATTCCTGTGACAACCATGAACAGATGTATGAGGAAACCTTCCCAGGGTTTGCAAAGCACTGCCTGGGGGCACCAGAAAGCTTTGTAGCCTGGAATGATTGCTGATGTTCTTCTGAATACCACACACGTTACCAACCACCAGAGAAGTCAGGGATAGAGTAATTTTGTCTGAATCCCTTCCCCTCGCCGCTTTGTACACATCATCACGCATCCAGTCCCATGCAGAACTTTCCAAATTGAAATCACACATTGTGCTTCCCCTGAAATGTGCAAGCCATCTGCCACAACTCTGCTTGGGTTTGAGCCATTTCTTTGTGAATAGGTGCTTATCAGTTTCCCTTGTTATTATTTGTACTTTGAGGTAGGCAATGGGGGAGTCCAAGACCACCAACACTCTCTTTGTCTGACCAGATGCATACAGAATTATTTTCTATAAATAATGGAAGAAACTTCTGAAAAAATGTATTCCTATTTATTCTTCTATTGGATTTTTCATTAGTTCTGGCTTCTGTGTTTATTTTTATTGTGTAGAGAAATAAGAATAAAGAAGTATTGTAAGTATATTATGACAAAGGTGCTAATAATATCAAAGAAAATTATCTGTTTTACAAAAATGGTGAAAAAAGTGTTTATGATTCACTATAAATGTATGCCAGTGTTTTCAGCAGGTGTTATGAAGTATGTGAAGTACTAGTAAGCAGTATTTGTTTTCCCCTGTGGATAGCTGAGATGGTCGTCACTGATATATGGGAGGCAAAAGGACAGTTTTGTTTTGCTTTCGTTTGGTTTGGTTTTGAAGAAAACCCTGCTGAAGAAGTGGTCTTTTATTCCTTTGACCTACATGATCTTAAGACTTGGTTTGCTCTCCCATAAAGAATTCCATAGCCAGTAATTCTAATCCCCAAAATACTCTCCCCGAACACTGTCTAAGACAAAGTCAAAACATGTCTTTTTTTTTCCACATATTGTCTCAATGGAGCACAGCTGCTCTGTGGGTTGTGGACAGAAAGGTGATCAGATGCACACTTCCTTTGAGCATGCACAGGAATATATATGCATATACACTATTTTTTTCCACAGAAATTATCCTGAACATAGAAAAATAAATGTTATTCCCTCAAAAAATGGAAAAGGTCTCAATAATTCAATAACCTGAAGTATTAGTTTGATACAAATGTCTTTTTCTTCCTTTTGAAGGTAGCAGATTTATGTGCATGTGTAAAAATAAGATGAAAAATATAAGTTGGGGTTAGAAGGCACCTGTGGAGCAGAACCACTTTAAAGTTATTTCAGGTTTCTTGTGACCTTGTCTGGTCCAGTTTTAAATACCTCCAAAGAAAGAGAATCCATAACCTCCTTGGGCATGAAATATAATTTCATGTGCTTACATTTTTAAATAGGAATCTCCGTGGCCACCTTGGTATTTCCACAGTGAATTTAAGCTTTCTTACCCATTATTAGAAAAACACAATTCAGCTCCTTGTATGATTAATTTAGATTTTCCTTTTTCAGAAGACTTTAGAGCAAGGGAACATGTCAGGCATACCAGTGTTTATTAAACATAGCAGCAAGACAGGAAGGCAGCAGACACAACCTGTGAGCTTAAGTACCACTGGTCAGAGTAGAAAATGCTTTTCCAAAAGTCTCTGGAATTTTTAAAGGAAATTGTAATTTGATTTTCACCAAAAAAAATTTAAAGCATTCAGTCCATTTGGGACACACTTGCCAGGAATATTTTAGTAAACGAACTTATTTTCTAAAGAAAAGAAAATTATTCACAGGAAATTAATTCAGAAGTTTTATCCAGAAACCAGAACCTGAGTTTTAGGTTTGTCCCATGACCATAAAACTCTGTCCAAAGAAATAAAATTTGTACGCTTGCAATAGACAGCAGAGCAAACAAATGACAAACAGGCTGAGTAAGTAATGGGTAAATTCAGGAAGATGGCATCCTTCCTGCAAATATCTTTCAAGCAGAAAAAGCAGCGATATGTGCCAGGCTCAATGCTTGTTTTCATACACCTCTTACATTGGTGCAGTCTGCAGAACACGTTATTTTAGAAATTTACAAAACCAGGTTGGCTGCTGGATAAAAGGATAATCTGGTTTCTCAGTGTTTCTTAACCTTCATCATTTGCACCACTTCTAGCAACAATCCCCTTATGTACACAATATTTGCAAGGATCTTGTCCCGAATGGAGGCAGTTCCTCTAACAGTGTCCAGAAAATAAATGAGTTTTACCACATGACCAGTCTCAGGTGCAGGCTGCTCTGCTGTACCTAACCACTGTTGTTCACTTTCTTGGAAATGTTTGGCAGCATTTAAAATCACTAAGGTTAATTCTTTTAAAATACATGTCTACCCACAAAGCCAGATGCCTTGGGAACATGAATGCAGTTTGTGGATGTCTGAGAGACAGGAGGAGAGTGTAACTGATACTTTGTTTGCCCATCCCATTTGAAATGTTTTGCTTCTCTAAAGTATGGTATCATTTAATGAAGAAAGGAAGCACCTTGGTTGAACTCAATGGTCTTTGGGGTGTATTCTAGCCTTAATGGTTCTATGACCTCTCCTAATGTGGAGAATGCCAGCAGCTCCATCAAACAGTCCTGTGAATGGGCATAAAGTACAGAGGTTTTAACTTCTCAGACATGTAGGAGTAAATGTTCTTCTTCTTCTCCTTGAACTAGTGTGTTTCTTTCTTGTGAAGACAAGTATGGGAGAGTTTGGGGTTTTATGTCTTATCCCTAAAGATGCATGTAAATTTGAAAAAAAAAAGTGGCATTTAAATAATACCAAACCCTCACCTGTACCTACAAGAGGAGCAGTAAAAATCAGATAAAATTCCACAGGTGTTTTGCCAGAGGCTGGTGTTCCTCATCTGTATCTTTGTTTTGCTGATCTGAAACTACAATGCCCTCCTTAATAATCCAAAAGAGGAAGCAGAGTGACAGGCAAAGAGGGAGATCAGCAGGAGAAAAGTAACCTGGACCACATTTACATGCTGACCTTAAATCTGTGAACTACTCTCTTAATAAGGTCTTCATAACTAATATAAGCATTAATATTTCATGAACAGCATTTCCATGAATTTTCATTCTTTATATTGTAAAATTCCCCACAGCAGCATCAGCTCTGCCCATGTTATCTTTGATATTTCCCTTGGAAAGTGACAGCATTGCTGTGACCATATGTACTACCAGTGAATGTGTGTGTACTGTTTGTCTAGGTTGCTGCAATTAATTTGTATTTATAAGGGCAGAGTTCTGCCCAGATTCTCTCAGACTCTTTTATCCAGCAGTGTTTGACACCATTTGAAGGAACTTCATTACCTACCTCTCTTTGAAACAGGTAAAATCAATTCACAAAACTCAAGTGATTGAGCTGGGAAGATAGACTCATAGACAACACTTCTATGTAAGTCCCATTTCTTTGCAAAATTCCCACATTTTGTCAGTTTCTTGGCTTGAAAGAAGGCTGAATTAAGTTCAAGATATATCCAACTATAGGCAGGACTTGGCATCAGTGTGTATATAAAAAGTGGTCTTATTTACAGTGGTCTCAAAAGTTACAATGCTGACCCCACAAATGTGTTTTCACACTGTCATGACTCTCCTCTTTAAATATCAAATTTCCCTGCCTATGAAATTAGAGCAGTATAGAGGAGCAGCAGCTCAAGATTATGATAGCCAAGAGCTTCTGGACCTTTTTACTGAAATGGTTGGGCATGAATAGGCAAATTAATTCTTAAACAAAAGATTGCCCTTCCTGTTCAGGAAACATTTAGTGTGAGGTAATACAGTTTTAATGGGAAAATTTTTGAGGCTTTTTCATTAATATAATGTTGCCAAATTCTAGAAAAATCTAGTCTGATACTCCAGACTAGAAAAAATCAGTGTCCTCACACCCCCCGAGTTTGGGTGCCCTGCATCCAGAACTGCAAATCTTGGTATTGGAAGCCTCATGCAGTTTCCCCTTTTCTCCAGGCCAAAAAGTTTAGACAGGTCCAAAAAGGCATCAAATCTCCAAAAGTAAAGATCTTTAAGTTGTACATTTACATGTGGCTTGTTTTAAACCCTACTGCTACATCCTGTAAAACATACTAGGACTGCTGTTACTTCTTTATTGGCTTGTAAAACTTGATCATCTCTCCCAAATCCACAAGAGCACTGTTTGCTAAGCTACTAGTTCCTATTTTCCAAAAGATACCAGACACCTATAAGGAAGATCTAGTTTAGGAATTAGAGTTCATCAGCTTTTGAAGTTTTGGGTTGAAAGATGTTGGCAAAGAAGATGCTGTTAACACCAAAATCACTAGTAAGTACTGAAACAGTCTGTATGTTTGTGATGAGAAGATCATTATAATTTGATTCCCTGAGAACTGCTAGGGTTGTTTCTAATGGGTTGTATCCATATCTAATGCATAATGGAGGGCAAGATTCGTGCTAGCTCAGGCTTATCTAATAATTAATAAGGATTTTGATGAGTGATAAATTCAGGCCAGCTAACTTCATATGCCTTCCCTAGATTTAGCTAATGAAGTGCAAACTTTCAGACTACTAAATACTCATGTGATGGCTGCCAGATTCACTCGTGCTGGCAGATGCACTGCTGGAAAACAGGAAATTCCCTGGCCAAGGAGGTGAGATGCAGCTGTCCCCTGCCCCCAGGAGGGGCAGTCAACGCACGGTCGGCAGAATGGGATGGAAAAGGATAGACACGTAGGCATGGGTTGATTCTGAACTGAAAATATGATCCAAAGCAGGTGGGAGTTTAAATCAGTTGGTGAGGCAAAGGGCATTGCTATTCCTACTGTTGGTGATCAGCTGTCCAATGGCAGTAGTTTGGAATTTATCAACCAATTTGCTAATCTGTTGGTATCTAAACTTTCTTCAGGTACCTCCTTTTAGGCCTACATTGTCAACCCTTTAAAAATGGTCTTTGGTGCAGTCTGAAGGAAACTGCAGGAAGTAGAACACAGACTGAATGTTTTAGCAGCAGAGGGATGTGAGAAGTGTGGGCTCTTTTGCCAAATCTTCTTGGCTTTTCTCCACTAAATTTGACTAATTTTTCCTATGTTTTAACCTTTGACACTGTTCTTTAGGGGCTCTGTATAGCATATATTTGAGTTGCTGAAGACTCAAACAGTCACAGCAAAAATCTAATGGCATATTCATCAAGCATATCAGGTTTTCAAGACTCAAGTTATTTCTTAGTAACCAGCACTTTTCTTAGCTGCAGCCTTGCATCTCCTGGGCCTAATGTACAGAGACAGCAAACATTCTCACATTCTCAGAAAATGAATGTTTCCATTCTTTTCAGTGTGGGTAAAAATGGTGAATAGTCTTCATTAAACGTAATTCTCCCCATCTTCTGTATGGCATGTCTTTATGGTGAAAGTTCTATTCACCCAAAGTAACAGTAGTGATTTTTACTCCTTTTAACACTTTTTCCCCATAGTCCTTCAGAGACTGATAAACTAGATGTAATGAGTGACCGCAACTGAAACGCAGCCAATTTTGAGGTGAAACACAGCAGCTATAAAATGGCAAACAATAACATTTCAAAATAGGTTAGGAGAGGACAGAAGGAGTAATAGTATATGCAAGAGAAAATTCAGGGGAAATGTAAGAATACAAAACAGGAATTTGGTCAGTACATACCGTATTTAAAACTCACACTAAAAATCAAAATTTCAGGGGAGGGTTAGTAGCTGGATGTTCTTTTGAGTCGACATTCAGCTTGTTGCCAAGCACGTTCAGTGTGTGATAAAAGCAATTGAAATGTTTGACCAAAATGTGAAACATTGGGATTTTGTTTCACACTACACCTAATTGTAATTTTTTTTACTAGTGAGAGCTATTCTAGTCAAAATAAGTAGCTACCCAGGAGGAGAAATGGGTGTGGGGAGCATCCATTGAGTTTAAGCCAAGGAGCACTCAGTGTCCGTCAGCACTTTTACTCCATCACACCTTGTTCACAGAGGGATGTGACACTTACTGACACCAGGGCATACAGTATCTTGATGGCTTTGTATATTTTCCATCAGGATCCTAAAAGGAAAATGAGGTATCCAGCAACCCACAGTTTAATTTGCAGGTATTATTGTAATAGGCCCTGGATCTAAGGTGTGTCTCAGTAAATTCTGCCTTGTCTATATTCCTTTATATCTGCTTGGGATTTCCCTGCAGTTCCTCTTGAACAGCATAAAAACCTCTCTATTCAGCCTATGAAAACTCCCATTTGCTCAACTGCCTCATGGAAGTGCATTGGTGTCAATTATTTTCAGCAAGGGAATATTGGGCTTTAGACAATGTAGACCCGACTGTGTTATTAGTCTTTTCCTGGCTATTTTACTTTATTCACTTTTTGCATTTTTGAGGTAACGCGTAGCAGCCCCTGGTGGAGTGGCCAATGGAGCCAGCCCCTGTACAAACATCCAGCTCACAGGCCCTGTTGGCCAGTTGGTCTGTTCCAATGGACACAGTAAACATCCCACACTGGTGAAAGAAGCTGGTAATGGCAGCTAAGTGATGATATGAACAGCAAAGTCTTGACTTTGTATTGAGATAAGACACCCCAGGGCTGTACACCCATCTCAGCCTAGGTCTGGTTCAACATTAGAAGCAGACCAATATCCCAAGCGTTTTTCACTGAACTGCTCAGGGCACTAAGCCCAAATGAAGGCACAGCCCCAGGGAGAACGACGACCCAGCAGTATCCAGTTCCCACATGCCTCTCTTTTCAGGGGGATCCTGGTAGGCACCCTATTATAGGGAGAATATCACCAATTCTTACAGTAAATTTCTCTCCTTCTATCTCCTGGGCTGGCATTGTCTCTGAAGGCTGAAGGAAGAGCTTGAGAGCTGGCCAGGGGATGGAGGGCGAAGAGGGGAACAGCTCTACTACTAATGCAGGGTTGAATTTTGCCACATCCAGGCTGCAATGAGAAAAGAGATTTTTAGCTTTGTTTGTCTCCTCCATCATTAGAACAACACAATTGTATTTTTGCATATGTTGCTAGGAAGTCTGGAACTAACTTTCAGTAGGCAATAGAGCTTTACGTCTTTTTAAGTCCCTGATGTTGTTTAGCTCTGAAAAAAAGTTGACTTAGTTTGTAGCCTGAAATTCAGATGGATAGTCCCTGCTGTTAAAATTATTTTGCTGTTAGTCCAGCTAAAATGTGAGGAAGCAGTTCAACATCTATTAGACCTTTCTGATAGCCATTATAACCTCCAAACCCAAATGTTTCAGGCCAAATTGTTTAGCAGAGGAACATGCATTTCCCAAAAAAATCATGTTGCACAGTCTGACTAGTAGGTGTGATGGGAAATATGCTGTGTTGGCATCCAGCTAGCACAAAGGCCAGCTTCATTCTCTACTGCGTTGACATTCTTCAGCTACTTTTCCACATTTTTTCTGCTTGTTCAGACAACCTGAATCTTGAAATGATGGAAGGACGCCTGCAGCCTCCTGGGTAAACTGGTGCCATTGGCAGTTCAGCCAAAAGCTTTGCTGTAGCTTAAGTCTCCACCAGAGATCCAAAGAACTCAAATGTCGGTACACTCCAGCCCAAGCAGACAATGTGTAAATGTTTAGTCTGAGGTATTTTATTATCTTGTTTCTCGTCTATTTGAGAATGAACATTTAACCTGCTCTGGATTTTTAATAATTTTTTCTGCAATGGTTGAAAAATATAATTAAATCAATTTGCTGAACCTGTGTCCTCCTAGTCTCAGTGAAAGAATAAAACACTTGAAATTGTCTAGGTTGAGGGAGTGAAAAATTATTGCTGTGGGCTCTCCTGTGAAATCCATGACTTGTGTAAAAAAAACTTTAAAAATCCTTCAGGCAGAATATTTTCAGAAAGAGATTTGTTTTTAACTGTTGAGAACTTTATTCAATATGAACAAGAGAAAACATTCTTCCTTGAAATGCTGGAGAGATTTCAATGTATTGGGCAGCTGGGAAACATTATAGATCAAATGAAAACCTCCTGAATTGAATTTTTTCATGGTGGTTGGTGATTATTACTTATTACAGTACATGTTAAATTGCCTTTGCTTGCTCCTGATGATTTAGCTTACATATTCACTCTTGAGTAGCTGAAAGGTTTGAGTAGTGGAATTAATGCCACTTGGAAAGAAGCTCCCAGACTTCAGCATAAGATATGTCTTTCTGGTCAAATATTTCCTGCCTTTCCTGCCAGGAAGTTTTTCTTACAATGAGATGGCTTGAAAGGAAGATCTCATTGTTATTTCTTGCAGAGATGTGTGGGTGCTATTTTTTAGTTTTACTAGGTGACATAAAGATGTCTATCTTAAAATAAATGATTTTTGAAAACTTCATTTTCACAGACATTTCAGATGAAATCCAGCTGAATCAATGGGCCAGCAGCCACCCCAAATAATTGAGGCCATTAATTTCAGAAAAATGACATCAATGTTCAGTTTGAGAAGACTCAAAATTATTCAGTCAAGTTAGGATGCTGAGTTTCTATTTAGCTGATTCAATTCACATAAGGTAACTCAACTCAATGCCAGTGCAATTGGAGTACCCACAGACATACCAGGGATCCAGTAAACAAACCTTCATTTGTCCATCTTTTTCTTCAGTTCGTCCTTGTCTTTTATGGTTGTGGTGACCAGTAGTACCAAAGCTTATGAGCTTCAGACTTATTTGAATATATATATTATCAAGAGGTGAAGGGAGAGAAGCAGACTCCTCATTTAGTAGATTGCTGTGCTGTAGGTGCTAGGGAAAAGAAAGGATTTTCAAGAACCTATGTACTTGTGATGTTCACCAAGTTATTTATTCAGTAGTGACTGAGTAGTAGGAGACCTGCAACTTGAATCACTCGTAGCCTTTCTCCTGCTTTTCATCCATGCCAGTTCATTTTGCTGTGAAGTAAGATTTTACAAACATTTCAGCAGCCACAGTTAAGCCTGTGTTTAACAAATTGGGCAGAACGGCAGCAACTTGTAACAATGAAGTCTTAAAACCAGCATGAAAATATTTTAAAGCTTCGACCAAAGCAGGATTAAGAACATGAGCTTTTTACTTTTACGATTACAAATAAGAAGGTTCTTCCCTGTTGCTCAAAACCTTTAACCCTCTAAATCTTACTCCTCCTGTCTGTACAAAGCTACGTCCATTATTTACATTAGCAGAAACACAGGGGTGGCTTTAGGACACAGGGCTGTTTTTCAGCAGACAGAGTAGGAAAATTCACAGGCCAAATCCTGTTCTGTTGGCTTGAAAGAGAAAGTTATTTTCCTCTGTTGCCATGTGACAAGATGGAGGAGCACCCACATTTAAAATGGGTGCTAAATCCTTTCTTGTTACCCTCACCAAGTAAATCCATGGGGCTCAATTTTACTGTCAAGATGGATTACATTACTTAATTGTACTTATTTAGGTATTGACCCGAAGGTCTGTCTATTAAAAGCAGTGTGTTCTCCATGTGGTCTTCAAGAGAAAGAAAACTTTTTGCAAAATCTAAAATTTGTTACAATTTTTTTTAATGAGAATTTTCTTCCCCCCCACCCCGGGCAAAAATTGCAAAATTGCTTTTGTGAATTTTCATTCAAAATTTTAACTGGATGCTTAATACAAAGACAATCAAGATAGTTCTCTGCTTTTTTCTACCCAACATATGGACAAACTCCCTATAAAGACTTTGTTTTTCCTACCTTTATAATTGTGTCATACCTCAAAAAATTGAATTTCTCCCATCACCCCCTCAGTTGTAATGGTTTTCCTTGTGATCGGAGAGTTAGGATATATGGCTGTACATCTGGAAACTTTTTCGACTTATCTCCATGATCTTAGTACAAATGATGCTAACAGGCAACCAACCAAGGAAATTATGATGCTTGGACTGTGTCTTTGAAAAGGATGTTTTGAGTGATGCTTGGTTATAATTTTCCCGATTGCATTCAGATGTCAGAACTGGCAGTTGCTTCCCCAAACAGCAGGTGTTCAAGCTGACAGACACGATGGTAATAATAACAAGCATAAAATTTTATGATGAATTCTATATAGCACAATATCTGTGTTTGACTACATGCAGAGCCATTAGGCAGTGACAGATTTATTAAATCCCCAGACTGATAAGAACAGAATCTGAGTTCAGTTACTGAATATGGGGAAAGTCAGTAAGCAATGAGCATGAATGTTCCTTTATTCCTTATTAAAATGATGGACATTTCCAGTACTATCTCCATATGTTTACCCCACATCTCTTCCATGTGAGCACCCTTGTAAACATCCCTGAGTCGCTTATCTGCCCTAGCTCCTTGGGTTGTCTTCCTGCAAACTAGAGTGAAGAAAATTATCAATAACATTTGAGCTCTGCCCCTGAAAAGTTCTGAGGCACAGACATGGGTACTGGAGGCAAATTTAGAATTTGATGTATTCTTAACCAGAGTAAGGCTACATCAATGTGTTCAAAACCTTTTGTATTATAGTTCACATAGAACTGTCATGAGATAGTTTAGAAAGAACAAACACAGTATTTCAATACAAACTTGGCAGAACAACCACAGAAGAAGCGTTAACAAAAACAATTTTTAAAAATGGAAGAGTCTGGTTTTGGATGCCTCTGGTTTTAGGCTGTAGAAAAGACATGCAGCTTATTCTAAACTGCTGGATGATCCTTCTGACAGACCTGTGCTCCTAGTCTGACACGTACATATTCTCTTAAAATATACATTGTTGAAATTTCAGCAACATTAAGCTGAAAAGGTGGTGATCCAAAGAAAATGTGCTTGCTATCCAAAATGCCTGTTGTTCCCTCACTTCAAATATTGACATTTGTCTGGGGACTTCTTGTTGTTTAGGTTGTGCACAGACCAACTTAACCAAGACCAGCCTGCCAAGAAATAGGACTTGTCTCAGTAGGAAATTTCATAATCATTACCACTGTTTAGTGCCCGCTTTCAGTCTCATTATATTTTTTATAAATCAATTTAACTTACAAATTGATGAGGTTTACTACCTGAATGACACCATATCACACCGTTCTGCCCTCACAGTAATGTTAAATATGCCTTTTTTTCCTACACTTATTTTCAATTAATGTGTAGGCATGTATTACTAGATCAGTGTTGTTGAAAGACCTGTTTACTGGCATATTACTTGGGGTTTTAATTTACTACTATGAGCTTGGTGTCAAAGAAAGCCATTAAAAGAAACTTGCTACAGATGATTACAGATCTACAAGCAGACAGATCCTCAGATGGCTGAGAGATCTTGGAAGAATTCAAATTCTTGTAAAGACTTGCTAATCTTAAAATGTGCCTTAATCTGTCCTTATTGTGTTGTAACTTTCATTTTCTATATCTTATAGTTATGGTGTCATTTTAAGGGACTATTTAATGGCACAAGAGAATAGAGATAGCAAGGGAAAATCTGATTTGATTCCAGAAAAAGAAATTCATAGCAAAGGAGATCAAACACTGGAACAAGAGGCTCAAAGAAATATTAAAATTTTCATCCTCGGAAATATTCTAGATTTGGCTAGATATTATCCTGAGCAACCTGCTCTAGCTTCAAAGAAGGATCTGCTTTTAGTAGGGACTTGGACTAGATGGCCTCTGGAGGTCCTTTCCAACCTAAATCATTCTCAGATTCTCAGAAAATTCTGCTCTTTTGTCAATAGTTTGTGAAGAAAGTTCTAGCATACTAAGGCTTATAAAATCTAAAATTTTAAAGGATAGCAATAAAATTCTAATACGAAATAATTCCCTCTGAATAACATAGTGACAGAAGATACTTCACTGAGTTGTCATAGATTGAATTCATCAGCATCTGTAGCAGGGAGGCCCCTACTGTCTTTTCCTAGCTATTTTGTCTAACTACTTTTTCTTTTGACTAAAATAAAGCATCAGCCTCCATCTTTCACTGATTTTTTGCTGTCACTTTGCCAATTAAAATATCATAGATGAACATTCTAATGAATGGTACCTTCCACCTCTCAACAGTGGAAAAATCTTCCCTTCTGCATGCTGATGGTGTTTTTCCTTGTCTCATTTTAATCTCCCAAGGTTTCCACTACTGCTTTTGTCCATCTACTTATTAAACAACAAACGGAGCTCAGTCTCATGAAGTTTTCCATATCTTGTCTTATCTTTTCTTGTTAATTCTATCTCGCATATTATATTAATATACCCATCTCACTCTTTGCGTTTAAATATTTCTCATTCTTTTAGCAGTTTATATGTTATCACCTTCATTTTCCTCTGGGTATTGCTCTTCCCAGCCGTTTTTTGCTTCTCTGAAGTCTTGCCATCTTTTTGATCACTGGGCATGTGAAACTAAGCATCACCTTCAAAGCTTACATGTATGGGAGCCAAGAAGAATTTACGTTATTTTCCCCTTGCTCTGTGATGAGGCACCTCTGCAAAAGCAGGACAGAAGTGCATTTAACTTTCCTTTCCTGAATTTATATTACAGTACAGCTGTAGAAATTTATCGTCCACTGTCCCCATCAGGGCTCTTTCAGGATTACTGCCTCCCTGTGGAATAGCCCCACTGAGTAGGTGAACTCTGGGGTCTAAGAAATGATCCTTTAAGACAGGTTGTTGAAATCACTGGGTTCATACGTCTCATTGGAAAAACAGAAATAGAGGATAAATGTAGTGAAATGCTCTGTATGCAGTGAAGCCACTATAGTCCTTTCAGCATGCTTAAAATATTAATAGATGCTACCTACATGCCATGCAACTGTATGAAAGCTCAGACTATGCAGAGATTTTCATGCAGCTCTTAACTCACATCATGTGTTGTAAAGGTCATCTGAGGGACATGGGACCAAAAGAGAAATATTTCAAGCATGTGAATAAAGCAAACAAGTCGAGAAAAGGACAAGAGAGTCAAACTCACTGTGGAGGGGAGAAAGAGGAGGGAGATGACAAGGAAATGGTAATTCCCCAATGTAAATAACCTATATGGCTCTCCCGCTCAGAGTCCACATGATAAACTGAGAGCTATCCAAAATCTCATTCCCTTTCCTCCTGCTAATCTCCACTCCATCTGTCTCCAACCCAGAGAAGGCATGCTGAGAGTGTGTCTCGGTGTCTGTAAAAAGACCACTTGTACCTGCTTATCTTTTGGATATGTTCTTCATTCAACACCACCAGGAATATGTTTCTGATTAGCTGGAAAAAGAACATGTTCTATTTCACATTGAACCTCCCTTCAGGGAAAAGCAAACAAATGTGTTTAAATTGCAGGAAGAAAAAGTTCACCAATTCAAAGTAGTCTGATGGGTCTCTAAACTCAAAACAGAAGCATGGGAGGTTTGCCCACCGGTATGAATATGTGAGTCTGAATCACCAGAGAGGGAGGTCAGGATGCCAGCAGAGCTCTCCCTTCACTCTGTCAGGAAAAATCAAGGGCCCTGTGTTAACTGGGAATTCATCAGTCTCTGGAAGTAATCTCCATCCACATCTCTACTATCTGCAGGCAGGCACACAGGCAGTCTTGCAAACAGATGAGCATTCAGCCCACGCCCCAGGGGATGTCACCACCCAGTCCGACCTGCAGGACACTGAATTCAGTGTCCATCAGTTAGAGCCCCTTCTATAGCTGCTCCTATTTATCATTAAACTTGTCTGTAGAACCTGTTAGATAAAACAGCCTTTGATAAGCCTCTAAATAAGAGCTGTGCTGCAGTAACAAGCCAGTCATGTCTGTCAAAAGCTTGGGAAAAGCTGTACTCAGTTCAAAACAGTATTTTTATTTCCAACTTTTTAACAGAGACCAGCTTCTAAATATGATATCTTTTTGCTAGTCTTTCTGGAAGTCAACCTTTCTGACTGTTTTTCTTTGGCATCTGCTATTCCAGCAAGGAATGATCTTAGTAATTTTATAGAGAGTTGGTTGGATTTTTCATCTCGCAGTTATGAGACAAGCAATGCTCATGAATTGGTCAGTGTTTCCAATATATTACAGTTTGCATCTCCAAAGTTGAAGCAATAATGATTTTTTTTTTTTTTTTTTTTTGGGCACATCTTAGGAACAACACAAATTTTCAGTTTAGCCTGCCTGTAGGCTCTGTCCTGCCCTGTTTGCATTGGCTTCTCTGCTTGTCCTTTGTGCTGAGGGATAGCAAAATGGCTCCCTCTCAGTGGGCAAAAGAGTTATGGAGTTTTTTTGTTCTGTCTGGCATCTGTTCACAAAATAAAAACCCACAAAATTGAAGGCATGATGCCATACAGATGTATCAGAAATCTAAACCTCTGCTGATGCTGCATCTCTCCATTTGGGGGGGAGGGATGGTACTATTAGATACCCTAAATTAGCCTGATTTTCAGGAAATACAGATTCTGAAAAGGGGTTCCCTGTAAAAGTGTATCAAAGTAGTCAATTCCATTCAAACAATTTTTGGGCAGCCATTCCCTCTTTCTTTTGTCTGTACCTGTTCAATTTTACCACCTTGTTCTAACAGCCCTTTTCTTCAGCTGTATTATTTTCATACCTAATAGCTAAACATCAAGTGAAAACTTGCTGCTGTTTTAAAAGGATCATGAAAAGATGCTTCCCTCTTTACATCTAATATCTCTGTGAGGCAGGCGTAGGCATCCTAGTATTTGGTATCTATTTTATTTTTGAAACTATAAGCTGAAAATACTCATTAGATTCTTATTGAGGAGTTATTTTTATTTCCTTGAGCAAATTTTTTTGTGAAATGCAAATTATCTAGAGTCAAAAATATTATTAAAGCAGGATTTTCCCATAGGATGTATGCTCTGTTTTATTTTTTACTCATTTTGTCCTTTGTATTTACGTAGTTGTGTTGGTTTTTTTTAATAAATATTTGAAAGTAGTGCTTTCAGTATCCACAAAGATGTCTATTTCTAGTGAGAATGTTTAATAATATCTAAGACTAGATAGCTACCTTCATGTGTTTTTCAAGGGATGACAAAATCCAAGCAAAATACTTCCAGTTGCCTACAGTGCTTCTCCATGCTGTACCAGGAGACATAACAAGCAGGGACTGTGCTGCTGTCCTAAGAATAGTTAATGCTGCATATTCCATAGCTCTTTTAAAGAAAAGGTATCTGGGGGGTCAGAGGGAGAGGAGGAAGGAGGCTGAGTGATGTGGTCAGGCTTAAAGCATAGAGGTTGTTCAAAACTGACCATACCAAAGATACTAAGATGCTAATTTACTGAAGTTTAACAACCTCAGCATAACTCTTTGATATGGCAGTCCCTTTTCTCCTCTGTCTCTGAACTGAAATCCCAAATAGAGATTTTCTTGAATAAAACCGCCATGATCAGTTTTAGGGATTCAGTTTCCTACTATTAACATAAGGACATAAGTAAGTAATGTAAGGGACATAAATGTAAGCAATGTAAGGGTCTTGAAATGACATTCAGCTGGACTTTTTGAAGCTGAGAAGTCCTACCTTGTTCTTCATAATTTCTTAGTGCAGCCATCAATCCATATAACCATGGAATTGGAATTTCACAGACAGATATCAAACTTGAAAAGATATTGATCATTTGTGACATTAACTATTTAGTGCTTGTTGCAGCATCTTGTTCTTTGCTGTGTTGAACATGTACAAGGTATTACAGTTGCCTCAAATACTTAAACAGAGGTCAGGCCCTAAAACAAAACAGAAACCCAACTGTGCTATCCCAGTCAGCCTCTCTTCTGTCCTTAGAAATGAGCTTGTTCTTTCTCAAATTGTGTTTTCTCACTTCTCCCTGTTAAAGACTTTTCCATTGTGAACACAGACAATTAGTTTAAAATTGCATCCTTTGCCTGGCAGTGATGTGTTATGAACAGTCTGGCTGTAGCACAGGCACAAAACTCTCTTCTTCTGGAACAGCAAATATGATCTGCTTTTATCACCCAATCCCATATATTTTTAGCAATGTGGTGGGGGGAAATAGAAAGAAAACTGTTTGTTCAGGCTTTTGCATTGTCTTATCAATATAGCAAGGGACCTAGAAAGTTTTAATTCCTGAGAGGTTTGCCAAAAGTATCCTTAAAGGAAACAGTGAAAGAACTAATAAGGTTGTATCATTCTGGAAAGAAAGAGGCTCTGTAATATGGTATCCCTATAGACCTGGAGATATTATTATTTATAGTAATAAAATCTAGTTCTTATTTGGCATTTTTTCTGTGTTGGTTCCACAGACAGTTTCTGAGTGTTCCACAGACAGTCTTCATCTCCATTTTGCAGATAGAATAACTGAGGCTGTAAACTGTCTGCAAAGGATTGCCCCAAATGCTTTCATCAGAGCCGGGATGAGGATTTGAGATCTGTGTGCTCAAGCCTTTGCACGGAGCAGGAAGCCAGGCTGGCCCTGCAAGGGCACTGACACAATTGTCTGAGAGTGCCAAACAACCTGGGCCATTTCTTTGGGGTGCATTTTGGAGAAGCACTCTGCTGTTCCTCCAGTCAGCCACAGTTCTGTTACTGGAGTCAGAGGGAGCAGAGTTCTAGATTATGAATTTTTAAAGAAATCCCTACCTTAGTACATCTTATTTGTAGCAGCACCTATTATTAGGAACCCATTTGTGTTACTCACCATGAGCAAGTCCCACATGGTTACATCTCTGCAGCCGAAAGCCTCTTGTAAACTCCAATTTGAGATGAAGAACTGTTCTGCAGGCTGTTAGGCTCTCCACACTTAGAGATAACACACCAAATCTGTTATACCAGCAATTACGGATTACTTACAGAGCCACAATCTTCTTGTGTAAATAATCAGTCACGATTTGGTCTGTTCGGTTCTTGTCCTGCTTCCAAGAGGCCAGACAGTTAGCTTCGGAGTGCCTTGGGTTTTTCTCCTGGCTGCAAAGTAGCCAGAATCTTCATTAATATGGGAAGCCTGGGGCCCAGCAGAGTACCAACAGAAGGTTTCAAAATGCTTAAGAAATGAAGACCTGAGAAGGCCTTAAATACCTCTTACTGACAATGTCCAGTGCATCCTTTCTTCACTGCTAAAAAGAAGCTGTCCCCAAGGTATCCTTTAAAAATAGGGATAACTAAGGCATTCAATGCAAAATAGTTGCTACTATAAAAAACTGTATCATTTTTATTCACTGAAATTTGAACAGCTGCAGCCTTCTTTTCTATCTTGAAGGAGGTAATTTTTAAATTACTTCTTTCCTGACATTTTGCATTTTGGGGCTAATTATACATGGAAAAATGAATGGCTGTATCAGATCAAATTGAGTTGAACTCTAGCTGATCCAGGATCCTGCAACCAAAAAGTGACTAGAAACAGATACCTGGATAAGAGCATCAGAAGGGGGCAACTTCACACTAATACATGTCAGCATAGTCATGTTTTCTAGCTATCTGCAATTCAGAGACTATCTGAAGCTGGGGTGATAATTGTGTTTAAGCTCTGTCAGGAAAAAGAGAACATCAGGAGACATTGTGTCTGGGTTTAGTGCAATTACAAGTACATTCATTTTTTTGATGCCTTATTGCTTTCTGTTTAATTCACACATTTTTTTCTGCAGTTCACCTAATTTTGTGAATTACTTCTCAAAATGCCTCTTCTTGCTAGTTGGCCAGAGTAGAGAATTTTTAGTATGGCATGAAGGATTTGTCTGGTCTGATGTCACCTAACTCAGAAGTATTTTCCCTTTTGCCACATTTATCTATTAGCACTGTTTCCAAAAGATAGCAGAATCAAATTCTGTATGTTTAATGTTTAAGTCATTATCAAAAAATTCTTGAAAAGGACAAATCCTAACAAGAAACAAACCCAAATGGGAAACAAACATTTTCCTTTATTGTAAGTTATTAGCTGTACACTCAGATTTTTCTCAGGAGGACACTTGAATGTTTTGCCAATTATGTCCTATAATCTGTAACACTATAGGACTTCTCATTCTTTTTCTTCATGAAAATACCTGCAACTGCTTCTCCAAGTTGCTGAGCAGCTAATCCACTAAAATTGCGACAGCATGTTAAAGTTAATGATGTGCTATATAAATTCTAATGGTAGTGTGTCTCATATCCAAAAAATCTCTTTAGACTAGTAGCATTCCTTGGAGGAAAATCTCCATTCAGCTTACATCTGTAGGAGTGGTATGTATTACAGGCTTAATGTTGAGAGGGTAGTGGAATTATATTTACAGTATAGAAGTTACAACTCTGATTATCAGCATGTTAATTTATTGTGATTTGGGGTAATAAATCGTGCTCATACTCCATCATGGTTAAGTTTCTCTTACATGCTCCATTGGGCTGGTATGTCAGTATGCATCACTGCTTACATAGTGCCAGTAATTAGAATTACACCAGTGCTAAAATGAACCAAACTGCCAGTCTTGAATGATGAAAGTCTAAAGCAAACATGTGACAAGACATTGGACCAAAGACTTGGCATCAGGAATGTGTGAAGAAAAAATAATTTTAAAGAATATTTTCCAAAGTCATGAAAGTGTATATTTTGCAGAGACTCAGAAAACAATTATTGCTGGGAATTATACAAAAGGGTCTTCTCTAAGATTCATTTGTCTCCTATGGAAGACGTTACTTTCCCTGCCACAGGGATCGTCCCAGACTGCCTGGCTGTTTGGCTCCATATGGAGAACTTAGAGACTTCCTGCTGCTACAGCTCAGGAGGACTAATGCCCTACTGGCAACTGAAAATGTTAAAAACACAAATGTGATTATTCTTTCAGTTCTCATTTGGGTGCTTTGATTTCAAAAATATTATTTTCATAGCTGTCTTTTTAATATTACTCGTTACCTTCATGGCTGCTTTGCACATTGCTTTCCTTTTCACTTAAGATGCATTGCTTACACTGGGAGAAGTTGTGCAGCCAATGATTTGAGAAAAAGGCCGAGTGGCAGGAGTTCTCACATCCAACATCCAGTTTGTCACTGATATTACATATTGCCTTGGGCAAATTGCCTGGTAGCACTGCCTATCAGGTGCCCTGTGCATTTGTAAAAGGAGTAGATCTACCCTGTGGTGATATTCTGATTGTGATCTCTGCCTTACTGGGGTGGTTGTGTTTGCATGCCCCAGCAGACCCATCCAACTCTGTGTTGTCTGGGGATTTGGTCTGAAAATATAGCATGGAAAAGAGGATGTAAAAAGAAAGTGGAGTAAGTAGGGAGTAAAGAGAATGCTGGCCTGCTTCTCACCAGCATCATTCTCCCTAGAGGAAATCAAGGAAACACGAGTTTTGCAGACACTAGGCTCTTAGTTTAAATGCCTTCTGTGGTAAGCTTGATTACAGCTGTTGTTGGATACCTGTGCTTAGGCTTCACATAATTTTTTCCAGTGGAATAATTCTCTCAGTATAAAATTAGAAATGTTTTGTTATTTTTCTTGGAAGATTTTTTTTTCATAATAAAACTAAAAAGGTTTCTAATTCCAACCAAACAAGAAGCCAGATTGGTCTATACAGTCCTGCTGAATTTTTTTCACTGAAGTCAGCTTCAAACATGAAGACTGTGGTGGGGAGCTGGTCTGTGTTTGGCAAGTTCTGCCAAGTGCCTTCTGCTTGAACACAGCAGGTTTTTAACCTGAATCACCATGTTTTCCATTGTGTATTATGCTAAAGCTCACCCAGCTCACAGAAATGAGCAGATTATTTTACATATAGAGGACTAGTATGCAAAGATTACTAAGACACTTCTATTTTATCTTCAATTAAAAACTATATTCTTCCTGTTGGTTGTAAATTGTTCCACAGCAATCAGATCTGAACAGCTGCTACTAAAAGTCACAAGTAAATTTAAGTTTCTCAGCACAAGGGTGGCTCAAAGATTTGGTTTACAGCTGAATTATTTCCAAAACAACCATTCAGCCATGAAGTTTAAATAAAATGTGTGTCCTGTTTAAAAATGGTGAACCTGCTATTTTCACTTGAAGCTAAAGAATAAGTATGAATATCTATAGGTGAGGGGTTTTTTTGAGGAGAGTTCCCTTCAAACCTGATGGTCAGAAAATAGTTTGAGGAAACATTTTCTGTTGTTACCTGTTATTAATGCAACGCAAAGTATTAAGAATGGTTTTATTAAACATTGATCAGAAGGATGAGCCAGGGAGTCAGGGAATTCTCTGTGATAGTTTTCCTATGGGCTGTTTGCTCAGGTGTAGGAAAGACCATGCTGATGTTTCAAAAACACAATTCCCTAACTGTTTCAGAAGGAACCAAATAAACAGGAGTTACATCAGGTCCCTCTGATCACATTGCTTATTCTCCTGTAGAAACACCTGTATTTAAAATCCACTTGGTGTGTTATCCCCATGGTGAAGCCAGGAGAATTATTATTGGCAGCATTTTCAAGCCTTAGATGCTTAGATTTAAGCACCTAAATATGTGGCTTCATTTTTGAAGTACTGAACACGCGCACACAGACACACACACACGTTTTATTGAAGTCAGCTGGAGAAGCTGGGTCAGAAGCATTTTTGAAAATCAGACCACTTATTTAATTGTCTAAATATGGATTTATGAGCATAACTTCAGACACACTCAAATATAGTTGTAGCTCTCATAGACACTGTATTTTCCCAGCACTGTGTGTCCTACACACTTCAGACTAATCGTTAAGTCCCATTCCACAGTCACACTTCCTTCAATTAGGATGAATTAAAAGAACATTTTTTTAGTAATTATTTCAATAAATTAAAACATTATTATTGTTGTTGGTATTATTTTCATTCTAGGAGGGAAAGGATGTTATTCTTCCTCTGCAGTAACTGGAGCATAAATGTAGTAGCCCTACTGTTTACTTGTGAGAGTTAGAAAGTCAGACAATTTTATTGACCAGTTTTTTCCTTTTGTTTCTTTTAAATATCACAGTGCTTATAGAATCAGGGGTTAAGACTTTTAAAGAGCAAGGGGAACCCCAGATAGCCCTTGCTGTGCCACTGAAGCATTGTAGCTACATACTGCTTTCTGCTCCAGGCTTGGGACAAAAATCCAACCTTACCCAGGGGCATTAAAACTGAGCAATGAAACCCATTTTACTAAAATTTTCCTGTGAAAGTGGATGTCAACAAGGTGCAATTCTGTTGTTTAGCACCTGAGCAGTACCAGTTTATGGAAACCTTGGGAGGTTTAACCTTTTTGATGATTCCAGTTATACATGGGATGGAATCATGCACTTTAAGTTTCACTGAACCAGGTGCATATTCAGCTGTCATTACTAATTCAGCTGAAATCTCTCCTTGTCTTTTCTCTCTCCCATTACCAGAGAGAAGCTGATTAATGCAGAGGGCACTGCAGGGCTGGAGCCAGCTGGACTAGAACTTTTGAAATGGTTCCTCCTCCCCCGGTCTCAAGACAACTTTGTTTCCTTTGCCTTTTCAGCACTCATGTAATTTATAAAGCATGGTCTAAAATTACATGAGTGCTGAATAAATAAGAGGTAACATGCAAACCAAAGAAAGATTTCCAATGGCTGAGTCCACACAGAAAAGCATATAAAGTGAGTGGCAACAGTATTTCTTGGGCAAGCTTCTCAAAATGTCCTAAAATGCTTTATAAAAGAATGAATGTACATTCCTTCTGTCAATTCCATTTTTGTTTCTAAACATTCCCAGAAAAATATGTTTAATATAGAACTTCCATCGATACTCAATTTGCTCCACTGCAGGACAGGTTTCCCTGCTATTTTTATTGTCTAGCTTTATCTTTCTCATGCTCTTTGTCAGTACCTCGCTTTCTAGATGCTCCTTGCCAACTCCATAAACAATGAGTGACAGACTAAGCGGAGATAGATTAGTAGTCTCAGAAAAGAAACAGCAGGAGAAACTGACTTTAGCTCTGAGATTGAAAGAAGTAGGTAAATAAGAAGGTAACAGTTCCAAGTGAAGAGTGAAATGTACATGTCAAACTACAAAGGAAAATTGAGAGTATTTTTCTTCAGACACTCAGTAACAAAAACTTCAGTCAGCACCAGTGGGAGATTCCCAGTTCACTTAAACAGTAATAGTGTCAGAGCCCAATGTCCTGGGCAAAATATCCCAGCAGTGTAAAAAGATGCTTTTCACAAGTAGAGGAATTGTCCCTCTCTCACAGATCTTAATAGTCTGGAAAACAAAGGATGAGGCAGAGAAACCTGTGATATCCAATAAAGGGACTGGGGCACAGACAGGTACATGATTTTTGGCTGGCTGGCTAATAATGACTTCTTGTTTCTAGCTGCATAAATGTCCTGTCCTTTAGCTTCCTAACATGATTCAGTTCCTTTTTTTTTTTGCCTGCATCAGTTCACTCCCCATACAGTGTCATCATTCTGCTACTTCCTTATAGTTGTCCTGTCTTGCCCACAGGAATATTGAGATAGTAAGCATGCCATCTGCTTAGCTCCTTGCTTAGAAAGCAAGAGATCTTCCTGAAAGTAAGGTGGTCCTGTACAGGGAGTATAGACCACAGTAAAGAGGTGAAGGGGAAGAAGTGAACTTCACAGAGATGCTCAGCACAGGAAACCAAAGATGATACAATCAGAAGCATGGGAACATGCAGAGTATGAAAGTCAAATTACTTGAGGTTTTTTCGCTCTTGTAAACAATTAGCCTATCAGTATAAGGTTCCCTCTGGTACTTTCCATCACATAAACAGGCTGTCTCACAGTCTGGGAATGATGTGGGAATCATCTGAAAAGCAGATCATTTGAAATAATTGTGCCAGCCCTGGACTGTGAAGCAATAAGAAAATTTAGATTTGTGAGGAAGGGAAGGTCTTGAGCTAGTCACACTGTAAAAAGATATTAAACAATGGCCCAAAAATGCATAGGAATTGGAAAGTTTGTCAGAAGATGAGATGTAAGACAGGCCATCTGAGGTGAGAAACAAATCAACATGTTTGTAAGATCTGGAAAGATACAATAAATAAAGTATGTTGCTGTCTTAACCACAGCAGGATTTTCAGTTCCCAGCTACCTTCATCAATAAGGAGCCCACTAAAAACAAAAGAAAGTTACTCATCAGATGTTTTCGGCAGCAGGACAGAGGTTATTCAGTAAAAAGGCCATGTGCTGTACAAAGCCATTTAGGACATCTGCAGGACAAGGATTTTGTTGTGGTGGTTTTCCTATTGATTGCTCTAAAAAAGTAAAAATTTGAGTGTAACTTTTAGAAAGTAACACAGACCTGCTCACAGGCGGGACTGTGGGAAGAGCTCTTGGACTGATGTGGTATAATTCAGGATTTGGTTAAGATTGATTACATGTTTCCACGTTCATTATTAGAAGGAAGTGCCACTTCTGGGCCCACTAGGTTTGGTACGAACACAGAGAAGAAGTTTCTTCTCTAAAAAGCATTAAAGTTTTGGGGTTTTTCCAGTCATAATACAAAACTTGTTTTAACACATTTGAAGTTAGACAAGCTGAAGCCTGTTTCTCACAGCCTTAGCAGCTGGAGTTTTTTAAATGAATCCTGGACAGAGCATAAAGGAAATTTACCCTACTTCACTCTGTTCTTACACAGTGATGTGGCAGAAAGATGCTTTGCACCATCATTAAAAGCCAGGCATATAAAACTATCTGCCTATCCATGTACACAGAACAGCATGCTCTGCTTTCTTTCCTCACCTAATCTCCCCTGAATCCCCAGCAGCACACTTCTGCATTGTCATTTTTTTCTCTGCTATTTTCTAACAAATATTTCACAAATTCTGGTCTTCAGTAATGTAGTATTGGTTTGAATCCTGAATGCAGATATGGCTGAATCAAACTCATTTTTCTTACACGTGAGGAAAATTTAAAACCTTTAAATTAAACTAGATATAACAATAGACCAGGTAAGCCTGTATTGTTTTACTGAACCACCTCATCATTATACTAAACCTTCTACATTCATTCTCATATGAATTTGGCTTTCCAAAAAAACATCTTCTTACCTAGACTGCTCTTATCCAGAGGCTTTAACTCATACAGTGCTTGGTCCTTTTCAGAAGTAATGAATCTGAAGTTTTTTTAGTTTCCATAATAGCAACAACCAAAAATCTCGGAAATTGCTAAGGGTACCAGTTCCCATCTTTTCATCTCTGTTCTGATATCATCATGTGAGATGGTAGAGAGAAAAGAATTTTCTCTATCCCATAACACAGCCTAGTGTGTTGGAGTTGAGGTGAGATGTATTTAGGCTCCTTTTATTACTGGACCACCATCTGCACTTGGGAGTAATTTAGTAAAGCGATTTACTTGATTTGTTTCCATAAAATGGAGTGCTTCAAGAACCACATTTTTGGGGGGTGGACAGCGATAACAATTTTCAGCACAGACATTGCAGAAGATTGCATGCAGAAGTCAGTTATGTGGCAAAGGGATGTTGTGTACACCAGCCAGAAATACCTACTTGTCAGATGAAAGGAGGCCTCACTCCTTCCATGTGTGCTTTTTCAGTAAAACAAGTTGGTATTGCTGATGCTATATGAAAATGTGAAGTTACTGCCTGTAAAATGTCAAACTTAATGCCTGTCTGAGTGGACACCAGAAAATCCGTATGTTTTAGTATCAGGCTGCACATGAATTTGTTGCCAAATTCGTAAAACACACTGCTGATGGCATTTTGTCAGCTGTGAAACCTGTAGGTACAGAATTACATCTTAGCCCCGCTGAAGTTGGAATTTGTCCTCATTACAGATGATCAGGCCTAGTAGGTAAACTACACTTGAGTTACACCACACTCCAGTAAAGCCAGTGAGGTTGCATCAGGGCAGCTGAGAAATGAATGTTCATTTATCATTCCAGCACGGGCTGTCTCCAGTCATTGTTTTCATCTGCTGCTGCCTCTGAGCCACCAGATCTTTCTGCCTGAGAATGTTTGAATCCTTTGTTTTCCTCACCACCTAAACCGTATCCAATGGGCAACATATTTTCCCTCAGATCTTTAATATTGATTAGGTAACTGAATTTAAATTTTAGAGCTATGAAAGTTTGGAAACATCTGCAGACATTGAATAAAGTCTGTTTTCTCTTCCACAGTCTGCGAACAGCTGGAATCCTCAGCCTGAAAAGCCTTCTTTGTTTCCCAGGTTTCCATTACACATTTTTGTACCACACATGCAAGCTATCCAGGCCTATGAAGGAGAGGCAATTCTTATTTTTGTGAAAGATGTTTGCCATTTTCCATTCTGCACTCTTCAGACCTCTCCTTGTCCAATAAGTGTTAAGTTGTTAAAAACGTCCTATTTTTCCCTTTACAGCTGTATTTTTAGTGCAGATACTGAGCCAAAGTTTGATTTTGCACCAAATTTAATCCATCACACACAATTAACATCAGCAAGTTTTCTCTAGATTTGTATCAAGGCATGACACAAACTTGTTAATGTCTTCCTAAGAAGCTGTAGAACAAGTAAGGCATATCTTAACTATGGTACCCACTGAAAGTATCAGCAACATTGGTGAAGACCTTTTTTCCCCATCATATTTGCACCCATAAAGTATGTTAGGTGAAGATTTATAGACCTTACTCTGCAATCTTTTATTGAGCATAGTTCTTGTCTTGATATATGACTTCACTGATGTTCTGCTAATTTTCCGTGATTAGGGCTATCAAAACCTGGTTTTAATAGCATGTTAGCCATGTTGTTCGTGTATGAAATTATTTTATAATTAAAAAGTTACATAGATAGCATTTGGTTTGAGTATTCATCAGTAGCCTAATCCAAAATCCTTGGAATAATAACAATGTCTAATCAATGTCTATCTTATTTTGTCCAAGCTAACAGAATTCTTTTCAACATGTAGTACTTTGCTAGGGCATCATTGAATGCACATAGAAATGTCTATGAAACTGAGTGATCCCCACTTCCCAGAGTTACATGGCAATATTTTCAAACCTGGTTATGAAATCAAAAGATTGAGTTGCAATGTGCAGACATTCTTTGTCCTTGCAATTGCACACTTATAAAAATAAAAAGGTACTGTAGAAGGTTGCTACCCTTTACCACGTGCAGGATGAACTACACTGTACTGTATTGTACTTTTCTTCTAGCTATGGCTGATGGAAAAAAATCCAGCTTGATACTAGAAGTGTGCCATGGAAACTCTGCTGCTTTCCCATGCCATGTATTCCAGGCTGAAATGACTTTATGCTTTAAAATGTTTTCTGGTGTTTTTTCTGAATCTCCATATTTTTTCCTGCTACAGTGCACTGGAGAACATGTGGAGAACAACATACACATCTTCTCTTTGCAACAACGTCTTGCTTTTTGGAGACTGTGCCTTCAAAACATTTTTGGAGAGACAGGCAAAGAGTTTGTAATAATCAAGGCATTTTGACTGAAATGCAGACAAACCTGGATTCAAAGAACTGCCTTTTAGTGATTATCTCTGATGATACTTGGAAAGACCTGGAACAAATGTAAGTAAAGCATTTGTCTGTGCCATACTTTTAGTCAGTCCTCTGCACAATCTGGAAAAGTTACCAATTCCAGATTGCCTAGGAGGAGGTTTTAGTAAGGATCGACAGAATCACATGGACAGCAATGTGCAAAACTTGTACTGAAAACTGCTTTAGAATCATGCACCTGATTACCAGAGAGTGAGCTCAGAAGCAGTCCTACAGCTAGAAATATTGATTGATAAGGTATGTCAAATTTTTTTAATGATACCACCAAAAGAAAAATTAGAGTAGTACACTAATAGCAAACTAGACAAAAGACAAGTTTTTTTAGATTTTATATCTATTTCCACTGAGGGTCCACATAAAGGACAGGGTACGGAGATAATTTTTTCAACCCTCATCTTTCAATCTGTAGACACAATCCGTCAATGGAATTAACTTCCCACATAATACATTTGAGCACATTAAAAAGCAAAGCTGCTTCATTATTCTTAAGTAGATTTTTCATGTTAACATCATTTTGTCCAGTCCTTTCAAGCATATGAGACCCCTCATTTTAAAATGACCATTTCAAAAAGACTCCTGTGTAAGCTATTCACATAAATTCAATTTCCTAAAACATCCTCTTGTTATTTCTAGGTATTTTGTCCTCTCTACCTCTCTACATTGACAATATTTTTCTTGGTCATAAACAGAAATGGACATTTCTGGATTTTATTTTATTCCAGTCAAGGCAAGAAGAGCACAGAAGCTCCAATAAATTATAACTCTGAATAATACTAGTTATAAAGGAATGGCAAAGTGTCTTGGCGACGCATTTGCGAGCCAGAGCCAGAGAACCAGAGACTAATGTCTAGTAAAAGATGTCAGATTCAATTCTTGCTGCCAATGTCTGGCGAAAAAAATCTGCTCAATACGTGATTTACCTCATATGACCCAGTTGGCCTTCAGGGAAATGTTGCCTAATCATCATAAAGATAGTGCAGGTAAATTGTAAGGAAGGCATGTAGTACTTCCCATACATCGTGTTTCTTGCATACTGTTGTTCTCTGGATTTTAACACTGGGCATTCATCCATAACAGTACTATCAGGGGTTTATAGGAACTTCAGTCTGCTTCAAATAGTGAAATATTTGGGATTTGAATCATTGCTGGCAGTGGGTGCTCACACAGTGGACTCAAGAGAGCTTCTGCACTTCTTCATTGACACTCTATCTCTTTGACCTCATTTTCGTAAGGGAGGGAAATCGCAAAGTCCTTGCGTTTCTGTGAAAAGAGTAAACTTCCTTTCCCTTTGGCTTTCCCCAATGGCATCAAACCCATATATTGAATTGTACAACGGTATTTTAAGGGACAGAACACATGATATCTGTCAAATACATGAAGCAGAGCTAGCCAGGTTTCAGTTCTTGTTCCATAAAGTTGGGAGATTGCGTGCAGGATTTTGGTGGCTTATTGGATTTGTGATTGCTCACTCCAGGAGCATCCGTGGATAGGTACTCACCTGTACTAACTGTGATGGAACAACATGAGACCAAAAACAGCTGAGGTATTTATCCAATTAGTGGCAAATTGGCAGTAATAGGAGCTCATATCCCAGAACTGTGACACCAGCTCCAAAGTGACATTTCTGCGTGTATGCCTTAGATAGCCCAATAAATTAGAGATGGTATTTTAAAAATGTCATTTCTCTCAGGCTATGTAGAAGTTATTCCCTCTACAGTAAGCTCAGCATGCACAAACTTTGACAGCCTGGCAAAGGCATGCTCCCCAAAAAAGTCTGAAAACAAACAGTCCCTTTGCTACCTACTCCTGAATGGATGTCCATCAGGCACTCCTTTATCTTGACAGGTTAATCCTAGTGAGGTCAATCAAATGACTATTTTTAAAAATCGGATACCAGCACATCTGTCTTGCCCTCCTTGACAAAAGAAGGAAGAAAAAATGCAAATAAAAATTCCTGGTCAAGGACAAAACAAGCAGGTTGAAATTTATGCCACTTAGCATAGAAATACCAAATAATGTGACTACCATCTGAATTCCCTGAATAGCATGTCATTACCATGCCAAGACAGCTCGACAAAGCCAAGAGATAAAATCAAAGCAAGAAAAGATTGCCCAAAATGAAGCAATACTAAAGCTTGACCAATTAACACTGACTGGCAAAATGTTAATCAAGACCAAGTTGCTCAGTGCTTGCATTGATCAGCAGTTTACCATTCAGCACATTATTTCTCTGTGATGCCCAAAATGTGCTCTGCTTGGGTATGAGCAGTTTCTGTGGTCATCAGGGAGACCAGTCCACATTAGGGCTGCCCAGGATGTTCAGTCCAGCTGGTTGGAGACATGCCATATAAAAAAAAACCCCAAACAAAAAACCCCACATTGTTTTCAGTGCTGCTTGCAGTGTTCATGCCTGAGAAGATTGCTGACTGACTGTGCAACTCCCAGATAGCAAAGATGCAATTTTCAGTATATAAAATCTGATGAATAAGCTGTCCCCTGGGGTTTGGCAGGACTTTGCAACTGCCTGAGATCTGCTGTAACTTTCTCCACTTGGCCTAAACTCTCTGATATGGGATGCCTGAAAGTTACACAACTAAAAGCCATCTTTAACCACTCAAAAAAGCAGACTGGTTTTAGAGACTCTGAAAACTACAGTTCCAGCAGGAGCATATGGGAACACTTGCTGTGAAAATCAGGCCATTGTCATAAATGACTGCTTTAGGCACACCAGTCTGGAATAAAAAGGCCAATAAGCTGAACAGTATCATTGGTAAATAACCCACCAGTGGCATTCAGTCAAAAGCTTGGAGATAGCAGTTTGGATTTCATTCATTAAGATTTGCATGCAACTAATTTTCCCAGCTGCTATTTAAGGAACATTATAGAGAAACAGTGAGAACTTGGGGATTTTTCAGTTTGAGTTCTGTGCTTTGAGTGCATATTTTATGAAGCATGTGTTTGGATAATAGCTGCAAATTCATCTCAGCAGCCTCTTTGATGACATGCATTTTTGAAACAGATGCTTGTGCTGATGGAGTGACATGTTCCAGGGTTAAGTGGGTCCTCCAAGACATAGCTCTCACTGCCTGCTGCTGGGGTCACCAAACTACTTCAGTGGGTTTATTTTAGCTTCCTGAAAGACACCCCTTCTGATGGCTTTAGGTCTTAGCAACATTCTTTTGCTTCCCAAAGACATTTTCTAACTTTACCATGAGTGCAGAGTACAGTGTTCTAGCAATTCAATCCTGACTAGTTTTCATTTCTTCAGAGACATTGTAATTAACCATATCCATGGGTTACATATTGGTTCATCTGCCAAAAACCAGTACACAGCAGCAAGTGAATATTGTTAATTAAATTTTCACGAGCCAGAGTGATCTCCTAGTTTGCAGCCATCTCATGAAAAGATGCACACATCTCCATTCAGCACTTAAGAAAGTTTGCAAGAGCAGAACAGTCCAGCTGCCTTCTCAGAGTCTCCAGGGACTGGTGTTCACAGTTTATCAGTGCCATATTATTATGTTGCCCACTTTGTCATTTGATATCACAGTGTTTCAAGTCCCTCTGTGTCTAATGGGAATACTACAGCCTCTCATATCCTACAGTCAGTTGTTTTAAGGTGTAATTTATCAGGGATTAATAATATGGTAGGAAGTACCATAATTTTACTTCTGTCTATAAAATGGTCTTTCTATGTTTGTGTATCGCCTACTTTTAAGCAAATTTGCTCCTAAGCAGTCAAAATTCTCATCCAGAATCAGCACTTGTCTCTCTTTAAGGCTACAAGGAAACCTTACTATTTGCCCTCTAGGTATTTGTCTACTCCTCTTGAAGTTCAACTCTTCAGGTTGTGTTGGGTAAGAAAAAGGTAAGATCCATGTAAGTCTGAGGTCTTTATCATTGTCCCCTTTGTCACAGTGTACAAGTACTTCACAGTCCCTAGGACAGCTCCCCTTCCTTCACTGATGTGTGAGTTCTCTGCTCACAGGTAACAATCCCTACCTTTCCTAAGGTGGTTTCTGGCCATAGATCCAGAGGAGCACTACGAAACAGTTTCCCTGTTTTGCAAAAGAAACAAAGAGAAGAGTACAGAACAAGTGCATAATGTCCTCTTTTAGCTCTGAAGTGAGATTTAAATAGAGTTTAGATGCCAAGTCCAGGTGTGGAATCTGACTCTGTTAAGCACTCACATCCTCTAGCTTTGCCAAGAAAGGATCTCCCAAGCACTAAAACCATGTTTCTGCATATACTCAGAGCAGCTTCTGATTTGGCAAGACTCATCCACTCCTAGATCTGCTGTTCAAGAGTTTAATCTGATGTCTCTGGTAATTCCTATCCCAGCCTTCTACTACAGTTGGAGTATAATTTGTAAACTGGCATTGGTAGAATTTATGTATTGCAGATCAAACCAATTTGTAGTGTTAATAATGTTACTGTAGGAACATCAGGAGATCTCCAGCATTTCCTCCTATACACTTAACCTAGTTTATGTGAAATTCTTGAAAAAATACGTATTTCTTCTACTCATACTTGATGTTCAGACATAATTTTGGCTAAAGCAAAGCATCTGGATATCCTGAGGTTGTTTCCATTATCTTCTCAGTAGACAGGCATTATTTCCTGTAGGGCAAAAATACTGTAGAATAATTTGTCCTTCTGCAAGTCAACAAGTATTTACTGAACCAGGAACCACCCATCTGCACAAGAGAAGACATAGGTAGAATAGATTTGAAAGAGAAGGAGCATACAGCTATAGAAATGGCAGGTTCTTCAATCTAGCAGGCATGGGGCTTTTTTCAGGAGATGAAAATGACGGGTCAGAAAATAAATGGAGGCATTATATTCCCATTTCCTATCAGAAGCAATAAAAAAACCAAATAATATATGACATTCAGTTTATCCTGTATTTGTTAAGAATGGTGATTATTGAAGTAAATCTATAAATTAAAGACTCTGGTAGTTTGAAATACACTCAAATTATTTAGAGAATGAGTGGGAAATATTCTTAGTCCCAGCACCTGCTGTTTAATTCCTCTACTTTTCTGTGGTTTTACTATTACATTTTCCAATTCAAAAAAAAAGTGAAGCAGACTAGACAGAAGATATTGTCAAATGCCCAAGGCAAATAAACTGGAAAAATATTGAGAAAATTATATGTAACTTTCTGTAATAGCAAAGGGAATATGAAGTGAATAATATTAAATTAAGAGACAATATTAAAAAGAAAAGAAAAAAGTGGAACAGTGTCCCTTTTAAACAAGTATTCAAAATGTCCACTGAATCCTAAGGGGTGAAATCTTTCTGTGTTGCTTCGACACAGAATATGGGATATGAATCAATCTTAATTTATGCAGTAGATTAATTGCACATTTTTAATGTGAATCAGATCTCTTGGGTTCTGTGCTTATAAAAGTCACCTTTACTGGCCCCATATGAGAGCTTGGCGCCAAGACCACCCAGTGACTTTACTTTGAAGGATGCAGGAAACTGTAGAGTCTTAAATTCTCATGCAAATGCTGATTCTTAAATTCCTAACTTAAAGAATAGGAAGATGGAAACTCATAGCACATTACAATAAAAATTACAATAAAAATACCCTTTGCACCTAGAAGAGGAAAAGTTGCTTGTGAGGTTCCCTTCTGGGTTTCCCTGTGTTTTTCTAGATGTCCCAAAAAGTGAACAAAAGACCTTTTATCTTATAGGCAATTATGAAAAATCCAGCTCAGAGCATTAGGTAGGTGCCTGAGAAGCTGTATCATTAAATCCCTTCTGCTGTTTAGGAAGGGAAAGACCTAAAATGGGAAAGAAGGCCAGTACCATGTTAAACTACTTAAGAGGTCAAATAAAATCTGACTTCAGCCAGCAATGTTTGGATTTTTCCTTTGGCTCAGAGAACAAGCTGTACATCATCCAGTAAATGTGTACTCTACAAGGGGTCAGAGGAAAAAACATCTGCCCATACTGGGCAGCTGCTTCAGTCGTCTCTTGTTGCCAAGTTCCTAAAAGTGCCCAGATGCATCTAGGCTGATGTATCAGGTCTCCTGCCTCTTCCTGGGCTGGTGGGTTCATGTGCACCCCAGACCCTTGTGCATTAAATGTGACATGTAATATGCAGAGGGAAAGGGAAAAGCATTCATGAACCATGTTTGTCCTCCTCCTGACAAGGCTGCAACTCTTATATCAAGTTTTTTATCTCAGCTTGATGGGGATTGTGAAAACCTTGAGAGGGAGAGAGCTCCTCACTCCTTTGCTGGTTTGTCTTCAGTCCACACACTTAAAAATCAAGTGTGTTCCAGCCTTACTCTGAAGACAATTTGTCTACTTGCAAGAAAGGAGATACAATTCTCAGCTCAATGGAGAACATAAAACCAGCTTTCTCAGTAGAAAAGACAGAAAACCAGGAGGTGGTAAAACCTCCCTGGACAGCATAGCAGCATAGGAAAAGTATGTGGCAATGGGAGGGGTAGTTGCATTAACGCTTCCTGACCCGTGCTTTTCCTGTGAATGTATATTAAAATATGTACATAGATGTGTCTGTGTATTTGTCGGTCTACAAAGCCACAAGAAATACAGCAATTGTCAGTAGCAACAGGGATGGACTTTCAACAAAATCAGCTGTTCTGAGACACACTGGAGAGAAGAATCATGTCGTAAGTATGAGGAAAACCTTTTTCACTTTCATATACCTGTAGTTCTACTGCATCTGGGGCTGATTTCTGGCAGGGTAATGCAGAAATATAAGAAGAGTTCTGTGGTGTACTAAGCATGCTGAACTTTACAGCCATCTGCACTAATGACATTCTTAGTGTTTCAGTATGGTCTGGGATAGCAGTAATCTGCAAAAGGGATGGAAATGATTTCTCAATTTTTATTTCTTTTGAATGTGCTATCTACCAACATGACTTTACTAAAAAAATTTAGATTGGAGCTGGCCTAGGTATTTGGCTAATATTCTGGCTTCTTGCCTTCACCTTGAGCTTTTTTCCTTCCTCTAGGCGTACAAAAACTCAGCAGTCTGTTTAAAAATGAAGAAGTCGTGACACCTAGCGGTGAGTTAAACACCAATAACTTCTGTTTCCCTCGGGACTCGCACGCGTTTTCCACAGGCACATTGTTCTTGGTCAGACTGAAATGCGAGAGAGATGGGCATTAGCCTCACGGCTCTGGACATCCAAGCAGCTCATTTCTTTTACAGTCCCCTGCAGTGTGTGTGTGTGTCTTGTTGCATCAGACTCCCGTGTTTCTCCACAGAAGGTGGCATTGTCAAAGCCCCTGTGCAGCCCCAGGTCATGTTCCTTATGGAACGTGACATTTTGAGTAGCCATTTATACCGAGATCAGTTCAAGTGCCTTGACTTTGGAGAGAAAGGGAGCATGGCAGAATCCTGGCATAAGACCAGCTGGGAATTTCAGGGTCATTTTCTTGTCGAGTACTTATTCATCAAGGCTGTTTTCAGATGGTGACTCAAAAATGTATTGTATGGCATGCTGCAAATCCCTGGCAGGCTGTTTAAACTGACTCAGTTGCTGGCATATTCTTTTGCTTTTGAAGACTTCTCAGAGTCTGCCTTGGTCAGCAGCAGTCAAAAAATACATACTGGCTGTGATACCATGACAAGAAGTCACACTGAAAAGCAGTAAACCAGTCTAGACATGTGCAAAAAAATTATAGGTTCTTTCCAAACAGTGGCAAGGCTTGGAGATTTTTTTTTTATTTATTTTTTTAGGGAAGCAGAACAATGTACAGTTGTGCTCGCGGTAACTAGGCTGCAATCACCAAGTGGCGAGATTTCTTGGCTTGTTGAGCCAACTGGCTGGGGAGTGCCCATTTTTTATCGCAAGAATGAACTTCAGTGCAAAAAATTTCAAGTGAAAACATCACTGTAGGTTGTTTGGGAATCTGGGTGCATGCTTCTTTGTATCAGTAAGGGCTGTTAGCAGTGCAGCCTCACAGCTTCATGTCCATATTTGTGCATGCTATATCAAGCATACTTTCCATTGCCTTCAATGAGACAAACTCCTTTCTCCTCCTCTGTCTTGCAGAAGAGATGCGTGACAAAATCACATGCTGTAACGGAGAAATGGAAACTGAATTACTTGAATATACAAGATTTGCTTCATCTGAAGATTTATTTTACTACACGTATTAGTACCTGTAACATCCCCAGTTTGCCGTCTTGGGTGTAATTAACACTTATACCACCGGAGTGTCTGGATATAAGGCAAGTGAATGTAAAAACATCAGTTCTGTCCAAAATGTTCCAGTTTCTATCCCTTGAATCATCAGCATGTGACCTGTTCTGTGCCAATATTAATAACCATAGCTCATGGCTTTCAAACAACTCAAACTACTTAAAAATTAATTCTGTTTACAGTGCCTTCTAGAGGAAGTATTTTGTAGAAGTGAATAACTCAAACTGACTAGTGGCTACCCACAAAATATGACTATCAGTAACAAAATGAATCATTTAGAACTTAGTTGGCAAGGAATGGACACATTGTTGGAGAAAATATCAAGTAGAAATCAGATCCAGCAGCTGGGAGTCCTGGGTTCTTTTTCCACTGTACCATACCTTTCCCATGCTGCTCTGACAAAAGCAGGCCTAGCCTTTGTCATCCCAAATCCCACTGTTTGCTTCTCTTGCACAGAGCTGTAACCTGTGGGGGTGACATTCAGATGTCGCTCCTAAAAACACTTGTAGTCATGAGTTGGAGGCCATAGATTATATTTTGACTTTGGTTTTCCCTCTGTAACAGGGAGATGGCCGCCAACTGGTGCATGACAAGGTTGTTTGAAGTCCCTGATATGGGCCAAGGGCTAGTATTTCTTCAGTCTTCACTGAAGAGAAACAACACAAAATAGAAGGACAACACTAATGCTCGCAGCTCTATAACCTGATGCAGTCGTGGACAGAACCAGTCCAGGCAGAGTTTTTGAAGTGCCAGATTGAAAACGTGACTTTGGTCTGTAGGCCCAGCAACAACGTGTTTGATCATTCTCATGCCAGGCAGGACAGTGTGCTGCAGACTGTGTTATGTGGGTACATACACCAGAACCTCTTCTATCCCTTGCTCTTGCATTTTCATGATTCTCCTACTGACAGATAGGACACAAGAACTTTAAGGTAGAAAGCAGCTGCCAGAGACACACTGAGGAGTAGATTTCTAGGAGATATTCACTCACACAGGAGTCTGAATGCTCAGCCAGGATGTGATTTTTAAGCAAGTATCTGTATTGAGTGCAGTTGTGATGTGGACAGTGAATCCCCAGTGTATTACACTCACTTGCATGGCTAAGCCTGCAACTGCAGAATCCCACAATTGTTAGGGTGAGAAGGAACCTCTAGAGAGTGTTTAGTCTAAACTCCTTGGTCAAAACAGGCTCAGCTACAACAGGTTGCTCAGGACCATACTCAATTGGGTTTGAATATCTTCAAGGAGGGAGACTCAGAACCTCTCTGGGCAACCTGTGACAATCCTGAATCATCCTTCAGTTTAAAAAAAAAAAAAAAAAAATTTCTGATGTTTAAATGAAATTTCTTGTATTTCAGTTTGTACTCATTGCCTCTTGTCCTTCAACTGGATACCCCTGAGAAGAGTCTGGCTCTATTTTCTTTACACCCACTATATCAGGTATTATTAAGAATTCCCTCTAATGCTGCACCTACCAAGACAAACAATCCCAGCCCTCAGCCTCTCCTACTGTGTCAGATGCTCCAATCCATTTGTCAGTTTTGTGGTGCTTCCCTGGACTGGCTGAAGTATGTTCACATCCCTGTTGTAGTGAGGAGCGCAGCACTGGGCCCAACACTCCAGATGTGGCCTCAGCAGTCTGAGTGAAGAATCACTTCTTTGACCTACTGGCCATGCTCTTCCCTTACGCAGCCACAGAAGCTGTTGGCTGCCTTTGCTCCAAAAGCACATCTCTAGTTCCATATTAATGGCTAGTTCCAGCTGTAGCTTTCTTTAGCTTCCTTGATTTAGTGGCTTGAGTTTCTCTTTAATACATAGATAAATGTGCCTGGTCTGTTGGTCATCATGGACTGTTTCTGCATCAGTGCTGTTTAATTATTCAGTATCACTGGGAGCTCTAAAAAGGCCTCCAGGCTGTGGATCAGTTCATCAGAACGGAGTCATACTTAACTGCCTAGAGCTGACAGAACCAGCAGCACATTACTGTGATTTCTGGTGAACCAGGGTAATACCAAACCTCTTGCTATGCCATAAGCTTTACTGGCATCCTAACACTGCAGAAGAGCTTGAATTGAGGGAGGAGCTGCTTTTCCTAGTAGTCTCCTTGTTGTCCTCGTGGATAAAACAATGATATGATCTCGACATACATATTTGGGGCACCTCTCAGGCCTATGTTTCTTTGCCCTACAGCAGGAGGGAAAATTCACCCTTTCCCTAGTAACTGAGTGAAATTCTTCTACAAAAAACCCAACTGCATTCTCCAAAAAGCATAAAAAATGAACACTGCATTAACACTCCAAAAACAGGAAATACCCCTAACAACACTCTATGTCATCACATAACCTAGATTTCAGTTGAGAATGTGGGTGTTGTTTTAGATAACAAAATACAACATGTGTTCACCATTAATCTTCTTGAACATTTGTTTGGCCAGAAACTGTCTCTGATCAACTCACTTATGTAAACAGGTCTGTGCTTCAGACTGAAGTGGTAAGATGTTATTCCAAGGACTTGCATTGCAGGGAATCTCTCCTTAACTCTAATGAGATTCATTTAATGACAGCCTCACTATTGGTGTCTGTACTTCAAAGACTTTTATGTTCAGTTTAAATTTCAAAATTTAATAAAAAATCTTGCCTCAAAGAAGAAAAGCACAACCTCTAAAAAATCTACCATTTGTCCCTATTCTATTTACAATTTCAATATCCAATGCTTTTGCATCTGGTTTGTGAAGAAACAAAAAAGCTGTTTCTTCTTTCATTACCAAAAGGCAGATGCATTCACTGCAGGAGATCACCCTGGAGAGGCTTCCATTTATCATGTATTTTTTTTACAGGTATAGGACCATATAAAAAATTAAAGAAAAAATGAGGAAAATAAGCTTGGTTTATTTAAGGAAAATAAATGGTACATCTCAGTTGTGTCAGCTAGTTCCGGGCACAACTGGTGTATTTAATTTACACTCAAAAATGTAGATAGTTATGTAGGCACATAAACTATCAAAACTTTTAATTGCAGACTATTGATGCAGTAAATTAAAACATGCCATTTCCTACAAGCTCTTGCTCCCCATAGTTGGTCTCTTCATGTCTTTTTGTTTCAGACCAAAACATAAACCTGCAAACAGGTTCAGTCCAGCCAGTCCAAAGGCAGTGTGTGAATGGGGAGCAAGGCTCTTCTGGAGTGGTGATCACTGCAGCTTCTTACTGACTGTGAACCTTCTCTGTCTTTCTTTCTGCACTTGCAAAATGTAAAATATATCTAAGAACTAGCCAAGAGCCGTATACTTACTCATGTCTGGGGAAGTTAGCTCCTCACAATCAAAAAGAGTTAATGCTTTGAATACTTGAAGGTTAATCCAGGACTTTAAACTGTCTGATAGGAATTCATGTCCAGATAGAAGGAGCCCCAAGTTTGCAATAAACACAGCCATTAGAAATATTTATCATTGAGTCAAAGCATTGAAGAGGATTAGTCTCAGCTGTGCCAATTCCAGAACACAGTATCTTAATTGCATTACATATTTTGGACACTGTCCTGAAACGCTTCCGAAGATCGTAGAGATAGAGAACTCTTGAGATATGGTTTTGTTTTGCTTTTAAATCTCTAATTCAGTTTACCCAGGATGATTGTTTTAAGGATTTCTTACAAAGTTCTGCATTCAGTAGCTGGGAAAATGGTACAGAAAAGAGTGTGTTAAGAGATATGTAGAGTAATAAGGAAAGTACAAAAGCTAGAAAGGGCAGAGTAAGGGAAATAAAAGACAACTACACTGGCTCTTAATATTTCAAATCCCTGAAAGGAGGAGAAGAAAATAGAGTTACTTTTGTAGCTGCAAAGAGAATTTGGTAGATTTAGGAAGATGACAACTGGTATAAATGACATGGCTTCTTCTCCCTGCTTTTGGCAGAAATGGTACCCCTCGGAAAATGTGCTGCCATTCCACTGTATTTTAGTGCTTTTAAATGCATTTTAAAGCTATATCTGCCATTCTGCAGAGCTTGCAACTAAAGAATCAGAAATGCTGACAAATTAAATGAGCTGAAGTCAGGCCTTCCCTTCCAATTCCAAAATTATTAATGCCACCCCTTTTTCATTTGGACTTCAGTCCTAGTATACTGAACTGAACAGTTGCAAGTCTCCAATATACTGGGATTTTCTGCCAAATACTGTTCTGAAGCCCCTCCATCTATGCAGTTTGGCCTGCCACAATGCTGTCATGACAAAAGTTCATTCAGAGATATTATCCCATTATATCTACAATTGATTGAGATCCACAGAAGTCTAGATTGGTTGTCTGTAGTTGTTGGAAATTACAAAAATCCATCTTAGCCTGTTACATAAACTTGTTTTGAAAGCAAAATGAAATTAGAAGCAGATAGGTTGGCTCGTATAAAACAGATAGGTTAAATCAATTGTGATAGTGAATATTTACAGCTATTTGGTCATGTAATGATTACAACAAAGAGAAAAATAGGAGGAAATGTTTGCAGCTGAAGTCACCATAAGTAATGTTCATGGAATGTGGTTGTCAGCTTTCATGTTGTTTTTCTGAGGATCACTGAACAGAGGCAGAGGAAAATGGACTGGGAAGAGCTCTTATCATGATGGATTTCATCCTAGTGTGTCTCAGAGGGATCCATCATTACACTAACTCACTTCTACTAGAAGCCTGCTCTGGTGCTAAACCTGGATTTATTCAGTGAGAAAGACTCCCTGGGAGCCCTTATTTCCTGAGTCACAGCTTTGGAGAACTATCTGAATAGCTTTGGGGACAAGAATGTTAAAGGTGCAGCAAATAAGGTCTTGAGCAATTCTTTTTCAGAATCTGGAAAGCTTCAAGGCACCTTCTTACAATTTGAAAACTTAATCTTCCAGGATTCATTATTTCTAGACGTCAAATATATGTAGAAGTTTAAGAATGCAAACAGCGCCAAACACCTCCGAGTCTGCAGTCAAGATAATTTCTTTTGATACTGCCAAAATGTAATGTTTAGCTTCTGGGATTTTTTATATTTTCTCTTCCAAAACCAACTTCAGATATTTCCTGTCTTGCCTTCTGAGGTGGTACTGTTTCCTTTTTCCTGTTCTCTCCATCACTCTCTAGTTTCCACCCTAAAGACAATCATGACTGTCAAAAGCTCCATTGTTCAGCAACATAGAATCACAGAATCATAGAATGTGAAGTGTTGGAAGGGACCTTAAAGATCATCTGATCCCAGCCTTCAACATGGGACGGGTGGAATTATCACAAGAGTCCCAGTAAACTGATGTTGCAGAAACAGTCTGAAAGAATCGGAATTACTTGGAAATGTGATTTTAGCCATGAACAAACTTCTCTCTAATGGAAGAAGAAGTAAGCTGGGCAATGACCAGTTTAAATATTTTTGGGTTTCTCTTATGCATGATACATTTTCTTTGTGTTCTGCTCTGTCATGGATAAAATTAAAACTACCATGATCTTCATACCAAACCTACATCTGGAGGATTGTGTAAGTCTTCTGGCTGCTCTGGATGTTACTGTTTCAATAGGTGGAGACTTACAACAGCAGTATTACATTTCTGTTAGTTTCTGTGTAATTTATGAGGGAACCAAAGGAGTTATATAATTTCAGGGGGGGGATTGGATGGAGTATTTACCTAAAGTAGTATGGACTGTTATGTGAAAAGCTGAGGTGATGTCAAATACAGACTGAGCAAACTGGGCCCAAAACTGTTTACTACTGATCACTACTCAAAGGGCTCTTTATATGAGACACAGTGGGGGAAATGAATTTGTTTTCTCTTTTGCAATGAGGGTGTCGTGGTTTAGCATGAATTGTGATGGTTTATCTGAATTTATTTCGCATTTATTCTATGCACAGTACTGGTATTAAAACTATAAACCCACTTGATGCTGTATTAAGAACCTAATCCACTGCCCATTTCTGAGTATCTTTTGAGGTTTCAAGCTTGCCTGCAATCTGACTACGTGTAGAGCTTTTGCAAATGGGCCTGCTTCTTCAATGGGCCTTGAGTGATCGAAACCAAAATTCTGACTCCAGCTTTCCCTGTTTTGAGGACATTTCCCTGTTAATATCTGAATTTTGCTGCATGATCTTGCCATGTCTGTCTACTGCTCATAGCAGGCACCTTTTCATTTTCCAGGAGCTGTGTCTGTGCTCAGAAGGAGCAGCCAGACTGTTCTCAAACTATGTTCAGGGTCACACTAAGGAAACACCCTCTTGGAAGCTGCCCGGTTCTTTGTTCCTTCCATCAATCTAAAATAAATGCCATTGAAAATGTCTCATTCCTCCTTGTGTATGCAAAGACCATGGGAACACTGACAAGTCACTCTCTTTCAGATATCGCATACAAAATCAGAGGAAATAAGAGTGTTTGGATCTTTCAAGAAAATCCCAAGTGTCCAGATTTCTTTGGCAGACATTCCCACTTTGTTTTTCCAAGCTGAGAAGCATAGAAGTGCCTTTTCCACCTCTTTCTGCCTCCCTGTCACTCATAAGTAAGGCTGATCATACTTGGAATGAGAGATAAAACTTGGAAGTGGATGGAAAAACACATCCAGCTGACCCAAAGGGGAACTGCGTCCTCTACCTGCTGCTGTCTTCTTTCACATGTTTTACCTTCTTTCTGCAGGTTGACTCACTACATTCTTCTGCCAATTACTTATCTTCTGTTTTCTCTGTGTGCACAGCAAATCCCTGATGCTCATGGGACTGTTCCAAGTTCAATAAAATTTCATTTTCTGAAGATTATAAGATTCCTCAAACGCCAGTCGCAATCTGGAGCCAGAGGGAGGTCCAGTTTGCATAAACCCAAAGCTCTGCCACAGGCAAGTGACACATATATCTTATTAATAAAGTTCTCAATCTGAAAGTGTTATTTTCTATGTGAAAAAAGTCGTCTTAACTGAATATAAACTATTGCTGAAATTTTAACTGGAATTATGCACCCAGTCCTGGCTGGCATAAGCAGAAAATATTTGCACAGACATCCATTGTTCTGACCCACAGATAGAGTTCAAACAAACACTGATGGGAAAATTAAATTAGAAGTACAGGATATTGTCCTTCATTCTCTGCATTCAGCCCACTCAGATGGCAGAATCTGAAATTTATATGGCATTTTAATTGGTCATAAGCAAACTGAGAATGATTCCAAGATTGGATCTGAACAGTTTTCATACATGAATATTTAATATTCATAACGTTTGCGAGGAGGTCTATTATGAATGTTGAAACTTTGCATTTATCTGCAAAACATGGAAAGCAACAGAGGTGAACAGTGGAAGCTTAGGCAGAAAATCCCATTAACACGCTTCCTATGCTTCCCTGTGCTGTGCCATAGTGATACATCAAACACCTGAAGTGTTTACTTTTTCACTAATACTATCAGTGTTTCTGTTTTTGTCTTTAGTTTTTGTATCTGTATCTGTCTTCATGCATGAAGTTAAATCTGGTATGGCAAAGGAATTTAGCACTATGAAAGAGGATTTTAGTCTATTTGGCCAAATGGAAAAGTTGGGGAGAAAAATCTAGTTTGGAAAACGTGACACAGGAATTTAAAAAAATGAGCATTAACAAAAGCATTTGTTTTGTCCCACCTATCAGTATGTAGTATAGTGTTTAGTTTAAAAACTTTTTTGACATTTTAACATATATATATAAATTTCAAATAAAATAAAAAGGAAATAACATAATATCTTTAAATATTCAAATGAAACATGCATGAATGGGATGAAACAATTGCAATGCTATTTACCAGCTTCACAAACAGCTCAAAACTGTGATTTCTTGCTTGCTTGCTTTTCTTTACAGCAAATAATTCTATACAGTCTCAAAATAATCCATAAAGGAATCATCTTAGCCTTCATCAGACCCTGTTAATATCTGCTTCTCTCCAAAAACAACCAGAAGGCATAAATCCAATGTCCATCCCCAAGTCCAATCCCTATCCTATCCCAACAGAACTGGCAACAACACATCTCTCCACATCCTCCTTTCCAGCCATACTGAAATGAATAATAATTAACCTTTCTTGATGTCAAACTTCATCTCAGCTTTATCGAAGCTCATGTTGAACATGGAGCAACTGCTAAAGACCTAAAGCAAATCCCAAATTAAAATCTTGTCCAGAGTCTTATCCATGGCCCAGCTTCTTTCACAGATTACATACCTGCTTTTCATTACTTAGATCAAGAGTGAAATGGGACTTCTTGATCTCACAGAAGCCAGGCACAGAACAAGTTTCTCAGACTTCATGTAAAACACAGCACCAACCATTGCTCCCCTCTCAGAAGAAGCCTTACTTGCCCACGCAGAAAGCACACACCCTTCCTAACCATAGCTTTCATCCTGCCCTAGAAAACTGAAGGACTCTGCAGCCCCTGCTTTCCTGAACTGCAGTTTTAATATTGTCTAAATTCCAAGTCCAGAAAGATAATCTCCTTGTTCTAGGCCTCAATGCCCTGCAAGAAACCACACTAATATTTGAAACCACACTTAATATTTGAATTTTGCTTCACAGATCCCTAGTTTCAAATCCAGTAATATTGGTTACCATATCCAAAACCTGTTCAATATTTCCTGCCATTCAGCTCTCACAGGAAGGATGAGCCACAGCCTGTCAGGATCCTGAAAGAAAATGATCTACATTTAGCTTTCTTTACCTTAAACACAATGGTAGCCAATAAACAAAATAAAACCTGACCTACTCAGACACCCTAAAACTTAAGTTTGGAGAGAACCACACAGCTCACATATGATTTATAATAAATAATAGCTCACACATGATTTCCACAGAACTTTGTAGGTCCACCTATTAACTTGCTCTTGTAGCTTCCATAACATTCAAAATCAGGATGTTTTTTTAAATACAATACCAGTAAGTTCTACTGAGTTCATACCAAGAGTGGCTTCTCTGATAACAAAGTTTGCTCTTTTTCCCTAGCTTCTGAAGGAACTAATGTAAAACCAACACCTTAACCATCTTTTACTGGACTTGAGGTCCTAAGTCACCTAAGAGCATTCCTGACAGTGAATCCTCCAACATGCTTAGCCCAGTCACTGTTTTCTGCCAGAGATGAATTACACATTATTCATTGCTAAGAGAACTAGTCCTGAAACCATTAACCTACTCTTCCTATCCCAACTAGCCAGAAGCTATAAATCCTTGCCACTACCAGCCCTCATCCAAGACACACCACACTGACAAGATCCTGCAGTAAATGTATTTGTCCCGCTCTTCCTTTCCTGAACCCTAACCCCCACTGTAGCCATATAGCTCATCCCTACCACTCCAGAGCATCAGCCATAATTGTAACCTTAACTGTAACCTCTCTCCACCACAGAATTAATCACCTGCAGACTAATCATCTCTCCACTGCTACGTGGAAAACCTGTGAAATTAGGCTTACAGGGCAGCAGAAATGCCAACAGAGGAAAATTATCTTCCAGTGATATGTTCCTTTTTCTTAATTGTTGCTTGAAAACCATTTTAAAAGGTACTACTGTCAGTTTTAACTGTGTTTTTGTTTGAAGCAATGATTTTTAGTCTTAGTGTAGCTTATCAATGCTTTTACAAGCCTGGGCTAACAGACAATTTGAGTTTTTTGACTTAACAGCAGAAGGAGAAATTCGTGAAGGCTTTTTCAATGTCAGGAATGCTATGCAAGGACAAATACACTATCTCCAGTAAATGTGCAAATGCTTTACCAGATCTAAGCTCTATAGACCTTTGTTGGATGGGATTTTTATCTTTACTTATATTTGTATGTGTTGGAAGATATTTTCACTTATTGCAAAAAAAAAAATCAAATAAATTCATGAAATCACAGTCTCTCTTTTCCTCTGTAAAATTCTCACTCTCCTAATCCAGTGCTAATTAAAAATTGTGATCCCCATTAATTTTAATAGGTTTTGGAAGAAACTGTAAACCAGTACCTTATAAAACTAACAGCATGACAAAATAATGTCTCAGAATTAGCATGAACACTTCTCTCTACATATAAATTTCTTCGAAAGCAATTGCCTGGAGTTTTCCACAGGTTTTCCTAATCATATTTCTTTTTTGGTAATGTAAGAAGTCATTCCCCAAAGGCATTATTTAGTTCCTCTTCAAGTCAAAGATAAAAATTCTCTTGAGTTTCATGAACAAGAGCATTCTAAAAATAAAATTCCTTCTCTGATAACCTCTAATGGATTTTTTTTCTCAGAAAGAAAACACAACAAAGATGACCTTTTCATCAGTTCCATTTCTGTCCTTAGGGTGTAACTCTGTTTAGTGCACAAACATCTCAAGGATATGTGAAGGCATGTTATGTCATCTCATGCTCCCTCTGGATTGCCCTGAGGAAAAATTGTCCCGTTCTAGTGGTAGTTTACAGCTGTTTCTGGGCTGTTTCCAGGCATTGGTGTAGCTCAGGAGCCTCCAGGTAAGTAGGGGAAAAAGATGATAGTCTTATACTGCATCACAGCAGGGGCTGTGATTTTTGAACTCTTGGAATTTCTCATCAGCCCTGGTATACTCCCCATGATTACCACAGAAGAGGCTGTAAGTCTGCTCTTAATCACTGTGAATCCTTCCTGAGGACGGGAAGAAACAGGGCTGCCACGGAGGAGGGTAGAACAAGGAACTGAACTTGTATCCCAGCCACATATCAAGTGTGTAAGTCAAAAAAGAATTAAAATCATTACACAGATTCAGGAATCAGACCATGTTTGAGCCTCTCTAATTATAAGTTCTTCACATCTGTGCAGAGACCCACAAGAGACTTTGTGACCCGAGCTTCCCAGGAGGTGGATGTTTAAACTTTCTGGATCTCACTTCAGGTAAAACAATGAGCAGTCTGTTGTGACGAATGCTGCCTGTGTGCCGTGCCCTTCTCCTCATCTGCTGTTTACTCTTGCAGTTAAACAAGGCTCTAAAGGACATTTCCTAATGTCTTTTGGAGACTCCTTTCTGCATGAATACGTGGTACTGCTGTTACCTTGCACCGTGGGCACTGAGCTGGGTGGCCATGCTGGGCTCAGCAAACACCATGGAAACTGGAGCTCCACTGTTCACTTGGGTATGTGAGCAGAGTGAGGGAGAGAACCACACAGACACAACCCATATCAAACACTATTGTCAACCTCTCTAGAACACCTTTACAAGCATCTCTGCTTAAATAAATGCTGTCCATCAGGTTATCTGTTCAGACAGAAGGTGAAAGAGAAAGGGATGTTTGCTTGTATAGGCATATACTGCATTTTTCCTGTTTTAGTTGTGTTTTGTAGCTGGATTTTTAAAAAGAAAATAAAAAGAAAAAAAAGAAGAAGGAAAATGGGAAGGCAATGGGAAGCATTTTCCTGCATACACAGTAATGACAGAATGCTTACATTAAACTGATGGATTTACTTGAAGCAACTGCAGTCTGAAGACAAAATCACACTTTTAGACACGCACAAAAGTTAAGTATTTAATCTTAATACTGACAATATATTAGTTTGTACAGCTATTACACTTTTCATTTCTTTTAAGGTTTATTAAAACATTCAGTTCAAGTACTGCTTACACAAGTACAGTAACTTGTGTTCTTCACCAGTAGAGGACAGCACGAACCCAGCTATTGTCTCAAAAGTTGCTCCACCTTTTTTCCTCATTTCTTCACCCAACCGCTAAAGTCAATGAAAGTTTCCTTGCTACCCTTTTTTTCAAGAGGAATACCTGGTCTCCCTACTGAATGTTTTTCAGTGAAGTAAAATTGAAGCATATGTTTTATCACTGGCAGAAATCTCTAATGATCAACATACAAAGCTGCTGTTGTGCCTGTTTTCTTCCTTTCGAGATAACTTTGACCTGGGAGATCCTCTAACATGTCTCACAGACACAGAAAATACACAAGTTAAATCACAGGTGAGCCTGACAGGCTGACAGATGAACAAGTTGTGTTCTTCTTCAGTTTGCAGATGTCACCAGCCTGCAGTTTGCTCTTCTCTTAACATTACTTTCCAAGATGGAAATCACAGAACTGCGCCAGCCTTGAAATGCACATAGAAAAACTGGGTCTTTGTCCTAAAATATATTCTAACTTACTTTAGACAAATCTGACCCATACAGGCAGGTAGAAAGAATCCTGGTAAGGGGATAAGCTGCAGATTCTGCACTGCAGTTCACAGTGGGTAATCACAGGAGGTGGCTGGTCCTTCCCTTCTACCTAGGGATTGACCAGGAGACCTTACTTACTGCCTAATTCATAAGATGCAATGAATTGTTCTAAATCCCTCACTATTTCATCTTTTGCCTTAATTCTTGTTTGTGTTCCTTAGGCCTACCTCAAGCCCATGTGTGATCTGGGCTCTGGGCTGTCCCTGGCTGCCATGCCTGGCTGGCCCTGCTTGGTTTACTCTGGTAGCACAGGGCTGACACGGCTTCTGCCCTATTGTCCTTGTTATGCTTGGCTTCCAGCTGCTCCCCAGCACTGGAGAACAGCTGGACTTTGCTGTATCCTCACATTCACCCACCTCACAGCAGCTCAAAATCTGCAGAAAAATGACACACAAGAAACATTTAAGTTTTTCTTTGAATATTGCCTGGGTAGTACTTCTATCTCCCTGCTTATGTGAGTCCTACTTGTCTAAGTTTGTGGTTTTCTTTTTTCAAAGTGAGTGACAAGAATTTTTCCAAGTCAGGCTGCTTTAATGAAATGACTGTTTTTAAAAGAATTCTTTCTCTCAAATGGACTCTTTTGTGACTTGAAAAAAGCCTACTCCCACTCTTTACACCCAGAAATCCAAACTGAAGTCAACACCGCCTAGGAAATGCAGGTTTGGAGTTGCACATGTGCACTATGGCTGGGTATAGATAATGGTGTAGATATTGTTAGGGAATGATTGAATTATTTTACTGAAGCTGTTTAACCATGAATATTTAAGATGAAACTGCAGGATGATTTCAAACCACCCAAGCTTTAAGTTTGTCAAATGCTCTCCTGTTAGCTGTAGTGGGCAAGTTGCTGGCAAAAAATTAGACTTCGGCAAAGCTTCAAAGTTTTTGTATGATTTAGGGCACCTAACTCTACATGAGATGAATGAAAGCCAGGTTAGAATGGGACACAGAAAACTGCAAGTTTTTCTACACGTTTACTTCAGCTTTACCTTCTGTAGTTTGGGTTTCTGTTGTGAGCTTCTACACAAGGGTATGAAGCACAACATTGCCAATAACTTGGCAAGAAATTATCAAACCCTAAATCTCTTTTGGTTCATAAGAGAATTTCTGTTTCTTTTCAAAAAAACTGAGTTGGTAATAGGACAGTTAGGGGAAGCCTAATGCCCTTCTGATGGGGCATTGGATTGTTCTTGTGTTCATTCAACAAGCAGAGCCAAGAGCCTGTAGCTCTGTCTGCCTGTACCTGTATTTCTGTCTTGCTGTTGCATGCCTACAGCATAAGCCACATCTGCTGCTTCTCTGCAGGCACTCACTGTGTAATGCACTGAGTCCGGTCACCCTCAGCACTCACAGGGAATTCAGGGTTTCTCTCTACTAGAATTTGAATTGTAATGTTTGTCTGTGCTGTGCTGAGTACACATGTAACACTCACAGCCACTTTTCCTCAGAGCAGTACAATTGGTATCCATTGAGCAGCTTTTCAAAAATGGTTTTGCAGTTGTTGGGAACAGCACATAATTAGGTATCTCTAATTCAGATCCCAAGTCTGTACGACTCTGAGTATTGATTTTGAATGAAAAGTTCTGCTTAACCTGACTTAAAAGTTCTCCTTGAATTCCTGCAGAGGAATCTCAATAGGCCTTTTAATCCTCCTTTTTCATGATCTCTAAGGCATCCCAAGTGTTGCCTCAGCACTGATGGTACAGGCAGCAGTAACCTTGAAGACTTCTTTTCAAATGCCCCAAATCTTCTCACATTTTGAGCTGCGTCGAGTGTAGTCCTACCTTACACTTTCCATAGCCTCTTAGCTCCTAAAAGGAATCCTAAGAAATCATGATAGATGGCACACTGTAAGTTATGCTTCATCTCAGGCCCACTTAGTCCTGTGATCTCTTCTTAGAGGAATAATAAAGAGCTGGGAAGAGCTACAGATGGCTTTAAAGAAGTTGATAAAACCATCACCAGCTAATACACATTCTAAGGTCTCTTTCTGTTTTGTGAAGGTAAAGCAATACCTACTCAGCAATTTCCAATGCACTGATTAGTCTGCAATGCTAGCAATTCCTCCTGCTCTGTCAAAAGAACACAGTGTCCTTTATTTTCAAAGTATGTTGTCTGTGTACAAAAAGAGTCTGACTCAATATGAATATTTATTCGACCACGTTTATTACATTCAGACTCTCCGGTTTGGGCGGCATGTTGCTGAGGAGACTCCTGTCTTAGCCTTATGTTACTGCCTCCCCAGAGAGATGGGAGATAGGTTCTTAAAACCATGAGGGATGATATTACATTTTTATTACAACACATTCCCCTGCCTGGTGATGGAATCTAGCTGAGAGGAGTGTCTGGAAAGCGCAGAGCCTCCCCCGGCTTTGGTTGTCTCAAGCAAAGTCTGGGGTTTATTGTAATTCTTATCTGATGTTCCTTAAGGTTTCTGAATTCTTTTGTCTGCAAGTAACAGTATTCAGTCTTCTCTTTCGTGACAGATAAGCATAATATAATGGTTCTTTTTTTTTTTTCCTAGAAAGGAAGACTGCCACAAATTAAATGCTAGGCAAGTAATCATGCATCTATAATGAGCAAGGACATGTACTCAGGAAGTATTTTGGGCTTTATTCTTTTCATAGGAATGCCTTTGCTCTTCCTTGAGGCCACCAGGAACAGTAGAATTTCAGAGAAATCTGTGATATTTCTTGGATATAATATTCTTGCACAGAAAGGCACATTTCTTGTACTACAGACACTAATCTAAATGTTCTGATGACTTGATCAAATGCCCCATAAAGCAAGTATTTCTATGGGCTATTTGATTAGACTTGACACTAACATCTTTAGCTTGAAGGAATAAATGCTAATAGTAACTTTTTTTTATTCAAAGCCATATAACTTCCTATATAATAAATAAGAATAAATATCAACCCTTATTATCTGTGCTGCCCCACGTTTACCCCAACTGCCAAGCTACGATCTGTTTTACTAAGGTGGTCATCTTTTTTCCCTTAATATTAACAGAGTGTTTATTCCTTTACCCTCTTTAAACTCTGCCTGATCACATACTTGTTCCCCTAAAGGAAATTACAGGCTGCAGAGAAATCTGGAGAAATATCTGTGTTTTAATACTAGCTGTATGTCATCCATGATCCCACCGGAGATGACATTATTACTTTTCAATGGCAAGAGCTGGTCACATGGGAGGTGATGTTTTTATTATAATCAGCTGCAGAGAACTGGTGAGGGTGAGCTCATCTGCAGCTGAGTATGTTTGAACTTTTGTACCTTTCAGTACCTTTCTGTGAGCAGTGAAAACTCTCTCCAACTGGGATGTGTTAGGGAGTTAGGTTTCCTGTGAATGTTGAGATCTTAGAAAATAGCCACAGGAAATGAACATTGCAAAATAAAATAGAACTGAAGAATTACAATGTTGATTATTGAAGCAAAGTAGTTTCATCTGGGTTCTGTAGGAAAGGATTATAATGGTTTAAATATCTGATTTGATTTTAGTCTTCCATTCACAGAATTACTCAAAAGACTTCTTGAATCTAAGTCATATTACACAAAGCAGATTCCACTTATACTGTGGCTTGCCATCATGCTGTGAGTCTCCTGGGGGATGCTGAGAACCCTTAACTCCTACCTGAAGCTCCAGGGATTGGTCTTTTGTCAAAGCCTCGAGAAACATATCACATCTGCTTCCCTGGGACAATTTCCAGACAATATACATCTAACTGACTTTTGGTGAGGAATAAATGGAAATCTAGTGGCACATCTGGTGCTGCTTCAAATCAATTTACAGTAGTTAAACAGATTTGAATTGGCACTCGCACGAAGAACCTGTCATGCAGCTCTTTGTTCACTTCATCCCACTAACTAGGCTATTAAACAGTGTCTTTTGCCTTAATGCAGATTTTGCTGAAAAAATGATGACATTTTGCACATGGCTGGGCTTTGAGGCTGTTAATGGAATTAAAGCACAGAACTCCCAGCACAGTAGGAAACCCAGATAACAGGAACAATCATTTAGTCAGCACATTTTTGCTCCCACAGGAGCTGAGGCTAATTATCAGGGCCAAGGCATCCAGCATCCAGAGGGGTGAGGAGATGACAGCACAACAGCATTTCTCCGTGCAACTGCCCTAGTCAAATTTATTTACACATTCTGGAGCAGCACTGCTGTTGAAACACATTTTCACAGTGTAGACTGGGAAGTGTAAATAATAGATCCAGGTAGCTGTCCTACCAAGTTTTCACAACAATTTGCAGTGTTTGGAAAGCAGCTTGGGCAGTGTATATACTACCATCCATATGGGTTGACCCTGGGTAGTTTTGGAAAAGATGTATCAAAGGAAAAAAGGAGTTTACAGAGGGAAAGGATTCAAGTCTGGAAATCGTCTCCACACAAAACAGACACTTTCTTTCCCCCTCGCCTAATTTAAGAAAAAGTCAAATAACATTCCACAGTCATCAAAGCATGTTCTCTTATCACCAAGCTGGCTTTGAGTTAACAGTGTACTTACTGGTCTTTCTCTATTTTCTTTACTAAACCAGATCATAAAAGGTGAGAAAGAGCAGTTTTGTTTGAGCACTTTTATGAGTTAAAAGCATTATTTTGTGCTTCAGGCACTGGGCCAGATCTTCGAACATCTGGTTCAGTTCCTGCTTTTTCCTGTGTGACAAAATATATTTGCATTTCAATTCCCCATCTACAAGGCGGGGATCGTGTTGTTTTATTGTTTTACAGAGGCGGTCAGTTCATGGAGTTTATGTGAATGTTTGCATGGCCCAGTTCAATGAAAATGTGACTTTAAGCTGTGTACAATGGTTGATTACTTAATGTTTTGATTATCCAGTCCCAGCCCTATCACTGTTTTCTGGGGCTTCAAATTATTTTTTCCATTATTGCCATTCGCAATAGGAGAAAAATGCTGATTTCTTATTTCCAGTGGCAGTTGTGTGAATAAGTTGTTTACAATGCTTCCCAAAATGTGCTGTAAAGATGGAAATTATTTCAGTCACATGAACTCCATCCACTAAGCTGTCTTTTGCAAAGAGAGTCCTTCAACTGTTTTTTGCTCCTCCTGCTCATAGAGCTTCTTCCCTGTTGTTTCCCATACATGAAGAAGTTTCATTCAGGCTTCATGCCTTACTATCTCCCAATTTTCAGATGTACAAATCCAGCTGCAACATCGTGAAAGATGAGGAATGAGTAAATAATGGTTTCAGTCTGATTTTGGCCAGAACTCAGTTAAGATTTTATCTTAATGCTGTCTTTGGTGTCCAGGGAAAGGCACTGACCTGTGGGCCGTCTTCCAGCTCGTGCCTAATTGGAATGCTGGCCCTTGGCCAACAGCCCAGCAGAAAGTCAAGTCGTGAAACAGGAGAAATCTTTGAGTCAGCTCCTGAAATAGGTGGAGCGGTCGCAGGCGATGAAGTTTTTTTACCATCCACTCTGGGATACATCTTTCCTTCCAAAGATTTTATTGTTTCCGTGGCTTCCTGATAGTTTTCCAACAAGATTGCAATCTCAGCCTACAAAGCACCAGGAAGATTGATTCTAGCTGAAAATGATCTGTGGTAAACCGACAGGTTTCTGAGGACTCTACTTTTCTGTAAGGGAGCAGATTGTTTGGAAGAAATGCTGCAGACATCTTTAGGCTGATCATTTCTGCTCTGAGTTAATTCAGGAAAACCTACTAAATTGCTACACAGGACCATAACTTTCCCAAATGTAAATATGCTGATTATCTGATCCTGTTCTTATATCCCAAGAATTTTTCCTTTTAATCTTTCACCAAAAATCACAAAATTATATTCTCAAAATTACAGATTCAAATGTTTTACAACCTGTTTATAATGCAGTATTTCCGTAAACTGTGTGCTGGTCCTTTTACTGCCTCCTTCTAACTGAAGGAGTGTATTTTTCTGTGATGAGGGATTTTTTTTCACAGTAACACAGGGCTCAGCAATTCTGTGGAACACTCAGCAAATCGTGTCAATATCCTTCTTGAGCCAAAAAAACAAAAGGAAAGCAAGCAAGCAGGCTTTTTGAGGAAGGATTCAGCTTTTCATTCCAGGGTTCTTACTCAGAGCAATACACATTCCACAATTCCAGCCTGTTCCCGATAAACACAGAGCACACTCTGCTTTCCCAGGAACAAACATTTTCTAGTAATTTATATGTGACTATTTGGATTGATGAAATGAAAATTAGGTGTTTTGGAAAAAATGCCTGGGATATCAAGATATTGTATACAGATCTGGTCATACTTTCTCTAGAAGCACACCACATATTCTGGTACCCCAAAGGACTTTCTGAGAAAAGAAATGCTGAGGGATTTTTTCAGGTTTCCACTTAGCCCTGGGGAAATAACCACCAATATTTTTATCGTGGTTTGTTTTGAGAAGAGAATGATCAGATAATACAACACAACATCTGCTTCTGTAAAGCAGAATATAAAGAAAAGGTAAGAGGGCACCAGGGATTGGGAGTGTTTGAACGAGTGCCGTGCATATTCAAAGAGAGACAAAACTCCCTTCTCACCAGTCTAGAAATGCTTAGTAAAAACCCCAATGAACAGTGTGGTCTAGAAAAAGGTCACCTCCTTTGTAGCCTATTGTAGCTACAGCAACGTTGCTACATTTTAATGCTGTTGGGTACTCCCGAGACAGCGTATAAAGGACCAGCTTGTATCTATGGATCTCCAGCAACTTTGGTAGAGTTGGGTTTTTTTTATTTACATGAAGTAAATCAGGCTTTGGTCCTTCTTTCAGCCCATTGTTAAGGAGAGTTTCAGGAATTTGTTTCAGAACAGCAATTCAGATAGTTAAATAGATTTGAATGCTTAAGAGTGGAGATTTCAGTGGTGTGGACGTATAATTAAAAACTAACACAGCATCTAGAAAGCTGGTAAAAAGTAGATCAGTTAGTAAAGTCTGGTGACAAATAGTGTGAACAGGCATGACTTTTACATCAGAAATTCAGTGCAGAGAAGTTCATTCTCAAACATAGGTCAAATTTCAAGATGCTTCCTGATAACATGGGAGGCACTCTGTGCCTGCATGCAATTCCTCACTTAGATAATGCATAGGAAACAAAATTATTTAAATTCCCAAGGTATCTGACCCTGTGTGCAGTTGTCTAGGAACAAAATTATGTACAAAATACTCAGATATTATCAGGACCTTGTGGATATCGTGATTCCATAGCAATGGAATTTGCTGAAGAATTGTAACTCTTGCTTATTATTAGTTACTATATGAAAGGGCATGAGAAGGAATTTGGAAGTTGTCAGGGAAGTCTCTGTCTCTCTGCAGACATCTAGTAAATGAACACAGACTACAGAACAGGAAACTGCACCAGAAGGTGTAAATCACAACTGTAGTTGCAACAGCTGTGATTGAAAGAGAAAACAAAAAATCAACAAACAAACACAACCCCTCCGAAAAGAAAAAAAAAATAACCATGAAAATGGGAGGTGGTAGCTTATAAAGTGGGTAATGTTCTAGTCTGTATGAGTATTAAAAGACCTTTGACAGTGCCAGCCAAGTGTCATCAGGGTACTGAACTACGCTTTTAATGTTAGATGTGAGAGGGATGAGCTCTGATCATCTGGAAGGGATGGAAGGCAAATTTGGAAAGGAAGAATTATCTTTAGAAATGGCACAATTAACGATCTCACTGCAGAGTAATTCTGTAACTCTGATTTCTAGTCATATTTATCCCATAAGCCTGCTCCTCCTACCATTACAGAAGTTTGTCATGCAAATGTAACTGCCAACAGCTGAATATGAAAAAAAAAATATAATGAGTATGTAATTGAAGAGCTTCTTTGGACTATTTGAGTTAATGCTCAAAATAATTTTTTAGAAACTCTTTCTCTTTAAAATAAAAATGAAACAGCTGTGAGATTTCTAATATTCCAGAATGTTTCATACTGACTTCTTAGGTACACATCTAACATTATGATTTTTAAGTAATCATATCTTATGTTCAATTAATATTCTTTTAATAAATTGATTTTAAATTTCCATCTGCAACTCCCATTTAGCAGGTCTAAGATTCATTCACACTCCCTCTTGATAATATTTTGTGGTGATTAACAGAGGCCCAGACGGCTCCTTTCTCATTTTATTTAAATTTTGACATGTTTGTTGGTTACCCTTACATTGTGCCACCTCAGCTTGGGAGCAGACTATAGAAACAGCAGCCACAGCATCACACCAGGACACCTGTGCAGAGCCTGAGGCGCCCAAGGAGGTGAAAAGGAAACAAACTGAGTGGAAGTAATCACTGTTAATCGAGCAGCGTTAATCACCAGCACTCCAGTTCAGTGAGCTTGGCACTGCAGTTTACAAGGGCATGTCTAAGAACTTCTTCCCCCATCTCTGCTGGAGCTTTTCTAAGAGTCGGCTTTTGACATCGGTTTTTTTGGAAAGAGGATCTGTGGATATGTCTCTGCCTTAATCTTCTAACCGTGATTTTATGAATCCCAAATTTGACTGATGACATTCCAGACTAGCACAGCTCCACTGGAGGAGCTGTCGTTGTCCTGCCATGACTGGGTTAGTGTGTGTTTGGGGGACACTTGGCAGTTGTCAAAGTGAATAGAGTCAGGTTAAGAAAGCTAAAACTTAAAAACTTTCAGGTTAAGAAAGCTAAATTAAAAAGGGCAAGTTGTCTTGGGAAGGCAAAAGCCAAGGGTGTATCTGGTATCAGCATCAGACACAGGCAGAGGATGTTGCAGAATTTCCAAACTCTTTCAAGATTATACCCAAATACAGCCTAGACAAGAACTATTTGAGCCTCACCAGGACAAGCTGAACCTAGATGAGCACTACAACAAGTAGGAGTTCTACAGAACAACGCAGAGAGGTATTGGGAAGTCAAAGAACAAGTAGTGAATTCACTAGAGCCTGAGGGGAAGTTAAACTACTTACAGCTCTTTGAGGCCATAGGGAGTTTTTCAAACTGTCTGTATTTAAGTAGATTCCTCAGTCCTAAACAGCACTGGCAATTTTAAAAGTCTTTTCCCCTCTTTGCTTTTTCTGCTTTCCGTTGGAAGAAAGTGGGAGGGGAAAAGGTCATGGGAATCTGTATAAAAACCTTGAAGTTCACAAAGTGCTATCTCCTGTTATGGCAAACAGTCATTTAATAAAAATCTACTCACAAACTGTTAACAGTCCTTTAAAAACATAATTAGTCTTCTTGCACTTCTTATGTCAGAGGTCTGGTTTGGTAACTACCCGCTCTGCTCTTTAGAAATCTTGTTTTACCCTTCATTTTGCTAGTATCATCTTGTGCAATGAAGAACAAATTCCTCTTATCTATGACCTTACCTATTTGCTCATTTGAACCACATCACTCATTTAGGCACCTTATCCAGATAGGCTCTTCATGAATGTAGAATCCAGTCTCCTGAGCAGCCTAGTATCCCATCTCTGAAGGTGGTTCTGTGCACCCAATACAGACCAAATTAATTTTTTTAATACTGGCAACCCATTCCATATTATTTTATGTAAAATTAATTTAATATTTCCTTATCTCTGTTAAAATATCTCGTCTCTCAGCTGAGCAATGCATTTCTCTTTTTCATATCTTCATGTCAGTCATATCTCACAGTTAGGCCATCAACCTAACATGCAGGTCATTGTCCCTGCCTCCAAATGATAAATTTTCAACTTAAATGAGAAATTCTTACTAGTCTTTTTTATTGTAGTTCATCACGTTTCTATTGCTCCTGACTTACAAATCAATCGTTCTTGTATGATAATCTGTTCCCCTTCCTTATACAATATTTTGTCACTATACTGGAAATGCCTTCCACTGTGTCATCAGCAGATTTCATTAATGTGCTCCTTTTCTTTGTGCCAAGGCCATCCATGAGAGTATTTTATAATATTGAGTTGCATAAACAGTCCTGCAGGATGTCTCTCTGTAATCTTCCTTGAACTCTCAGTGAAAAATCCTCATTCTCTCTTTCCCTTACTTGACTTGCCAAATCCTCTTGCTATTATCATACTCATTTGTATTCACATAGTCAGGAGATTCCTATGCTACTTCATATCTTTTCCACTTTAATTTATGAACTGTATGAGAATACTTTACAGAAGTCATGATAAACTCACTGTATTTTCTTTCCCTAAAAAAAGCTGATTGCTGTCAAAAACAATGCCAGCAGAATCCATTATCTTTCATAAACCCAAACTCTATTTTGTCCTATTTTTTACTACCTTTATGCCTTGTATTTTCCTTTGCAACATCTTCTAAAGCCTTGTATACTGTACTAAGTTCATAAGTGCCATCATCATATTCTTTCTGTATTCTTAAATACAGATGTTTATTTCCTATACACGATGAAAAAAATAGCCCCCATTTTCTTGTGGTGTCTCTGGCAGATTCATTTCTGATTTGCTAACACTGCACAGTGATCCATTTTTTAAACAATTAAAGTCTCCTTCCCTCCCCCCCCCCTTTTTTTTTGTCTTTTGACAATTCATACTTCGTTGCTATTTTTTCTCATCTCCAAGGCAGATTTTTTGACTAAGTTTTTGTTTATTTTTAACATATTTTTTTCAGGTAGCTGCTCATCCAGTTACAGTAAGATCCCTCCTCTAAGAGTTACAGAGGCTTTTTGCATTTCCTATTTACCAATCCTCCCAAACTTTCTCAACGTTCAGGACTTCAAACTATTCTGTCCACCCTACTTCTCCAAATGGTTCTCTTTCTTTTTATAAAAATGATATTTAAAAAAAAAAAAAGACATATTTTTATAAAAATAAGAATTTTATTAAAATGTCTTTTTTTCCCTAACACTTCTTTTTGATTAATTACAATAATTTAATTTATATTGATCTGATATAATTTATAATCATCAGACCCAAAATTATTTTATGCTACTGTTGTTCTTTAGCCAGTTGGAGCAAAGACACAGTCCTTACTCAGTAGCACTTTTCCAGTAAATTCTCAAGCTTTTTCCTTCCTAAGCTAAATGAAAAACAATACGACAGAAAAATAAGGTGCTTCTTCTGTTAGAACAGCTCATCTTTCAGTTCATGTGATGGCCACTCTCTTTACTCTCAGTCTCTGATTTATAGTGATTAAGAGACTGATGCATTCAATATACAGTCTTTTTCCACAATGAAAAAGCATTTGTCTCAGGTTTTTTTAAGACACATTGTACCTATTCCAGTGATGCCTACTTTATTCTATAAGGCTAAAGCCCTGCCCCTTGAATAATCCTGATAATTTCCAATGGAGTAAGTTTTGGGCATGATATTCTGAGAAGACATAAGAGAATCAGGTCCTAAAAGAAAGGCAGTGAAGGTTACAGAGGAAGGTGAATTTTTATTGTATTCCAGAGGAGTGTGCTAGTAATTATGGGAAGAAATTCAGGTCAAAAAAAAAGGATATCAGGAAAAAATATACTGAGACCAAAACACACTACAGCCTGGAGACATCTTCCAAAGGGTATTTTGGAAGGAGAAAAGTCTTGTACTTTTAAAAGCAGATTTGACAAAGCAATAGAATAGGGCCTACATTTTTAAGCTGGCTAGCGGGGACTTTTTCCATCTGTAGCTTCTCTGTGTAGCTTCCATGTGTCTGTGTTCCCTACCTTCTCTTTCCCTGACAGATGTTCTACTACTCCTCATTAAATAAGGAAGTATCAGTTCCCTTTACTGACTTCTTCTCAATTTTCACTCATAGTTTAACCCCAGATTTAAATTGCTGCTGCACTGCTTTGATCTATTCCACTGAAATTAATTCCAGGTAATTTTCCTCTTTGAGGTACAGTTCCTCTCCATGGCTCAGCAAAGGAGGAAAAGGAAGAAAAAAATGCTACCTGCATTTTAACAGTTCTTTGAATGAAAAAACATACATTTAATCACAGCTTGCAGTGGATAGGACTCAAAACAAGGTGGTTTTTATTCAGTGTGTTTAGTATCACACACTGAAGTTTGAGGCACCAATGGCAGGTGATCAATTTTTGTAGAACTACTTCCCATATCTCTAATTTCTTTACAATCTTTCTTTGTACATTGTCAGATTTACATGCATTCCCCCCCAACATAGGGCTGGAGTCATTCTTCATCTCTCAGGGTTAACTAATCCATCATTAGATGAACCCATGCAGATCCACATGAAATGTTTGCTTTTAAAGCCAAGCTTTCTTACATCAGCTTTTGAAATTTTATTCACTTGGACAAGCTGATTAATGGTGTCAGCGTTGTTCATTTGCTTTGCAATGCATACTGAGCAGATGTTATACTGGCTTGTTGCCCCACGCTGAGCATGAAGGGGTAAATCCTTTGAGACCTTGCTTTTGCTAGTAGGTCACTTACCAAAAGGTCAGTAAGTCTGTTTTATACATAAACATGATATTGATTAATCTGAGATATTTTGATTCAGTTCTTCTGGGAGGCACTTGATATTAGAAGCACAGGGCCAAAACCTGACAGGTCAGACTAGGCAAAACATTGGCTCGCTGCAAGGGTAATCTTTTCTGTGAGGGTTTCCAGGTTGAGCCAGTTGTGGGGTGCTGTCATTAATGCTTGCATTTTTTCTCTCAGGAGGCATGCAGGCAAGGGCTGTAGGGAGAGGTAATGTCTTTTCATCAAGGCAATGAGATGTAAAAAAAGAATGTTTTAGGCATGCAAATCCCTCTTTAGGTCTGAAATGGAAACCACAAACTTCAAGCTCAATACAGAGTGAGAAGGAAAATGTTCTTCAGAAAAATCTGGGTAAGTAGCCCTAGGAAAAATAGGAAATGTTAGCAAGAGAAGAAACAATAAGCCATACATAAGCATTTTCCTTCAACATGGGCTAAACTTCAGAAATTAATCCACTAAAGTAGGACTAGAGCTGGCAGAAGAGAATTAAGAGCATTGATACAAATGTCAGAAACATTCTGCCACGAATTTTGAGTCAGGTATGAAGTTTCCCAAAGCTCAGGAAGTATTCAAAACCGGAGCTTTTACATTACAAAATGGAGGTGTAAGCCTACTTTATTGGTTGTCCTGAGAAAAAGATTTTGAATATGCTACTCTCACGGACAGAAATAGAATTATTATGTCCCTACCTTCTGAAAATGCAATGGAGTTATTAATTTTATTTAATTTACTAATGTATTAATTTTTATGTGTTTATATACACAATTATCAAGATATCAATTTGTTAGTTCACATGTGGGGTGTTCGTTTTTGTTTGTTGTTCCCCAGAATTCTTTCTCCATCTCAGCCAAAAGAGAGAAAGAAAATAAAAAAATCTATGCATTAATCCCATACAGATAAAACTTAATCGATTGCAGTGGATGCAAGATATGAATATTCACAATGCTCCAGGTCTTACAGCCCTCTCTAAGGCTCAGGGCCTGGCCCCCAACTGAATCTCTATTAACACCCAGTATTAAATCCTCAAAAGAGATTTCATAAAATGATTTTTAGTATTTGTAATATTTAAATACCAGAAGTATTATACTATTTGTTTTACGGCATAAAATGTTTGAATGTAAGCTACTTCAGCTAGAATGACACAATTATATTGGCATGAATCTGCTGGTCAGGAAGACCCCTTACTTTAGAACTGTTCTTGTCCCACAGGTTCCTGGGAGCTTGGTTATTTAGCTTAAGCTGAAGAGAATGGGTTTAGCCCTGGAGGTCCACAGTCACTGTCTGCTTTTGAAGGGTATGATGAATATTTAGTTCAATATTTCATGCACATGCCTAGGAAGACAAATCTAAAATGACAAAGACATATAAATATATGTAGACTATAGTCTGTATTAAGTATATTTCCTGTTAATTATATGTAGATTGTTTGTGCTTCTTTCCCTATTTACTTCCCTATATTCTATCCCATAGATACCCTATTTACTTGCATGTTAGCAAAATAAGTCTTTGTCTTAACAATCATTAAGCATTGCACCCCGTTTGCTTAAACTATTGAGAGTTTATATGCACTAAAAGCCTAAAAGTAACAAGGTTTTTAGTTACTGGACACCTTTAATACCCTGTATATCTTTCCCTGTGTAAGCTCAGTCTCAGTTGTGACATGAAGTGGTTTCTAACAGAATTCATCACCTTCCAGTTGACTGCACCCTTCCCCTTGAATAAGAATTTGCAGGCAAGAAAGCTACTGAAAGGCCAAGGGATAAAGAAAAGCAGCCCCATGAACAGAATGTCATTTGTTCCTTCTGCCACTTCAAGTTGCTGACTTCCTTGCTCTCTCCATGCATCCATTTGCATAACAGAGTTGATCATCTGGCCTTTATTACAGTAGATTGAACATAAATAATTACTGACACATAAAATGTGTGTTCTCTCTCACTGACATAAAAATGAAGGTGTTATTGCTGCCTAAGGATACCAGCAGTGACAAAAGAAGAACATCAACGTTGCTGATTGATTCGTGTTGTTGCAACTTGCATGAGAGGCCTGCAGAAGGTTTTCATGGTCATGCTGAAAGAAGTGCTTCTTTTAGTTCACCTTCCTTCTCCTATTGCTGTAAAGTTTTTGAAGAGACTGGACCTCATATCTCAGTATATAATTTACCACCACAGATGTTAGCTTACACTGAGATAGAATCATGTACTTAATGGTCACAACCTGATGAAAAGACCCTCCTGATCTGCACCGTTTTACTGAGCCATTCTGCTTAAAACAGATTTATATATTATATTTATGTATTTATATCTTTACATATTTATTTGTATTTATGTCTGGAATGACACTCTTTTCCTTCTCATCATACAAGTAGCTGCAGGCTTTTATTCCTAACATTTAGAAATAGACTGAAAATGTATGTTCCACACCTACTCAACCTTTTTGACAAAGATTCCCTAACTTTAATTTTTGCTAGAGCAGGCTGGGTTGCCATACCTCCTCTATCACTTAACAGAATTATTACACATACACACTCAGTCCAGGGCTTTGCAGGAAAACATTGCACATCTGTGTTGCTGTGCCTCATCTCCTGCGAGTTGCTGCTCCAACCTCCTGATATTCAGTATGGTAATTCTTCCCCTTTGCGTTTGCCCATAAGATACAATTTAGTGAACCTTTTCCTTCCCATCTGCTGCAACTGGCTGTCCAAGTTCTTCAGGAGTCTCTCCAAATCCATTTTCACTAACATTTGTATTACTCCTATCTTGTTCACAGGAGAGATTGACACTTCTCCTGAAGTCTTGCCCGAAGGACACTTTCGGGCATGTGTTGGCACAGAAGTTGTGGTGTTGCACCTCAACAGGAGAGGATGTCATTTGCCCCTTATGTCTGAAAATGCAAAGGGGTGAGGGAACTGAGTATTGCCAGTCACAAATTAAAAAAAAAAACCCACTGGGGCTGAAAAGACAATGCTATTTAAAGAAGATGAAGGGCCAGGGAGTCTTTCTTCTATCTTTTGTTTTTCTCAAACTTTCTGGTTGATTTGGGAATCTCTTAAAATTATTTTAACAATCATAAAGGCCAGAAACTTACACTTTTGTAATATCTTTTATATCTCTCTTATTTTTTTTAATCTGGATTTTGATTCTTGAAATTCTTGCACAGTCATTGCATCCAAGTGCTGGCAATAACAGAAAAAAACCCAAGTTTGTGGGTTTTTTAGTAACTGGCAATGCTATTCTCCAGGGACAAGAATTAGCCCTGTGCACAAAGCTTGGATTTCACATAAAACAACCCTAATTCTTTAAACTTGATCATATGCTCTAAAGTTCATGTATGTCTTTATTAGTAAAGTGTAGTATTTCCTTTAAAGCTTTTAATACTTTCAGGTTTTCTTCCATTTAAAATTGTAATTCTCTGCTATTTCAGTTAAATGCTACACCAATTTTCTTGAAGTTGAGTCATTTTTGCATACAGCTCTGAATTTCATCAGCACCAGTTAGGGCTGTCCATCAGCAGCACAATTCTTAAATCTGTACAAAAGTTATCCAGCTTTTCATCATTAATCTGGTGCTTCTAGAATATACTTTCACATTTTGATTCTCCTCAGCCCAGTTTGCGTTGGTGGGACTGCAATCAATCAGACAAAAAAAAAAAAAAAAACAAAAAAACAAGCTGCTCTCCAGTTTCTTTATCTGGAAGAGAAAGAGCTGATATCAACATGTTCATACCCCGACTCACAATTTTAAGAACAGGCAAAGTACAAACTCTTGAAACAAATTATTTTATTTGCTAAGGAAATTACCAATCTCATCTGCATCTATTTCTGAAACAGAAAATTTGCTTGAAGTTCTTGCTTTTGGTTCTTAGCTTCCAGACATTGTCTTCACAGGTCCCAGGTTGTAACATTATAGTCTCACCTCAAGGTTCTGTTGACATCTGAGGCTCCCCTGTAGACAGCATTAGGCACAAATATATTACAACTAAACATTGCATTGGTCTCTGACATTGATGTATGGAAATAATATTTTCTTTAGACTGGATCGAAAGCCATGAAACGTGCCACACTTAATTCCGCTCTTTCACTTTCAAAAGGACAAAAGAAAGGGTGCTCTTAATTATTTTCCTAATCATAAATGTGATCTCGTCAAGCATGTAAATATATCAGTAGAGCTGCAGCATTTGAGGAGCCAGACATCTAAAATTTTTCTAGTTGCCACTGGTCAGTGAGGTTGGAAACAGAAATCAGTATAAATCAAATCATGATTCAACCTGGCACAGTGATTAAATTAATTCAGAGGTAAGAACAAATAAGAATGCTGGCAGAGAAGAGAACTAGAACAATACAGGCAATATATAGAATTTGGAGGAGGTGTAAGTCATGAAAGATTGTTTCAACCTGGGCTTTGCATGAAAGAAGAAAAGCTAAAAGACAAAACTAAAATCCTGACAAAACTGCAACATATAGAAGAGAATGTGAAGAACAGTATCTTAACTATAAAATAGAGATGAAATGTATGGAAATAACTGAATTAGGAGACTCATAGTTCCTGATTCAGCAAAATAGATACAGATTTAAGTATGCTCTTAATTCCCACAGAAGCTAAAGCCATGATTAAAATTTTGCCTGTGCTTAAGTGCTTAATTAATCTTATAGTAATCATAGGCTCCTCCTTCAGTTTTCACTGAGACATAGGATTGCTGTATCCTGGGAATTTAAATTGCTCAGTACTTTGAAATACTGCTTTTATTTAAATGTATAAAACCCACAGTTACAAGATACAATTCATCTTTAATGCTTTTCTAACTGTTTTTGCTTGAAGGATCTTAGTAGTACTGGGCATTGATCCAATAAACATGAACATGTTCAAGAGCAGAAGACAGTAAGAGATCCTCCCTAATATTTTCCTTCTCTATTTACCATGTTTAAATAAGCAAAAAATAGCTTATTTTTATTCCCAGCACCCCTGAATTTTTTCATACATACAGTGCAGTAAAAATGTAAAAAAAATTGTTCTTGAAATTTATGCTACCATTTTCCCCTGATAATGACTTTCGGCACAGTAAAATTAACAGATGTTTCTTACCAAAATAACCCAGAACTAAATGTTAAGTGTTTATTCTCTTTTAAAAACACAAACCACTCAACAACCAAATAACTCTAGAGTGTCAAATAAATGTGCTTTATGTACAGTCATGAGGCTCCTATCTGAAGTGAATTAATAATTAACCTCAGGTAAATATATCATGATAGCTTTATAAATGTGTTTCTGAGGATGAGACTAATTATGTACATTGATTGAGTAATATATAATCAATACCCATTTTCCTTTCTAAAAGGATGAATTTAAACCCATTCTGCAACTAAAACTTTGTTGTTATTCTTTTAAAAAAATCAGCATAATAGGCAATAAAGACTGGAGCAAAGGAAAAATGAGAGCAAAGAGAGGAGAAGGATTTTTACCGAAAGCTATATCAAAAACTAAAAATCCCAAATGAGATGAAAATGAGTAGCCAAGAGCAACAAAAGCCAGGTTCTAGACCGTCACCTGGAACTATAGGACTTTGACCCATAGCACGTTATCTGGTATCTTAGAATCATACAGTCATAACTCAGGTCGGAAGGGACCTTCAGGGGTTATCTAGTTCAGCTCCTTGCTCAAAACACCTCATCAGATCAAGTTGATCAGGGCCAAGGGAGTCCTGAACATCTCTACATAGGGAGGTTCTACAACTTCTTTGAGCAGCCTAGTCCAGTGTTTGACCATCCTCATGGTGTATTTCCCCCCCTTCATCTAGAATATGGAATTTACTGTGTTGTAATTTGTGTCTGTTGGCTCTTGTGTCATCACAGTGCTACCTCTGAAAAGAGGCTGGTTCCATTTTCCAGTCCTGTCCTGCAGTCTGGTAGTTGTAAGCAGCAACAAGATCTCCTTTTAGCATTTTCTTCTCTGAGCTGAAAATATCCAGCTCTATCAGCCTCCTCATGCACATCATGGTCTCCAGCCCTGCCTGCTTTGGAGGCATTTTCATTGACTCTGTTCCATTTGCCAATATAGTTCTTGTACTGGAGGGAGCCCCCAAACTAGTGACAGTACTGAGATGAGGTGTTATGGAAGATCATCCCCCTGGCCCTCACATTAATACAGCTCAAGACACTGCTGGCCACCTTTGCTGCAAGGGCACAGTGCTGACACACATCCAAACTGTCCACTAGGACACCCAGGTCCTTTTGCACTTCCAAGCAGCTCCCAGCCTGTACTGTTGCAAGGGGGTATTCCTTCCCAGATGCAAGACCTTGGAACTGCTCTTTTGGAGCTCTCTCTGAGTAGCAGCCCTGCCCTCCAGCTGAATTCAGCTTTCGAAATGCAACAAAAGAATGTAAAATCTAGAGAGCTACGGTGGGAAAGAAGCCCAGCGCTCAGAAGCTTCTCGAGGGAAATGAGAGAACCAGATGGAGATGATAGTTTCAGTTACCTCTAGAAGTTACTCACAATGGGAAGGAAATATTACAGAAATGCTTAGTTGGCTAAACATTCTTCTGTCAGCACTAAGGAGCTGGTTTGGTCTTCTGTCTTACTATATTGAAAAAAACAGTATTTGTGCTGATTTCATAAGAGGTGTTGGCAACTTGCCTTATGAGATTGGTATCATATGTTATTATATTTGTATTTGCTTCCCACAGCATTTTAATTTTGTATGTTTTGATTTGATGACAGTGACAGTTCTAAGTCGCAAACTAAAATGGAGCTTTTCTTACACAATTTTTCGCCCCAGAGGAGCTGCCTGGGAACTCTCACAGACCAAAATATGCAGTACTCTGCAGCTGGTGTACCTAAACTCATTTTGTGCTGGAATCTTCTCAGAAGGAAGATTCTGAAAGCCATAGTGACCATCTGAATTTATCTAATTCTTCAGATTGTTCTATTGCATGAAAACCGTGTTTTAAGACAAGCCTTTCAAACAGTTGCATTGCTAATCCTTTGTCTCTGTAGATTCTATAATATCTGTGAGTCTTTTAAGGTGTATTACCTTCAATAGTTTGTAATTGCTTCTGTCAGGATGGTGGTGTTCCCTCTGCAAAATATGTAAGCTAGGGTCTGTCACAAAAACTGTTTGTGGTCAGGGAATGTAGCTTTGGGATAAACTTCCAAGATAGATTAGGCAAATTTGGCCTCTGGCTGCTCTTAGGAATTCTGCAAGTTTTCACACTGCATTTAGAAATCAACCATTTCACAGATTCAGATGCTCCTTTTTTACATGCACAAATAAGAACATTTAGAATAGTCAAATCAAGTTAACAAAATACCTTGACAACAGAACATAACGCAGGAGGAAACCTCTGTCAGGTCCACCAGAGACTGTTACTGAATTCCGTGTAGGATGTTCAGATGCTCCTCTTAATGAACAGCACTACTAAACCACAAACTATTCAAGGAGTGATTTTTCCAGTTCACAACAAATACCACTAATGATTGGTGATCTTAGGAATGTGGTCTCTGTAGTACAGAAAGGATGTTATTGTAGTGATATAACTGCTTCATGTGACCTATGGCATGAACTTCTGTGTCTGGTGAATGGAAGACAAAGGAATGTATGTAAATTGTTTTTAATTCACCTTCCATTATGTGTTGTGAGATGCCTTGGTGACTATTACATCTTACAAGATGACTTAAAACAGACTCATCTGTGATTTCCTTCCATTGACTTTGCTTTCATTGGGATCTCTTCCCATGTCATTAAATGGTTTCAAAAGGGGAAAAATATGAAATGTTCTAACATCCTCACATTTATCATTCCCTGATTATACAAGAAGCCACCTCCTAGGAGCTGTCGCACAAGTATGGGCCAAACAAATAAAATATGTGCAACAGAATTTTGCTGTCTTTAGTCTGAGCAACCAAATCTATTCTGGAATCTTCTGTGATGTGGCACAAGTGGTATGGATGATATGCTCAAGGAAGGAGAGCCTTTGTGTTTCTTTGTGAACAGGCTGTAATAGACCTTATACAAAGCCCTTAATAAGCTGTAAGCATATCCTTGGACATAGTTCTGTTTTCAGCATCTTAATAAGGAATAGTAATGGTAAAACAATTACTAAACATAATCTAAATACTTCTTCAAGTGGACTGCCTAAGACTGACTCCTGAGATGGTTTTCCTGCCATTTTGGTGGGGCCAGCACTGGGCACTCCTGCTGTTCCATAGAGCTGTTTGAGAGAAGTAACAATTTCTTCCTTAAGACATGTTTTACAGTGCAACCACTGGATCTGGATGCCACCAGGGGCTGACTTGCAACAGCCCTTCCACAGCAGAAAGGATGAACCATGAGGCCTATACTGGCTGAGAGGCTGATCTTGGGAAGCTGTGCTGTCCCAAGTCCCTTCTGCTTTGCGGTGAGAGACAGTGTGCTCAGTGGAGTGCTGAGTAGGTTTCAATCATGAAGCTGAGAGAAATGTGAAATGATGTCTGTGTAGGTGTGGTTCCCACCCTTCCTCTTCACCCTTAAACCTTGCTGGGAGGAATCTGGGTGGTGACTGCAGCTGTGGAAGCATGAACATGAGATTTTATCACCATTTGAAAATTACATTCATCTATCACTGAAAAACACTTAACAAAGTGCTCTTTCCATAATGATGGTACTAGAAAGATGATTCTTTTATCCTACCAGTGCTTAATGACTTGAGAGTTACCTCTTCCCCCCCCCCCCCCCCCCCCCCAAGTATTTATTTCTCAAGGGTGACTTCAGCCTTTAGGGCAAGCTCTCCGATCACACACTGTGCGTGCTCAAAAGCTGAGGACAAGGACTAAAGCTGCAATGGCTTGAGACCCCATAGCCAAGCCCTCCCACATCTAGAGCTGCATTCACATTGTGTGTGGTGCTCTATGACACCAGATTATCCTCTTCTATTAACAACATTAATACTCGTGTTTCCAAGGACTTTTGTTTGGGTTTTTCCCAGAAATTTTGCCTCAATCTCTACTTTGGGGAAAAAAAGACACAAAACCCCCTGAAATATTCCTAGCCAGCTCGCAGAGGAGGACGGAGGCGAACTAGAGCGGGAATTCAGGGGCTGTCTACTGAGGACTCGGTTTGGGGCCGTGAGCCCCGCGCAGGCCGCCCGGGAGGGCGCGGCTCGGGGCGGGGAGCGGAGGGGGCCCCACGCTCGGCGGGGCCGCGCCGGAGCCGCTGCCGCTGCCCGGGCTCGGCGGCGCCGGGGGCCGGCCGGCCGCGGCGGAGGGGGCGGCAGGAAGCGGGGCGGCCCCGCCGCGCCCCCGGAAGCGGTTGGGCGGCTGCGGGGGACGGGCGGGCTGGCGGGCGCGCAGGGCTCAGACGCGGCCCGGCGCGGCCGCCCCGCTGCCCGCGATGCCCTGGGACCGCCGGGCGCGCCGGCCACGCCGCGGGGCATGGTGAGTCCGGGGCGGCCGCTCCCCGCGGGGACCCGGCGGGCGGCCTCGCTGCTCCGCCCCAGCCTCTTCCTCCTCCTCCTGCTGCTGCTGCTGTTGCGGGGCACCGAGGCGCAGAAAGGTGGGTGCGGGAGCGGCGGCGGCGGGCGAGCCCCGTAGCCCCGGCGGCCGCGGGTGGGAAACCAACCCTCCGGGGCTCTGCTGCTGGGAGGGGGAGCCCCTCGGCATGTGGCCCCACACGTCGAACCTGCCCTCTTGCTGGCCAACAAAGAGCGAGAGAAGAGCCCCGTTTTGAAGAAAAAATAACGAACAAAACTAAACAGCAACCTTTTTTCCTCCCCGCTCCCGCACTCCCCGGGGAGGCGGCGGCGGGAGGGCTTCTCCCGGCAGGGGCGCGACCGGGGCTCGGCAGGGAGCCGGGGCTGTGGAGGCAGCTCGGGGCACAGGGGCAGGGCAGGGCGTGTGTGGGGTTTGGTTTGCCCCATCTGCGGGTGACCCCCTCTTGTAGGCTGTGAGCCAGGAGGCGGATAAAGGGGAGATTCTGCTAATTGTGAAAATAAACTTACGCTCGCCCCAGAGTATGCAGAAGTGTATATAGGGGTGAGAGTTCTGAACGTGTGACAGACTTGAGTAGGCGTTGTTGGATTTCTGGGTTGTTTGGGTTTTCTTGTTTAGAGAAATCGACGAGATTTCTTCTCGGGTGGAATTAGTGATCAAGTTTTAGCACTGTGAAAATTACGAGGCACAGCTTGGTCACTTCATGGCAGAAGATCAGAGGATGCCACTGTGACTGTCACTTTGATCATGCGCTTGGGACAAAGTGGTGGGAGTGTTTTGACAGCATCTTGAAACTCACTTCTGGGATTGGGAAGGGATTGAGAAGATTAATTTAGTGGTTTTCAATGCCATTTGCTTCTTGCGCTGGTCTTGCATCGTTTCAGAAACTGATCTCCTCAGAAACTGTTCTAAGTTGTCACGTAACTTTCTGGTTTTTTCCATCTCAGAGATGGAAATACTGTTGAATTTCAGAAATGCTATATTTAAATACACAAAGGGAACAGGAACTATATGCACGCTACTGTTGTTGCATATAAATTAAATATTTAAATAATTAAAATTAATTAATTGAATGGAAAAAGTTCAGCAGTGTGTCCATAGACCAAGCTAGTTGTGTGGACATATCTTTTCCTAGTATTTCCAGCTAATTTCATTTAAGTATGTTCCTATACGCACACAAAACTATTACTAATAAGCATTTGACACACCTGGTTTTGTTTTATTGTAATTTATACTGGAGGAGGAGAAGGCCCATTTGCGTTTGAGAGGAAATTGGGCTATTTTAACATTTAGTCTTTGGAAGGTTGCTGCTGGGTGAGGCAGGTAGCAGCAAGGTGTTAGTTCATGCTGTAGGAGCGTCACACTTGTGCTGACCCGACACTTGTCCGACCTTTTGGTGAGCAGACTGAGTTTGTTATTCTAGGAGAGAACTGAAATAACTGGGGGGGGTAGAGAAGAGTCATAATTTACCTCTAGATGACTGAGTCGAATTGGCTCTCCGAGTAGTCAGGGATGTGTTAGAGGGGGCGGGACCATGCAACAAGAAGTGGCGCTGCAAGGACAGCAGGCTTTTAGGAATGAGTGAAACTTTGTCTTTCTGTACTTCGAGAAACTACTGAAGAGCTCCTAAGCCGCATTTCAATTTGCAGTGTTTCTCTAGTTAATGCTTAAAGTTTGCTCAGAAGTCTCACTTTTGAGCAAGAGGGGAACCTCTTTACTGACAAGCTTCATTTTATTTGCCAACAAAAAGGAGAGCTTCTTTTAAAGTGAGAGGCTCTGGTGTTGTTGAATACAATGTTTCAGTATGAGAAACTGCTAGAGCTTCTAAGAAGAGTTCTGCTAGTGAGGGACTGTTTCCTTGCCAAAATATTTTCATTTATCTTACTCCAGAGAAGGTTGGGGAGCCCATATCCTGTATCTCTAAATGCTGGCATAATTCTAATTTGGTGAGTAGTCCCATACAGAAATGAAGCTGTTCTTGATTGGTCAGCACAAAGCTATTACTCAATTAGGGCATTAAATATGTGAACAGGCTTTTAAGAGAAGATCTTAATTGACAATGAAAGCCAAGACTTGGGAATTCCACAATTAAGGTTGCTTTTAAGCTCTTTTATAAAAGTACAGTGAGTAGGAACCTAGCCTCATTCATTATGTTAGAGAGGCTGGTCCTCTCTCAGTAAGCAATTGTTCATTTTCTTTTCTACTGTTCATTCAGCAGCTCTAAGCCTCACATACAACATGTTGTTTAAATCTTTTTCTGAAGATAGTGTTTTCATTTCTCACATGCTTTTCTTTAGAGCACCTTCCTGGTACGAACTGATTTAAAAAGAGCATTATTTTGGTCAGTGTGAAGCTTGTTTTTAATATTGGGTCAGATGTTGTTATCCTCTCCTTCCAGACAGCAGCAAACTGAGAAATGAAAATTGCAGGTATTTCAGTGGTGAATACGTCTTTCACTTAGTAGCCCACTGTATTATCTTGTAGGAATCATGTGGGATTCTTTTCAGTCTGTCATATTTCAAATCATTCTGTTTATGTAGTTCAGAATTCCTCGGTCAAGGGCTTGAACTTGAGTGTGTTGCCGTCTTGGAAAATTATGAGCATTTTTTTTTAGCTCAAACACCTTCAGAAGTGCCCTGTGCTGCATTTCATAATCTTGTGCCTTGGTCCGGCCGATGGCTGCGCAAGTCAGCTCTTGTGATTTTTGAAACAGTTCTGTAGTGATTCTAGCTCCTGGTTGCAAGGAAAGTGATATTTGAAAAATACGTCTTTTTTTGTTTTTCATGTAATTAGGCAGGTGTGAATGAAAGCAAGCCAGCACCATGTAAGTTTCCTGCTCTTTGTGGATTGCATTTTGAGAAACAGTGCTCTTAGCAGATGTTTAAGTGTTAACATAAATTTGGTATGGTCTGTTCATTAGCTAAGTTTAACCTCTTTTTTTTTTTTTTTTTAATTTAGAAAAACACAGCTACAGGAGCAATGGTTGCTTAGCTTTCATCCAAGCAGAAGTTGAATAATGTGTCCGTAATTCTGAAATAATGAAGCTTGTAGGGTCTGTAGAGCAAGAACTTTGTTATCACACATGTAGTTTGGTAGCCATCTGTTGGGATTCCTAGTGGATACCAATGTACCTGTAAAAGTGGAAAAAAGTGCTCAAAGTTAAAAGTAACCTTTTATTCTGAAACTGATTCCCCAGTGACTTGAAACAGATTTGTTTGCAGTCTTCTATTTTAAAAAACTATTGCTGGATGCTTGTTTTTGAATGTGATTCCCACATTTTGTTCTAAAGAAATAGCGGCTCATGAGGATGTTGTTATATGCTCAAACCTCACTGAAGAAAGTGCAAAAAAGTGATTCACCACTGTAGTTGACAAATGTTTGCTCTGGTGTAGCAGAGAAAATTAACTTCTGAATGTCTTGTACTGAGTTGCCATCATCTGAAGAGTGAAGTGAAAGAACTAATGGCTCTGTGCACATTGAGCCTCATGAAATGGTTTTCTGTGGCCTTGTGTTTTGGGACTCAGCTGCAGTATTTGTGGATCATTTGTGTGTTCCCTGCTTCTCTTCAGTTCCTCGGTGTGCTCTCCTCTCCGCAGCGCTCCTGGTGTCACCTCTGCTGGTCCCTCCTGCAGGGCAGTAGACAGTGGTGGCTCTGGCTGTGGCCAGTCCAGAATGGGGCATGTGCTGATCCGTCAGCCGAAGTTTGGGGAGAAGGAATCAGGCAAAGAGAAGATGGCTCTAGCTACATATCCATCATCTGTGCAAGAGACTGCAGCTTATCCCTCAGGGTCCTGGAAGAGATGATTTCCTTCTAGAACAGGGGACTGACAAGGGTTCCAGCTGCCAGGGTAGCCCATTGCAGGTGTGTCTTTTCCTGCTGCAGAGAGCTCTGTGCACGTGAATACAAAGCACTACCACAGAGCCATCTGTCACATGAGCAATTGCCATGTGCTGCCTTGCACACAGTGCTGTTTGCTATTCTTGCTAAATTAGATTGGGTGGTGTCTCACTGCCTTTTGTATTCCTCCTCCTTGGCTGGGCTCTTCTGGGAGGGAGTCACAGCCAAAACCACGAGGAATTATTTTGATTAAAAAGACCCTCAGATCTTTGCATGAGGGATTTATTGTCCCTCAAATTAACATCAGATTAAGTGTTTTATGATGAGGAGGGCAATGCTCTAATGAACTGTTTTGCTTTTTTAATGGGACAGTTTTACTTAAGAGTTCAGAGTGTTTTGAAGATGCAATTGTGCAGCTTGAGGATTCAGGGATTGGTACCATTTAGGCAGGATTGCTGAGGCAAATCCCTTTCCATCCCTGTGTTGAGAAGCATGGAAGAATTTTTCAAGACCAGGGCTTAAAGTTAGGGTAGGCTTATTTAGGTTTTCTGATGCTCTTTTTAACTTCCCAGTATTGCACCTTGAAGATAGATTTAGAGAGGAGAACAATGCCATAAAGAATTTCGAGGAGGAGTGCTGTTCCTGAAGGGAAGTGAGCTGGTATTGGAAGTATAGACCTAAAAAGAGTGAATATTCTTTGCTTTTGAAAACCAGAACCTCAGTAACATTATTTCTCCTCCTCTATTTAATGAGCCTTATTTGAAGCGGGTATGTGGATCTGGTGGGCAAAAGGTACATCCATGTGTTCTGCAGAACATCCTTCCTGGGAGGTTGCCTTGCAGTACTGGCTTGGTTTAGTCCAGCTCATTTGGGAGCCTTTTGCGGTTGTGCTAGCCTAGTCCATTCCTGTAAAGAATGCAGGAATCACCCTTTTGTGTAAATACTCTTTGGAGCTCTCATAAGAATGTACTGCATTTTGTATTTAAGCAGTACAATGCATATTGGTTTTATATATATATATGTCTGTGTCTGTGTGGCTATAAAAATCAAGCATCTGAGCTAGTGTTAAAAAGGCAATGTAAATGTTCTTTCAGAAGCTTGTATGCTGTTACTGTGTGCATCTCAAGCCAGTGACCTTCCAGCATGTTAGTGCAGTCTTTAGGAAAATTATTGTCCTGCTACTGAATGGGGATGTTCAGCTTTCAAGACTTTCAGGAATGTTTTCTTATGTTATTCATGTAAGAGAAAAATAATCCGTCTCCTTTTTCTGCAGTTCTGCCAACTTGCTTTATGCTGTGAGAAATGATGCATTAGGATTTTAATGTGATCACTGCTGCTCTATGTAGTTTCAGTCATCAGCTGGTTAAAGGCTGCCTTGAATGCATCAGCTCTCATAGCTCAGATAGTCATCAGTTCAAATGCAATCCTTGTTGGAATTGCTGCTCAGTGTATTGCGAAGTGTTTCTATATTGGCAATTTTATCCATATTTTGAAAGGTTTTAAAAAAAAAACGTTGCTTGTCACTCCCACTTTTATAACTGCACCCTGTGCTTTGGGGAAAGCACTTAGGATTATCTGGAATTTGTTTTGTAGTCAAAGAATTTCCTTCTCCTCTTACATTTTCTGATAAGAGTTGCTTTTAGATTAATTTCTCTAAAATAACATGGAATATCCGTGGTACTTCTATTTAAAATAGTGTAGTTGAAACCATGATCCAAGCATAGAGTGTGGATTTGTTACTAAACTGAAGTGAGGGGAGGTGGAGAGGGAGCAGGAGTAGGATTAATGTAGAAGCCCATGTGGTAACCTGCACTAAGATAGGATCTATAAAATTTTCAGTGCTGGGGTTTTTTTTATACAGAGTGGTAGGTCGTTATCTGTGAAGCTTGTTCATTAATGCAGCAAGACTGAAACACCAGATTTTGCTAAGCTATGTCCTTTGCCATCCATTACTGGAGGCAAACAGCTTGAGCTGTGTTATTCATATTCTGTTTGAGCTTGTTGCTTTATAACTGAACATTTTATGTTACTTGAAACAAAAATTATACTTGAAAATCTGATAGTGACTTGACATTTGGACCACAGAATAACACTGATTTTGAAAATGGCTTCTGGTTAAGGAATTTTTTGTCTAGTGCCTGAAACACCCCCCCCTACCCCCCACAAAACCACCAGCCCTGGCATGGGTAAGAAGCATTTAACTGATGCTTTCTTTTCAGGCATGTAATTTCTGGTGCTTCCCTGCATGACCACTTAGTTTCCCTTGGTGAAGAGTTGCAAGAGGATAACATATATTTATGGTTGCTGAACTCTTTAAAAATGAAATTAAAGCAGATAGTTAATACTTGTTTAGCTATCTCAGTATTTCAATCAGTTGGATTGTGGAACTGTAGCACAGTCATTTGGTACTGCTTATGGCATTTGGATGCTTCCTGTTGGCATTTCTTACAAAATCTGTGTTTGCAGTTGTCACTTCTGTTTGGTTATATTCTTTTTTTCTCTGCAAATACCAAAATAAAAATAATTTTCAGTGAGTTAGCAGTCTGCAAGATTTAGACCAGCTCAGCTGGTGGATACTGAAGCTCAGAAATTAGTTATCTTCTTGATTTTGGTGAGATTAGTTGCATCCTGAAAAATCAAGCATGTAAGTGTTTATCTTTGCAGTAAGTGGCAACTCATACTTCTAAATATTTTGTTGCAAGTTTGCAGTGAGACTGTGATTTGAATTGACCTCTCTAGCTACAACACAGTGGGAATATGCTTGCAGTAGCAATATGAAATACAAGTCCATGAACCATTAGAAGTGCAAGTATTCTTAGCAGCTATTGGCAATTGCTTCTAAAAAAGTACATCCTTTTGAAGCAAAAGGAGTCCTGGAAGCAGAATATGTATAAATGGGGACTGACTATGTACATGTCAGCCGTGCTTGCTTTTAATGTTTGCTGACGTGAGGAGGATGTTTTGGCCTCTTCACTGGTCTCTGTACTAGAGGTCTCTGTACAATGTCTTGTGCATTGTGACTCAGGTAATCACTGTTTTCCTACAGTTACTTGACTCCTGATGTTACTTTCCTACAGTTACTTGACTCTGTTCTCAGTATATTACTGAAAATACTAACTTTTGTCCTGTTAGTAGAAATTGCATGCCCCTGGTTTTTGAGTGGTGTCACAGCTAGGAGGTCCCAGTTCTGCACCACGGCTGCGATAGCATACATTACTATCACATTAGTAAATGTTGGTGTGGAAGCTGAACCAAGTTTGTGAACTCACTTGTGTCATTTTTGGCAGTACCAGTAGGTGTGCTTTTAAGAATGTCTTAGAAACAGATGGGGTGGGGGGTTGTTTTTGTATTTTGTTTATTTGTTTCCTTCTCCGAGTGTTTAAAGCATGCTTGCTTTAATAGAAATAGTTTTAAAGTCTCTTTCTCGAGATGCCTTTCCTCACGTCTGAAAGCTTTCTGGAAAGAAATTTAATGCAACATCCTGAATTCCCCTTAGTTAGAATAGTGACTAGCCAACTCTAAGTAGTCAAGGTGTACAAGAAATCATACTTAAAAAGGCCCTTCTGGTCTTCAGTACTCTATGAATCCATCATTCTTTAAAATTACTTATGAATTAAGATCAAACAGGTTCAAACTTGCTGCTTTTTTTTCTTTATGAGAGAGAGACTCTGGAAGTTTTTTATTTGTGTAATTTTTCTATGTTTCTCTTTTTTTTTTTTTTTTTTTTTTTTAGGAAATATTTCTCTGACATTTTCTTTATGCCAGAGTTTGTCTTTCATTGGCAAGACTGTATTAGAGTGGTTTTGTTAATTGTAGTATTAAGGAAAAAACCAAACAGCTATTTCAAGATTTTTTGTTGTTGTTGTTCTGTGTAGGTATCTTTGTTAACATTTTTTCATTGTTCAGTAAAAGTTTTAAGTCAGTGTAGTACATTTTAACGTTCTTCATGATGTGAAAGCTTAATTCAGCTAATCACAGGATACCACCTTATTAACCTTATTGCAGAGATCACACATCATTTATGTACTGAAAAATGAAAATAAAATCAATGGTCAGATCATCTATGTACTTTATTAAACACTTCTCTTCCCACTTTATATCTTCCCTTGTTAATCCTCCCTCTAAATCTTCCTCCTAGATTTTTGAAGTTTTCCAAATTTACTTTTAGCTCAAGGAAGAAGTTTTGTTATCTAGGATTGGAATATTATCCATCAGAATGACAATCCTTGCCAGCAGCTCATCTTTGGATTGTCAGTCTTGCTGGAATTTGATGGATTGTGCATGAGGTCACATGGATGCTCTTTTCAAATTTTTTTCCCTACAATGGCTTTTCTGATAGACCCATTTCTTAAAAAAAAAACCCTCTGATTTTCTTAGTTCTTTAATTGAAGTGCTGTCAGAGGTAATAATTTGATACATCCTTGATGGATACTGTTAATGGTGGAAAAGGGAACTTTAAAAGCTTGGCATGCTTCTGAAAATGGTTGAGAGCAGATGATTCTTCTGTCATGGTTTCTAAAATTGATGATGGTGTAAAAGCTTCCCAGGGTGATGCTGTCAGTCATATCACACTGTTTATTATGACCTCTTAATTGCAAATTCTTGAAGTAGAAGTAGTAGCTCTTTCAGTGCCCAGTTGCAGCTTTGGATGTTGAAGGATAACACTGAACTGGTTGTGCCACAGTTCTCTTTAGTTTCACCCCAATATAAAATTAAAAATGCAAAAATGGGGTGTGTAAAATGTAAAATGGCAAGACAAGCCACTTGTATAGCTACTTGCATGTAAACATGGGGTTTTTTTCTGGAGAGAAGCCCCACAAGAATGAGGCCGGTGAAAGATCCTCAACGTCTTGAGTGGAAAGATGAATTACAGTGGTGCAATTTTGCTTGGTTACTCCTCAGAGTTCAGAGCTTTTGCCTCTGAAAGGGTTGTTCACCGCAGAGATGCAGCCTGTATGCTGAGTGTGTTGTGCATGAATGTTGGCCTGCAGGTTCCACACAGGGTTTCTTAGCTGGCAGCCGCTGCATCTTTAGCAGGACTGTGGCCAGTTAAAGACCACATCTGGTTATTTTAACTTTGCTCCAGAATGGTTAAGATGTGGAGAAAGATGTCTTGCCTTGTTCAGTGTGGTGGAAAGAAGCCTTAAGTACTAAATTTTTCTTTTGCAAATCTGTGAGTTTTGTGATAAACCAAGAGGCCCTAAACCACATTATCTGTTAAATTCTATTTTTATGCAATTGTCTACAGGTGTCAAGGTACATCTCATTATCACAAGAGTAGAAAGAGGAATGCATTAAATTGAATGCTTTTGAACACTTGTGTACACAGGCTAGTGATGATCAGTTTTTGTCTTTTTCCTAAGTATATTTGAAAATTTCAAATAAAGCATTTGCATTACTTTATATCTTCATTTTTTAAATGATGTTTTCAAGTTCTCCAGTCCTCTTACACAAAACATCATTTTCTTCCTGCTACAAAGAAGATACAGCCAAGGTCATGGGCAAGCTTAAAGTTCACAGATAGTTTCTACTGAAGCTTCACACACTGACTTCCTACATGCTCTTGCTGTACTTTTAATGATAAATTTAGCACTTAAAAAATGGTGGCTCAAACGTTTAAATTTACTGTCATCTTCCTAGTTAATAATATTGTTATTCAGTAATACATAATATTTATTTTATTGATTGTTTTTATAGAGGGTCAAAAGTGTGAAAACATCTTTGTTTTAAGGGAATATCTACATGGCAAAATTAGGCATGAAATGCCTTTTAGAACAGATTGTGTATTAAACTTTATGATGCTAGAATGAAGCCAAGTTGTTCAAAATGGGGAAACTCCAAACAGTCCCCGTGGTAATTTTGAAATTAGATTAGAAAATGATTGTTAGAAGTCAAGATGATGGTGTGTGCCACCTACACTGGGAGAAGGAACTGCTGGTGCAGAGATGTAGAGTGGGACTGTTTCATCAGCTGGATGACAGACTTTCAAGAGGGTTAGAAATATGCTTAAAGTCTCTTCTTGGTGCAGCTGTGGGGTGCAAATAATGACAAGTGTGTTTTGAGGTTTTCTTTTTGAAAGCATCCACACTTGGTTTGGCTTTTTTTTTCAGGTACCCAAACCATGAGCTTCCTCCCTGCCAGCTTCTGTCGACTCCATGGTACCAAAAATTATTCTTACCTGTGACAGCTGCTGCCTCCTCCCTGTCCCTACCATGCATCCTCTGCATTGTTCAGACTCCTGTGGCTGGTGGGCCATACCCATCCCTCACCCAGCAGAAGGCAGCTGGGATAGGAACCTGGGCACAGAACTGTGGTGCAGCCCAGCAGGGGTACAGTGAGCGCTGGCAGTGGATGGGGCAGGGAAGGGACAGCTGCTCATGAAAGGCAAGATCCATGGTGCTGCCACCATGGATCTGCAGTTCAGCGTGTGCAGTCTCATGTATGAACTGGAAATGGAAGGGAGAAAATGTTGAGTGTAGTGTTAATTTAGTGTGTGAATTATTGGTATGATTGGAGAACTTTTTGCCTCTTAGTTGACATATGCGAGGCTTGTGAAATTTCATGGGGTCCTAGTGTGGTGAAGAGTTTGAAGAACTTTTCAGGAGGTTTGCAGCTCATTCTGACCGTGACTATTGCTTATTCTTGTAGTGTTTTGCATGACCATCTGTGTGTTATTTTTCATTTATTCATCATCTGTGTTTCTGCTGTGTAGCGCTTAAAGCACTGAAGCACAACAGTGTTTATTTTTAAGAAAGTGTTGGTGCAGACTGCAAAGTAAATGCTGTGTCTTGGGAAGTGGGCAAGCTGCGTGTGCGAGCCAAACAAAGACATACAACATGAGCTGTCACTGTGAGTCAGCCTGGGCAGCAGATCAGAAGGGCTTCTGCATTATGTACCATTGAGCACAGAGTCCTTGTGTAAATCACTTTTCACCATGCCTAGCCTGTCTTCATAGGCTCCTTTTGCCAGCATACTATATAAGCAAGTCAAAACTGTTCCTGAGGATTCATATAGTTTCCCTGACATCAGTAAGTAAAAGCTTTGCAGCAGTCTTACACAGCTGATCTTTCTTCTGTTCTTTTGAAGTAGTCAGTCCAGTTAGTACACGGCAGCAGAGGAACACATCTTACCTGCTCTAACAACTTAATAATTTTAGATAATTTATTTTAAGATGTTATCATATTCTGGATGCTCAATTTAGGATTCCTAAGTGTTACTCTTTTGTGTAAAATTCAGGGGCTGAAAGCTAAGACTGGAGTTCCAGAGATACAATTATAAACCTGCATGTACAGATAAAAATAATAAAGTGCTAATTATCACTAGCCCAGCATGTGACCAGTGTTGTAAATGAAAACAGTAAAATTTTGTTGTAATGGCATATTAAATTTTGTACTTTTGCTGTAAGAACAAGAATCAGCCTCTGTCTCCTCTCACCCTCTCCTGTCACCCCACTGAGCTGCCAACATCTTGAAAAGCAAATGCTTACTGTACTCTTGTCCTGTTCCTGTCTTTGTTAAACCTCAGCCCATAACTTCATTAACTGCTAAGGGTGCCCCACAGCAGGTAAATCAATCCAAGCTGAGGCAGCCATAATCCCACCTGTCCTCCATTCCTTGCCCTGCCACTGGCAGTGGCGCCAAGAGCTGCCTCAGAAGGGTGGGTTGGTGAAACCCAGCGCTGTGTGGTGGCAGTGGGTCAGGCACTCTCTGTAGCCAGCTTGGTTCCTCAAGCCAGTGCACTACTCCTGTGTGACTGCTCTTCCCAGGATTGGGATGGTTTCTGCCTCTCTGGTTGGCATTCAAGGTTGTTTAAAATGCAAGCACAGGTTGGCAGTGCTGGTGAAATAAGCAGTTGCTGGTGTTTCCCTTCTCTCACACTGTCTTATCCCTCTGTCGAGGAAGGTGCTGCTGCATGTGCATACTCAAATAAGTTAGGGGGTTGCTCTAGGTTAAACCTAGCAGCTGTTTTTATGCCAAATCCCTGCTCTGGTTGGCCATGTGGCTGCATAAGTGTTTGCCTCCAGTACCAGGAAGGGTGTGAGAACATGTGGCCAAAAGGGAGAGGCAGACAAGGCTTGCTTTTGTGTGTGGCTGTGCTAATTTAAAGTGCCTTCAAGTGTTTATTGACCTGTGACCTCACTTGTGGCAGTGTGGGGTATTTTATGTTGTGAAACGTCTGTAGTGGGATGAAATGCCCAAACCAGTGTGTTACTGAGGCAAATAAATGGCATAAAGATCAAAGTGGACTGTGTGCTTGTTGGCTTGTTAAGAAAATTAATTCTGACAGAGGAACGGATTCCTTCCTGAAGAACATCACTCTGTGGAATTCGGTGGAAACAGCAATGAGTTTGGAGGACACAAATAAGGGCATTTAAAAACACTTGGAAAAGCTATTTAGAATGTGATGTCTCTGTGGTCTTAATTCCTCTGTTTCTTATTCATGGAACTCTTTTGTTCTTTGTGTAAACTTTCATGCCCACACTGAAAAAAGCAAAAAGCAGATGTAGTATCTTTTAGTGGTATGCTGATAAAAAGCAGGGAAATGCAGAGCACAGGGGCTGAACAGAAGAGGAGAAATTATAGTAGTGCGTTGAATCAGCAGCATTGAATCAGAAAGAGTTGTGTATTTAAAGTTAAAATAAATGCTTTAAAACACCCTTTTTTGCTTACATAACTCTACTAGATTTGATTCTAACTTTGCTTAGTTAAAACAGTTTTAATTACATCCAATATTTAGTCACAAACATACAGAAAATCATAGCTTATATAAAATGTATGTAAAGTCTTCTCAGGAAATCCACTGGTTAAATTGATCCCGTTCAAAAGGCAGTGCCATGTGTTGAGACTGAGATGGGTGTTTTGATATGCTTTATAGGTTATAATATTGAACTGTCTAATGTCTCTCACTCACTCTTCTCTAAGTAAGGAATGGGAAAGTATTCACTGGTCTAAAAAATTATTTTTTAACATGTTTTGATAATGAGAACAAGGTTAGCAGTCACTAACAGCAACTGTTCTTAGTGGGGGGAAAGTTCTGATTAATTGACTTCCACAACTATAAATCTTTTTTTTTGTGGGTATTAATAGACTACTTAGGACCCACTCCTGCATGTTCAGTGTTCTTTCATTTTATTAAATTCCACATTTTCTTCAATTATCAAAATCCTGTGGATTTGGTATGTTTGTGTTGGTCTGAGTCCTCTATTTTGTTGATGTAAAGAACTTGGCTTTAAGAAATCATTTTCAATTATCTGCATGATTGCATCAGACATCAATGTCCCATGGCCTCGGGGTCATATGGGATCTGTCAGGAGGCTTCATCCAGACTGCATTCAGAGGTGCCTGCAGATGCATCCAGAGATGGATCATTCTCCTGATGACAGCAGTCTGCCTTCTTCTGCCAGCTGATTAAGAGGTGCCCGTGTTTCTAACACAAGTTTTGGTGAAGAGCTGAGCTTTTCCTCTTCGCTGTGAACTTGGTCCCCAGGACATGTGAAATTGGATGCACATCTGCAGGCCTTTTAAGTGTCAGGTGTGATGTGTGCACACAAGAGATCTGGTGCTTCAACAAAGGGCTTTATCTATCCTGCAGGTGCAGGGGGTCTGTGGTGTGACAGGGAAGTCTGAAAGAGAGCAGGAGGCTTGTTCAGCCATATACTGACAACAGAGGTTGTTAGCCCATTCAGGAATAATTAATTAGGGAATTGATGTCTCTCTTCAGTGTGTTCTCAAATATTCTGCTCTCACATGCACAGATTAACAGAAGCAAAAGATTCTGTGGCACTTAATGATCTCCAAATGAACGAAGTGACTGCTGTCCTATACGTGCTGCTGTAGTGCAAAGAATTGTACTTTTTCTTGGAGAAATGGCCAAGTATTGCAGATTGCTCCCCTAATGCTGGATGTGTGTACGTGTCTCTGGAGTTCATCACTGGTGTTTAAATAAGTATGGCAGAAATGATGAAGCACCATGTTTCATGGAGAGGCTCAAGAACTGCCCTTTTATAGTACCAATACAACAGAACGTGGTTTCGTTGTTCTGCGAGTTTCACTGGAATTGTGATTTTGAAAATTTTCCAAACAGGTCATGAGTGATGCTGCTGCCCTTAGCAGACTGCATATGCCATGGTAACCTTCAAATTCTTCAGGCATGAAGTGTCTGGCATTTCTGTTATCACTAACCTAAGTGAAATACAATAAAAAGATCTAATATGTCCATTCAGAACGAGCTACTTTTAAAAATTGACTTTATAGTAAAGATGCTGCAGTTCAGCACAACTGTTTTTTCCTTTCCCTACCTTTCTAGTATGATTTGACAGCAGGTTCTTTTAATAAGAGTAGAGGAGTACTTTTCCTCTCAAGTTTTCAAGAAAGCCTATAATAAAAGGGAGGTTTGAGACTGGCATTTCTGTTAAACTGTGTGAGGAAAATTAGAAAGTTTTTTTTCTCCAGCCATGGGAAACAAGACATTGTTCCAAACTACAGGGGGTAATGTTGTCATTTTTTAGTGATGTGTCTTTAAAAGAAAAAGCCCAATGTTTTTTAAAAACTTAAAATATTTTATTTGTATTTTATCACCTGAATGTGTTTAGTTATTTTGGAGTTCTTTTGCTTCTCCCATCAGAAAGCTGTGCCGTGTTTGTTCATCATGCAAGCACAGTGCAGGTATTGTTTGATGCTTGAGACAGCTAAACAGCAATCTAGTGGAGAGAAGTGTTTAAATGAATGTTAGGAATGATCTTTTCTACTTTTAACTGGAGAAATTTACATTTTGGGTCAAAGAGGAGACCCAAGCTCTCCTTTGATTTCCAGCAGTATAGGCTTGAGATGGAAGAATGTGGGGAAGAATCAAAGATACAGAATCATGTGCACTATTGGTATTCCTGGTTTTAAGAAATAGTATTTGTGTGGTTACTGCATTGCAATAACAGCCCTATAGAAATGAGAAATAATTAACTTTTGAGCGTTGTAGTTCATGCAAGCATTTTTATTTTCCTTAAAATGCACTCAGAACAGTGTATCTGCGCACACAGGTGAAAGCTACTATGATTTCATGTTCAAAAGGCCCCTGTGTCAGTGTATCTGCAGAGTATTTTCAATTTATGAGTTAATAAGCAGTTGTTTACCATGGAGTAGGAAAAACACAGAATTGGTTAATGGCTCGTTGCTTTTGTTTAGGACATAACTTAAAACTGACTGCTGCTTGTGTTGATAATTATTTTTATGTCTGCAATATAAAGAGTTTTAAAATTCTAACCCCAAATATATTCACCATTAATATATTTGTTGTTTTTGTTGTTGTTAATATAATAAATTCCATGCATTTTGTAGTGTGTGTGAGTACTTGCTTGTGAAAAGCCATTTTACTAGAAAAGGAATCTTTTATTGTTAAGTGTAACATGTTAAGACTAATCAGGAATCTGACATTTGAATGCTTAGTGGCTAATAAACCAAGGCCATACAGGTTCTGCATGATAAAACTTTCACTTTTCTTAGGTTTATAACATGCCTTTTGAAAGAAACCAGGATTACAATGATACATAAAGCATGCGGTTTAAGTTACCTCTTTGTAACGTTGGACAATGGTGTTTCATGTTAGAAAAACCCTAACTTACAAGAGTAATTTTATCAGCTATCCCCCAAAAGGAAATAATATTTGCCATGGGATAGAGCAAAGTGTTTTAAAGCAAATCACAGTAATAAAAACATGGCTGAACAACAGCTTTAGAAATAAAAATTTTGATCTTACTTAGCAGATATTGCAGTTAACTTTTCTGAAGATGTATCATTTTCATTCAAGACTGCTAGCAAGGTAAAAAGCTGCAGTTTACATCTGCATCTGTTTATGATTCTGTGTATACCAACAGCACTTTAGCTTTTATAACATGCAACTATCCTTTAATGTGCTCAAATTACAAGGAGACTAGTTTTTGTTAGCAGAAATTAGGTGTGTTTGCCAACAGATTAATCAGACCTGGTTAAATTAATCACAGGGGTTTTGTTCCACATCACTTCAGTGCATTAGACTTACTTATCCACTCAGTCTAACATGTAATACATTTAAGCATTTTGAAATGTACTTAAAATTCTTCAATATGTGTACAATTTTTGTACCTAAAGCTTGGCTTACCTTTTCGTATTTAGTAGAGAAACTACACATATTGTTGTATAATATGAAACACTTCTAGCTGTCAAAACAAACTTCTGTCAATACAAATCATGGTGATCATTGTGAACGTTACTCTGAGAACATTCACCCTTCTAAACCAGCACAGAAATTCTTACACTTTTTGTGCTGCTTACTGGGGGAGAAACATGTCTAGATGTTGAGTAATTGAATTTATCCGTTTGCTCTTTATAATTTTATATTGACAATATACAATTTGTGGCCTTGTTTTCCATTTGTTAAACAAACTGGTTTTAGTACTGTTACAGCTGTTTAAAATTAATACTCAAATGTTAGGTAGAGGGCTCCAGGCTGGAGTTAGGATTTCATTTGTTGTGCAAATTCCAAAAAATCGAGTATGTGAATTGCAGCATTTAAATAGTGGTACAGCAGGAAACAACATATTAGCAGTTTGGTAATGTCAGAGCTGTATTTAAGTTGCTGCATTTTATTTGCTGTCCATTGGCTTTCTACTTCTTTTTCATTATGTTGTCAGTACAGTAATGCAGTAAAACCAATGTGCTCTTGTTTTACTGTCAGGTTTCTCTGTCCTTTTCAGCATCTGTTTCCTTCTGTACTGTGGTGTTGAGGGAATATAAAGTAGCAGGGACACTTCCTGTACTGTCCATGCCATTTTTTAAGCCATTACGGGTAAATTTCCATCTCACTGAGGAAGCTGTAGCAGCCCTCTCTGATGATAAGCTAAGCAAAAAACATTAGTTAGATGGTTTTTTCTCACCATTGCTGTGTCATTTGCCTGTTTTCTTGCACCATGGTTGGTGTGGTGTCACGTGAGGCTTTGAAGATGAACATGGGAGCTGATTTCTTTTTCTTCTTTCCTAGGTGATGGGTGTGGACACACTGTGCTGGGCCCTGAGAGTGGGACCCTGGCCTCCATAAACTACCCCCGGACCTCTCCCAACAGCACTGTTTGCGAATGGGAAATCCGTGTGAAGCCTGGGCAGCGAGTTCAGCTCAAGTTTGGTGATTTTGATATTGATGACTCAGATTCCTGTCATTCCAGTTACCTAAGAGTTCATAATGGCATTGGCCCCAACAGGACAGAGATAGGTAGGAGCTTTAATTATCACTATTTGAGAACTGTTGTCTTGTATAGGACTCAGGTGTACTGTTGGTACTTTTGTTACTTTTTGACAACAACTGTGTGCTAAACGCAACACAGATCCTGTAATAATCTTTCATTCTTGAGATTCTCAAAGGAAGCTCTACTGCAATGTAGGGGTTTTTTCTCTGACGTTTCCCAGTAGCTTGCAAAGTTCTTGTAAGCAATGGAGAGGGAACTGTAAAACTAGAAGCATCTTCATTTTTAAAGAAAGACGTATGTATATATATGTATCTATATCTATAGCTATATATAGATACATATCTTACCTGAAATGCCTTTCTTTTTATATGGATTCACTCTGACTTTAGCTGTTCATCTTGGTGGTGTTAAAGGCTGTCAGGCTTCAGGTGTGTAGTGCAAATATCCTCCATCTTCTGATAATGTTCTTAGATTTTGTTCTCTTCAGGAGAATTTGATGATTAGAAGTCAGTTGGGTTTTTTTCATATAGCAGTGTGATGTTATCATCTACATCAAGGTATATGTAGAGTGTTAAGGCTCTTGTGGTTACTTTGCATAAAACTCAAAATGAGTTGTCATTCTTCCTTCTCTAAAATTAGTTGTTATTATGCAGATTAACTTTATTTTCTTTCCTGAAGCTTTAATTTGGAGAGAGAGAAAGAGAGATTTACTCACTGAGACTGTTTTTGTGCAGTTCAAATGCTGATCCCGCTAAATTGAGTCTTTTTCTAAAGAGGCTAGTGGACTGTTAGCTTTGTTAACCTCTTTTCCAACTGTTACCTAGGTGTGTGTGAAAATGAGTATGTGCTTGGAGCTGCTGAGCCAGACTTGGTCTAAAATAGGAAACACTGAATGCCTTAAATGGCAAGGAACGTCAAGTTCTGATAAGTCTATTACTCACTTTTACAAGGGACTTCATGGGTTCGAGTAAATGCCTGCTTCATTTGTTTCTCTTGCTTTTCAGCTGTGGCCTGCTGGTGTAGCAGCACAGTATGTCAAGCAAATGTGTGTGTTGTTCTGCTCTTAAGAAATTAAATCACAGGACAAACAGTGATGTTAACAATGACAAATACAGATCATACAGGGTTTGGGGTTTTTTCGTGTTTGAAGCAACAGACACTGGAGAGATTAAACAGTGACTTGAATTTTCTTGGGAGAAATCTGGATTTATCCTAAGTTTTTCCATTCAAGACTACTGACATGGTCTAACACTAAAATACTTGTTTTAAATAAAATCTGAAATTCAGTCATACCTTTTTTAACCTAAAATGACTTAAAGGTTGGCTGGTTCGATTAAAAAATAAATTGTTATTGGGTTCATTGATAAACAGAGAGGGTTTCTAATGAAGCTTTTAAGGGCTAGTGCTTATTCCAAGCCTGTTGAGTATTTATTAAGAAATCAAAAGAAGATTCAAATGCTCAGTGTTAGGTTTGTCTCTAGTATAAGTAAGATCTAGAGGAGTTTTTTATTAGATTTCATTACAGTCCAATCACTGTGCATCTGCAGGCAGATGTACTTATTTAAGACATGGGAGTTCCCTCTCCTGCTGTAATGTTGCTGTACAAAAGCACGCGGGGTCCTTCAGTCATACAGACAGAAGAGCAATATTACATCTTCTGCACATACAGGTGACAGAGGTGTTACTGCAGTCATGCTTTGTCCATTCCTGGTGCTTGCTTTTTCAAAGATTGACAAAAATCGGGCAGGAGGCCAGGGAAGAGGTAGAAAAATGATTTATAGTCTCAAAAGTATGTCTTGCTGTGAATCATAAGGTGCATCACTCTACAGTTTGTCAAAGGCCATATGTCCATGGCACCAAGCAGCACTGGAGAGTTTATCCAAGCTAGATTTAAATGGCTTGCACTGTGTGTTTGCCTGAAGAAGGGGATAAATGGTGTTTTGAGAGGATGGTCATGATGGTCAATCACGTAACAAGATCCAGTGGCTGGAAACAAAACTTTAAAAAGGGAAAAGAAAAGGTGGTGTTGGTATAATATAAATTGCATTTAAGTATTGTAAAATCTGTTTTCTGGGTTTTATTTGAAGATACCCTTGCTTTGTTAAAAAAAACCTACCTGAATAAGTAACATCTGGAAAGCTCTGAATAATGATAGGAATTTGTATTTTAACTTCTAAAATTTTTTAACATTGTTTTATTGGTGTTTGGGAGTGCAGATCACTTTTTAAAGGAAATTGACATATTCTATTTATTTTGTATTATATTTGTTAAGAGCTATTCCTGCAGGACGATGCTACTCCACTGCCTTTACTTTGGTATTGTAATTTGCCTTTATTTGAGGAAGGAGTCTTGCCTCTTTTTCTGCTATTTTACAATATGGTAACATACTTATTACAAGGAAAGCAAATGGAGTGATTAGCTAAAACAGAGGCAGTGTCATTTACTGCTGGTGATTATCCACTTTGATTATCTACTGCAGAATCTTAAATAGGGTTACAGATGGTTTTTACAATATCAAATGATCAAGGTAGCCTGTAGAACGGAAGATTATTATTTTCTTAACAAGTTAATTAACTGCTCAGTACCTTTTCTGAAGTTTCTAGTTAGTAGGACTGGAGAATTCCCCATTGACTGGGGTCCGTGTAACAGCCATTCATCCATGAATGTGATTTGGTAGCAGTTGTAGAACTTTGTAGGGTAAATACTATCAACATCTGCAGACCGCAGCAGCTGAAATTGTGTTACTTTTGTTCATTTTGTATGGCAAGAGAAGTACCCAGGTACAGAACTTCTGTTGGATTTTTTTGGTGTGACAAAACAGAAAGAGAACTAACTGGTAATGTGTATTAATGGTGCTCACCTGTGATATGATACATGTATGATACTGCTGAAATGCAGTGAGTTGTGCTTGCTGTTGTCCAGAATTAAGGGAAGTACTTGACAGAAACCATGAAAGAGTCTATGAGGAAGGAGTGCTCCAGCAGCTGAGGGGAAAGGAGGGCTTTTTTCTCATTTGCTTCTGTAGATGCTTCTCATTGTCCTAACTTGATCCTTTTCCTTGAGAGATTCCTCATGTTCTTTGAAGCACTGACTGTGGAGATTACGCATGGCTAGAGGTGAATGGGATAAGGTCACATTTATCTGCAAGTGTTGGGGTGTGGGAGACCTGATGACAGTGACAAAACAAATGTGGAACTCACAGTCTGCCATGTGCTTTAAATGGTCACTAAGCACATTATTTAGTGTCATGCTCATGTATTTGCTTTTGAATATACACCAGAACTAATGTGAGCCTATGTTGCAGATGAAATAAGATGCTCAAAATTGAATAAGATGCTTATTACACTTGTTGTTTTAAGTCAATATTTGTTCTCCTTCATCTCTTCACAGGAAAATACTGTGGTTTTGGATTTCAAATGGATGGTTTAATTATTTCAAAAAGTAATGAAGTCACAGTACAGTTCATGAGTGGAATTCACACTTCTGGACGTGGATTTCTTGCAGCTTATTCAACCACTGACAAATCAGGTATTTATAATTATTTAGTAATTTTTCTTCACTGGCAAAATTAGAGCTATCTAGTAGAAACACAGAACTAAATAATTTACTCTCACATTCTCAAAAATAACTTCTAAAAATTTAATATACTTTTCATGATACTTCTGTGTAGAAAATTAGACTGCCAGCTACCTAAAAGTTGCTGTAATTTTAAAGAAATGGTATCAAAGCTTGCCTTGCATAGCAGAGGAAAAATGTCAGTTGTCTTATAAATGAAAGAACTGCTTCAGATTCAGGACAAAATGCATTTTTTTCAGGCAGTAGTCAAGGTGGCAGATAGCTAACAAGTTTTCTTATCAAACTGTCTATGTGTTACACAGACTAACCTCATGGAAATTTTTATTTCAGTAGCAGTATCCTCTACTCCCTCAGCTCTTTTATTACATAATTTGCTGACTAGTTTTTTGTCTTTTTCATGGTTTTTTACATGGTTTTGATTACTTTAAGCCTCTGAAAGAGGTTGCTGTATTTGTTTTGCATCTCCTCCCACTCATTGTAAAGGTGAGTGATATATGTGGTCTGCAAGGAAGTGAAGGAGTGCCAGCAACTGCTTCAGAAGGCAAAAATCCTATCTGGAAGTTATTCTAAAAAGAGCAGATAAAGAGTTTCAGTTTTTAATTTTGTAGGGGTTTTGATGCTTTCCTTTCTTTATTTTGGACTGTATGTGTTGATACACAGCAGACACAAACATGAAATTTGTGTTATCAGTCATGAATGCCAATAACATGGCATTCTAACTTTTGTTCACTGTGGTGCTTGGGTTCAGCACTGCAGAACCATTAAATGCTGGAAACACAGGCCTCTTTAGCTTATTAATTTAATTTTGTGAAAAGAGCATATGTTTCTGCCTCTGATTTACTCTGAAGTATAGCTATAAATTAAAATTAAGCTGCACAGAAAATGAATTTTTGTAGTATGTAACCTTACCTTTTGTCATATTCTCGGTAGATTTCCCAGTTACTCAGACAAATTAGCAAGGTTCTACTGTAATACAAAATCTGTTGCAAGAAAATACAGTAGGATTTTTTTTCTTTTCATTCTGAGACTTTTGGTTAAGCCTCAGAGGCTCAAATGTATGTTTTCCTGCACTTTAAAAAGCATACTCAAGCTTGTTGTCTTTTTATCATCCTCTTGACCTAACATTTTTTCTTTCCAGACTTAATTACCTGTTTAGACTATGCAAGTCACTTTTCCGAACCAGAATTCAAGTAAGACTGATTTTTACCTGTTTCCTTCTCAGTCTCTTTAATGAAGTAATTTTAGTGTTTCTACTTGGCTTTGTTACTTATATCTGATGCAGCTTGAAAATTGGCCATCCAGAGAACTTGAGACACAAACTAATTAGAGTTAGAGCTGAAGAATTTTGATATTTGCACTCCTCCTTCCTCTTCCTGTCTCTCCCATTTGTGTTATATACATGCAGTATACAGTAGAACCTCGTTAATTTGCACTAACACATAGGAGCTAATATCTCATTTCCATAGAAAGAATATTGCTTTTGTAAACATATTACAGCAGGTACACAACTTAATTACTGAAATTCACATTACAGTTACCTAAGGAGCACTAAATAATGGAATGTGTTAGAAATTGCAAACCCATTTCACAGTTTGATGCTCATTAATGAGGTTCTGTGGAGACACAGAATGCTGTACATTCTGATGGGGGAAATGTGTCATTTCCCTGTTTTCTCCTTCTCCATTTCCATCTAAAGCAAAGACAGTGTTTAAAGCTACAGACTGTTGTGGAGTATCTAAGCTTACTTTTTGGAGAACTTAAGCCATGGCATCATGAAACATTCCAAAGTACAACCTTTGCATTTCTCCTTCATTTTCTTAGGTTTCAAAATAGGGCTGTAACTGTAGGTTCTGACCTTAACATGTGACGAAGTCTCTGAATCCCACTGTTTTCATGGAACCTACAACGTTGCTTCAGCTGTTGTTGAACTGTGGTGAAAATGTTAATGAGTTTACTCCACTTTACTTTTAGCTCTTGAAGATGTAATAATTTTCATGTGTGCAGTATGAAATGGCCCTGGAACATGAACACAGGCTTGCTCCAGAGGTGCTGGTGTCTTGCCTCTTGCTTTTCATGAGCTAGTGGTAATTTGGCCAGATTTTTATTATTAAAGCATTGCCAAAAGCTGTTACAAAATAACATTACTTTTCAGATGTTTTATTTAAGGATGCAAAACAAATAGATATGCAGGTGTCTAGTTCATAAAATAAAATTCATTAATATTGTTACTTATATGACTTTGAATTTACAGGAGCCATGTGGTATTTATATTATAAAATGCCAGCTTTATTAATTCATTATATCGAGATTGGGACTGTACTTTCAGCTGAAACTTAAAACATTTTCAAAGGTCTGTTCTGCTGTTGCGTACTTGTGAGTATTTTTGGTCTGGTTTGATAGGCCTTCCATTAGAAGGTATCATTACATGGTGATACATGAATAGCAGAGTGTTGTAGATCCAAAACATAGTAACTGTTCTATAACAGTAGGAGACTTGTAGGTGCACGCATATCCTGACTTGATATTTCGTTCTCTTTCAGTAAGTATTGTCCAGCTGGATGTGTGATTCCTTTTGCTGGTATTTCAGGCACTATTCCTCATGGATACAGAGATGTAAGTAAAAACCCCACGGGCTCAAGGGAGTTTTGGTAAAACACGTGGTGGATAATACAAGTCAGTTTTAGTTGTTGGCATTGGTTGTCCTTCCTGTATGCTGGGATTTGTACCTCCTGAAAGTGAATAATATGGTACTCATTTTTGAGCACTGGTGCTAAATGACAGGTGCTTCAGATGGTAACATCTCCAAGGAGTGGTGTAGTGGAGTCTTAAATATTTTTGTAAGGCCTGCAGACAAGGGTGGATCAATGAAAAGTTTAGGTGGTTTTTCTACTTCCTGTTTTGTTTTTGTTGGTTTTCTCAGGTTAGAAAAGTGAGATTTATAATGAAAGAACCAGTTCTTTCAATGATGTCCTCTTGTTTTTGACACTGTAATGCCTCTCTCAGCAGTGTCTCAGTGGCTATCTTAATTTTTGTTACACTTGAGAGATGAAATATTGTTTATGCTCAGCAGCTATAAAATAATTTGCACAACAAAGTTAATACTGTAACAGTAGTTCTATAAATTGGTAATGAGCATCTTTAATAATGTACTATTTACTTAAAACACTGCAAAACCCTATACAGTATTTTTCTAATGTAAGCCTTTGCAGGTCAATTAATGAGCTTGCCATAGGATGGGAGGATGTTCACTTTGTTTATTTTTAAGTGATTATAATTTTGCTAGCACTCTACTAAAAATTACATGAAATCTCTGCTTTTTATCTTAAAATACTCTTTTGATAAGCCCTTAGATCGAGCACAGAGGAAAGACAATGTAAAAATGTTAGTAATCAAAGATTTTAGTATTAAATATGAACTTGAAATGTGTCTGTCTGGTTTTCTTTCCCAAATATTTGTAAATCCAAGGCTACTTGCTTAAACAATCACCTCCATGTAAAAATGTCACCACAGTGTAACTGTGTTATATGTCCTGGTCCACAGTGAGTCCTCACTAAATGGCTGCAAGGTCATTTTTGTAGCTGGTAACAAGATGAAATTGATTCTCTGCCTCACAAATTTGCAGCATCTGTGGGAGTTCTGCTTGTTGGGAGTTTTTTTGCCAAAATCTGGAATAATTGTTTTCTATGGAAGAAAAGGAAACTTAAGGAAATAAATGCCTTGTGACTTTCTTTTTGTATACTTTATCACTCAGAAAAGGCAGAGAATTTCCCAGAAGTCAGGCTGTGTGGAAAGAAATGAAATTGTCCAGCACTTTAGACCAAGTTTCAGGTAGAGGTTTCTCATGCATCTCTTTCAAATGTACAGGAACTGGTTGCTGCTTTAAAAAATACCCAAAATCTTGACTCTTTCCTGTGTGACCCTAATGTCCACAGTCCTTGAGGGCTCGGAGCTCTCATTGCTGACATCTGGTGAGTGGGGAGGTGAGAGCTGCATCTCCTGCAGAATCCTGTACTCTTGCTTGAATGGAAAGAGGATCCCAGACCTGCTGGATGTGAGCTTACTCTGTGCAAGCCTGAAGGACTTGGTGTCATGAGTCCCACTCACTGTGGCACAGGCAGCCTGCAAGCCAGGGAAGTGTCACTGTGACATTTGTTAGTAGATTCTGTCACCCAGGGAGAGAAGGCAAGAACATGATACTATGCAAAAACATTTTTTATCAATGATCTTCACTGCCTTGTACAACATAGGTAATTGACTTGTTTAGGATGAGTTGTATGCATTACCATGGCTTTATATGGATGAGAGTGCTGGATGGTTAAACCATGTTTAACCCCAATTTAAGATTAAAAAATACAACCCCTTGGCAAAAAGCTACAAAATCTGCAGTGCATCACCCCTTAATTTTGAGAAAATAAACAAACATACTTTCAATGTGCTTTCTCTTAAAAGGTTGTCTATGTATTTACATCTTCAACTTCTGTTGTCTAACATAATTTGTTACAGGCTGAGCCTGGCTGTCTGGCTTCTTCAGACTGATTCACCTTGGTGTTGGTTTGAGGTTATTTGATTACAACAGTTACATTCCAAATACATCTGGGCAAGGACACAGTGAAATGTAGGGCCTTCTTTTTATGTTTTTTCATAAATTCAATATTAAATAAAGGTGAATGGTTTCTAAATAACCAAGGTAACAGTTAACTAAGAAGAGTCTTTTAATGTAACAGTAACATGTAATTGGACAGTGTAACACTTACAATATGTGTTGTAGTGTTTAATTTATTTACTTAGTAGTATTAAATTTTTCTTTCCCTCCCTTCTTCAAGTCATCATCACTTTGTATGGCTGGTGTTCATGCAGGCGTCGTGTCAAATACTCTGGGTGGTCAAATTAATGTTGTAATCAGCAAGGGCATTCCATACTATGAAGGTTCCTTGGCTAACAATGTCACCTCAGAAGTGTAAGTGTCCTTTCTATGATTTCCTTATCTTTAGCACCTTAGAGGTAGTGTCTCACTGAAGGATTAATTTCAGCTAGTGCAGCTCCGTGTTCCCTGAACAGGTTCTCTTCGCTAAGTTTCTCACACTTTTGCTGTGGTTTAATTGTTTTACCAAGTATCTTTAATCTCTAGACCAGAAATTATCATTTTCCTAATTCTGCAAGGAGTTTTTACCATCTTGGCCATAAATTCCTCCTGGTCTGTGGAAAACCAGTAATTTAATGGCAGCTTTTCAGTTGCAGGGAAAGAGTGTAGCTTGTCATTGTATTTTACGTCCCATGAATGAAAGCAATCACAGGAGATTGATTTGTGTTATTGTGATTAGCTTAATTTGAAAGGAAAGCATTTTAACTGAAGTCTTGCACTTTGCTGGGTAGATGTTTGTTTGAAATTCTTTAACCCAGTATCTCTGGACTAGATTTCAGTTGAGAAGGTGTTTGTACTGAAAGCGCTGCAACTTGCTGGCAGGATGTTAAGTGCTTGTTCAGGCATATGTGCATAGGTTTCAGTGGCCAGCAGTCAGACAAGAAAAATAAATTGAAGACAATTTGTTTCAGTTTTCCTCACTGGGTACTGCAAAACATCATCTTTTGTTCTCTGCAGGGGACCCTTATCTACAAGTCTCTTCACCTTTAAGACGAGTGGTAAGTGTTATCACATGTATTACATGTTATAGCTTTCATACAAACTTTGTGAATAGAAATAAATGTGCAGGCATTTGATTTCTTAATTTTTGTTCTCATTTGTGAGACTTTTTTTTAGTGCATTCCTCAATAATGTATATTTTTTAATTGTTTTACTAGCTCAATTTGATGATTCATCATCACCCCATTTATAGGTACAGTGATATTTAAAGTAAGCCTTGCTTATCTGCAGGAAGAGATTCTTTCAGGTTATGTTCCCTGTTGTAGTCTATAAAGTGCCTTGACTCTCACACTTAAAACACACTGCTAAAGCAGAGCTGGGCACTTGAGAGTTGCTCTCTATTTATAAAAACTGTATGTTCTAGTTTTCTTCCAGGTTTACTCCTTACTTTCCTGGTTGTCTATTTAGAAAGCTGGAAGAAATCTCAAAATGATTCCTCACTTTTGTCCACCCCCTTTTGGCTTCTTTATCTCCCATTTTTGTGCAACTGGATGCTATGTGATAAATGACTGTCTCTCTCGCTCTGGAAGGGCATCTTGGGCCTTGCTCTAAGTTGTGTCCTTTCTTGGCTGCTATGTTTTGTTTTGTCCATGTGTACCAGGTTGATGATTGGTGTAACAAGTGTTGACCCTTTTTGAAGCTTTACTGCTTTGCATGTTTTTCTTTCTGTCTTACCTGGTTTTCAAATAAATTGGCTGTAGTTTTCTAAGTGGAAGGTAGTTTTCCTGTAGGTCACTTTAAATGCCATCTCTGAGTGGATGTTGGAAACACTGTGAAGACAGGGGCCTTTCCTTAGTCTCTTTAACTGTTTTAATAACAATGTAAAAACCATAAATCATCATGTCTGCTTTTCACAAAGATAAAGTTAAAAAAGGAAAGAGGGGGAGTCATGCACCTACTCTTCAAAAGTAAACAAATACTTTTCCTAATACATAAATAAAAGGGACAGTGAATGGGGATATAAAGAGAGGAATCTGATAGGCAGGAGTGTTTGGTGATGGAAATGTATAAACAAGCAAAAATTAGAAAATACAATGCATATAATATTAAAATTATTTCTCTCCCAGACCTCTGCAAGAGCTGAAAGAAAGAATTACATATCTGGTGTCCTTATGCATAAAGAATATTAAACACAGTGATCCCAGGCAGGGTTTGCTGGGTTCTTTTGTCTTTCAGAATATGATCTGACAGTGTGTATGAAAGTAATTAAATGGCCTGGAAATTGGAAGAGATAGGACAAAACGCTGATCTGGACTCTGAATTTCAGTGATGTGAGAAATTATTGAATAAGCTAGAGACAAGGTGCAGGGAAGGGAAGGAGAAGGGAAACTAGGCTGGGTTGTTCCACAGGCCTGACTGAAGGCAAAGATTGCTCTGTGCTGATACTTCTGGGGACTGTGCATTTGAGAGGGGAAAACTGTTGGTATTACAGGACAAGAAATTGAGCCCTGAATTCAGGAGATGTTCTTTAGCCACTAGCAGAATTCAGTGTGGGAAGAAACTAGTAAGAATGATGACCAGAAAAATGTAACTAATTTCAAAGATGTATTTGAGCTCAAGGCCAGGATTATGACATGACTTCCTACATGCTTTGGTTTTTTTCAAATTAACACTGTGATCCTGGGGTTGTTCTAAAAACCCAGGAAATTATATAGACACGAAAAAGGAACAAATGAACCAGTAGTCTGTTTGCCATTCCTGCATGAACCATAGATACTCTTAAACCATGAAAGGTCCCCGGTGCTTCTCGTCGAGTGCTCTGTGTGACTGTGGTGAGGGAGAGAATATCCACATTGCTCTTGGAACAGGCATAAATCATGGCATTCTCATGACTAGTTTGGTTCTAGAATCCCTGTTAGAAAGCAAAAGACAGTGTGTTTTGTTGGTATTGTTGTTACGGAATAAATTTAGACAGCAGTTTAATATTTGCATGTAAAATCTTAAAATCCAAGCAGCGTAACGTCATATCTCATTTTCAGTCGTCACCTTTTCTATTGTTCAGGTTGCTATGGGACACTGGGGATGGAATCTGGAGTGATTCCTGATTCCCACATCACATCATCATCTATTCTTGAGTGGCCTAACCAAACAGGACAAGTAAACATTTGGAAACCTGAAAATGCCAGACTAAAAAGGCTTGGACCTCCTTGGGCTGCTTTTATCAATGATGAACATCAGTGGTTGCAGATTGACTTGAATAAAGAAAAGAAAATAACAGGTGAGTGAATCTGATGTGGCTTCTCAGCAGCTTTCTAAAAGTTTGGTTACAGACATCCTTTTTTCCAGTTCTGGGCCTTTAGATAAAGCTCGGGTGGCACTGAATTTGGTTCCATGTCCTAGGTATATACACTGAGGAACCTGGAGCTGAAGAGGTGTAGTTTCATAGCAGAAGACATCTCTTCCATCAGAATTTGTTGAAGTGTTTCCTGTGGTTTTACTGGATCCTTGGTATTTCCCTTTTCCTCCTTACTGTCTCCTTGAAGGTGCAGATGGAAATCCAGTCAGCTCAGCCCACTGGTACCTCTGATGCAGGTGTACTGATTGTGTTCCTAGGCTTCCCCTACTGCCCGTCACGGCCGCAGTGAATCCGACAGCAGGGGTAGGAGCAGTTCCAGTGCAGTGTGAGGAAGCAGCAGACACAGGAAGGCTGCTGGCAGCCTTCCCTTCACCTCCTTGCCTCAAATGGGGCTGGGCCCAGAGCTGGGGACTGCAGCCCCCTCGCAGTCTCTGCTGGGCCTTTCCAGAGAAAACAGGCCACGCAGTGCAAGCTTAGGCAGGTTAGGCTGTGCTCCTTCACAGAGGGGGTGATTTTAGCAGCTGCGTTGATTTGGAGAGACGGCTGTAGGTGCTGTTTCCTGGGCTGCTCTGGATGGTTTGTTTTCTGTACTGGGAGTTGAGCAGCCAGCTCATGGTTACCAATTCCTGTTGACTGCAGTGTTGCCCATTCCAAGTAGTGAAGCACTGGTTGGCTTTTTGGGTTTAATCTTCATGAGGTGTTGGCATTTTGGGTTTAATCTCCAGGGTAGCTGTGCAGCTGTTGTATCTTCAGTGCCAATGTTAGTGTTTTCTGGTTTCATTGTTCAGAGGTGATTTGCTGTTGTTAATGGGCATGTTTGTCATCTGATGTAAATCAAAAATAAATTGGATTTAGGTGGAGGGCTTCATAGGGTCCAGGGCTTAAAGGCTATTGTGAAACATGTTCTGCTGATCAGTTTGGGTTTGTCTTTCCAAAATGCCTGAGCTGGTCTCTGTAACCTCAGCTGCACACCCTCATATCAGCAGCATGGCTTCCTGCCATTAAGCAACTTGGGTTTACCAGTGGCCTTTGTTATTACCTCCCTGGGGACTCTTTGGATTTTGCATTACTCCTCTAATTCCTGTGCTAATAAGCTTTTCCAAAACAGCTTTCCTGTGTGAGTTGTGCTGCAGCATCAGCTGTAGGAAGCTGCAGTTCTTTCAGTGGTGCCTTTAGGTTGGCAGTACAAGAAGGGCTGTGTCAGCAGCAGGGGACAGGAGTGGGCTGTGGTCAAATGAACGGGCTGTTTCCATCAAGAAATGGGGGGAAAAGGGCTTAGCAAGGTTATGTCATGAAAATTAAAACATAGAGTAAGTAAAATGATTACTAAGTTTCAGTTACTGTGGAAGTTTCAGACCCTGATACTTTGGGTAAAACTTCTTGAAATTAACTGGACCTGTGAAGACTCTCAGCTATGCAACTTTGGATTCAAAAACTGATCTGTTAATTTTTACAAAATGGTACCAGTTTTTGGTCTTAACTGGGCGCTTCAATTTTCACAGGTATTATAACTACTGGATCAACTTTAGCAGAGCACTACTATTATGTCTCAGCCTACAGAATTTTATACAGTGATGATGCACAGAAGTGGACAGTGTACAGAGAACCTGGCATGGATAAAGATAAGGTAAAAATACCACATGCCTTGTAGGTATGTTCTATAGAGATTTCACAATTGTAAATACAACTCATTTTGGTATGGTGAAGAATCATTAAATAACTCTTCTTTTCAGTGTTATTTTGAATCATAAACAGCAGGAAAATATGACCATATGCAAATATGTGAGAATTTAGACAGTTCTAAAGCTCAGATATTATTTTTATTACTATTTGGGGTGGGAATATTCTATACAAGAAACTTCTGTTGCCAACGGTAGTCTGCGTGGTACTGCATCACTTCAAGAATAATTGTATTTCTTTTAAAACAGGCTACATGTTTTAAAATTAAGCTTTACTTTCTTATCCTCTTGTGGTTACGGAATAAATGTTAGGGGTTGTATAATTTTTCATGTTTTATGTTTCTGTCAATCTCAATTTTTAACCAAATGTTGTTAAGTTTCTTATATAAGAGAGTAGCCTTTGCAGAGGGTATATGTTCAGACTGCAAATGTTTTGCCACACAGAAAAAGTCCCTAATGTTAGCAGCAAGATAATCTTATTTCTTTCCCCTGTGTTTAAAGCTCTGCAGTATTTAATAGACAGTAAAAATGAGAAAACCTGTGTCTTTCCAGTGGTTCAGATCAGATTTTCTTAAAAGAAATGACAGGATTCCTGGTAATGTGACTGCAGCTAGATTTTCCTTCTTCTTGTTTTTAAAATCCTTGGTTTTATTTTACCTTAGTTCTGTAGGCCTGTGGTATTACATACATGTAACTGTAACTACTAGCCTGGTAGTTTTTTAGAAACAGGCTTTAAGAATGGTCACTCTTTGGCTGTCCTTGGTCATCTTCTCTTTACTCTGGGTTAAGAATGTTTCAAGGTAGGATGTAGCATCCTGTGGATGAAGTAAAAGGCTGAAGTTTGTTAAATTAAGAGATTTTTGAACACTGAACATAATTGCAGTAGGAAACCCTTGAAAGAGAGGAGGAGAATTTACAGGTGGGTCTGAGCCTACATGTGAACTAGAGTGACTGTTGGTGTGAAATACTCAAGGAAAAATCCAGCATATTTTGCTAGTTTTGAGTGCCCTCTTATGGCCATAAAATAAGATCTCAGTTAGCAAGCTGCCTGGATTTAGGCTTCAGTGGTAGTTTGATAATTTTCTTAAAAAATCTTTGCAGCTCTTGCCTTGAATTTGAATGTTTTGTTCCTCTTGCATGCTCATGAAATGAAACAAATTGTGGAGCCTGAAATTACAGGCAACAGATCTTTCTTTGCACTTTGTGTGTCATTAAAGGGACAGGGCATGAAGAATCAGAGGTACCCAGAAGTGGCAGCTGTATTTAAATGACAGAAAAAATGGTTCAGTTTGGTTCAAAATAGCAGATTTTCTCTCCATCTGCCATCACCTCACTTGAAACAAATGTGCTTTTGGATGCATCTGTTTGCAGGCTTCTCCCTTTGAGAACAGCAGACCAACTGGGAGGTGCTATTCCCTGTTTTTTTGAAACATATTTGAAATTCCTAACATTTTTCAAGAGAATAGAAGCTTTCCAAGATTTTCCTATAGTCCTTTTTGCAAATACCTTTTATAGGTTCGGCAGTGCTCAAGAAAAACTTTTCTTAACTTTTCATATATGAAAAAAAGTAAAATGTTTGAATTGGGGGAAAAAAGACAAATCAGAGTTGCAGGTTGGAAAAGCTTTGTCTAACAGCACAGAGGGAAATGGAAAGAGTTTAATAATAAAAAGAATATGAAAGTGATTTCTCCTGAAGAAGTTTGTATTGCATTGATCTCATAAGCAAATTTTTTTTTAATGCAAAAATTAGGGTAACAAAAAATACGGAGGTGCAGGTAAAGTTAAGTTACTTCTGTAACACCAGACATGAAAAGCTTGATTGATAAAAGCCTGGACTAAAGATCTTTACTGTTAATCTTTCTTGAAGGTAAGAGTCATCATTGATTCTTTTTGCCCTTGCTGTTATATGCTCAGAAACCTCAGCCTCAGAAACCTGACATGAGATTTAACTTTCAGAGTTGGGCATCTCTCCCTAATCTGTAACTTCTGCATGTGTTGCTTGGGCAGCCAGATGTGCCTTCTTTTGGTAATGGGCACTGGCAGGCACAGCACAAGCAAGGATGCAGTACAGCATCCCCACAGGAAGTCACTTCTGTAATTTGCTTCTCCCTCGCATCCTTACCAAAACAAATAATTATTTGGTGAGATCTGGAGCTACAAGCCTGTCATTAAAAAAAAAAAAAAGGAAAAAAAAAGTAGTAAGGGAAAAGTGGCTGTAAATTGAAACCCAGTCTGCTGTGGACACATGAAATACAACTAACTACTTGGTGTTATTCATTTATTTCCAAAATAACATCATAGGCTTGCCCCCTGCATTTACTTTGTCTTCATTTGTTGCTGCTAAGTATATTTTAGAACAATAAGCTTAAATTCAGGGCAGGGGACTTCTTCTGAATGGATACTTTCCTGGAATAATTTTTCAGACCTGTAGGGATGTTCTAGTCATTTTGTTCAAATACCTTAAACTCAGGAGTGCAATACAGAAATCTCTTCTCTTGTGTATCAAGGTTGAAACAGCAGTGATTTGCATTGATCAGAAATGTGCTAAAAGCTCTTGACTGCTCCATGTTAGGCAGACACATCAGCTGTTACACAATGCAGTGCTTGTCCTTAAGAATGGCAGGGTGCTTTATTGGTTACCAAGTGGTGTGAGTGAGCAGAAAATTCCTTGTAATAATGACTTTTTCCTGGCAAGTGTCATAATTCAGTTCTGCACTGTGTCCACTGTGATTTGCTGTATCAAAAATGCCTTCAAAAGAAAGAACTCATTTACTGTCACTTCAGTGGTGCAGCAGCACCACCGAGTTGCATGGGCAGGGCCAAAGCCCCACTGCTGTGCACTAACATGGAGGGACAGCTCACTTCCTACCAAAAGGGATGGTGCCAAACCAGTCCTGCTAAAGGAGAGGGAGGGTTGGAGTACTGGGCCAAGCTGCTGTATTGTTTTAAGCAGCTTGGGGGTGAAAAACCCATGGTTAGCTGTAAATTTGTGAGTGTGCTTCCATTGCATCTTGCAGGGACTCTGCTCACTGCTTTTAAACTTCAACCAGACTCATTCTGTATTGTCACATTTTGATGAGTTCTTTGTGTGCAAGCATGGCAGTGAAGGACCAGCTTGAGCTCATCCTTCACACAGCCGGTGCCCTTCTCTTGCAGAACCTCATGGCTCCGGATGAGACTGAGAAGAGCTTTCACGTTCTGAGCCCAAATTCTTTGGCTGTGGCTCAGCACTTACAGGCAGCAGCCACGAGAGCACAGTGTGGTTACACACTTGAGGGTGCCTCCCAATGCTTTCTAATGAATACCATCCTCAGACAGACAGTGCTGAACTGCTGGGCTGTGTGAGGGCACTGCTCAATTCCTGCTTGCACAGTGTCACAGCTCCTTGCTATCCATGTATGCTTGAAAAGTTAAGAGCAAAATCCCAAGAAAGGACCCAAGTTGGAATGACTCAGTACCATAAACATGTGAGATGTGTAACAGCAGGCACTGCCTGGGGAGCATCAGTAGGATACTATATGGTACCTTTACTCTGAACTATGTAGCTGTGTGTATGCATGTGCACACAGCTTTCTTTATTTTATTTAGTTGTAAATTTAATGGGGCCAAGGGAATGGACAAGTGCAGGCAGCAGCACTGTTCTGGGGTGAACTGGATCCTTCACTGCTTATTCTTCCTAAATAAAACATCAAAATTGGTAGTAGTTACTTAATTGCTATTGTGTTTGTAGAACATAATGTTTCTCTCTTTTTTCACCTTCTTTTCTAGATATTCCAAGGGAATACTGAATTGTACCAGGAAGTTCGCAATAATTTCATTCCGCCTATTATTGCACGTTTTTTTAGGATTAACCCCGTAAAATGGCACCAGAAAATTGCAATGAAAGTAGAATTGCTAGGATGTCAGTTTAGTATAGGTAAGACAACTGAAAGCTTTCAACTGTGCAAGATAAGAAATGAAACTTGTAAGGTTGTAAGTGAAATTGTTAAGGTTAAAAGTTATATCGTGGGTATATTTTCAATGAGATTGAAGTACTTTTTGGCTGCATAATCATTCTGTAACTGGTACGTCTGAGTTTATCCAAAAGTTACTACACTTAACCAGGAAAATACTGAATTTTGGTGTACACAAGGTAGTTTACAAAATAAGTATGTCGAAAGACGCCAATCACTTGCTTTCCATGTCATTGATTCCTGGAGGGGGTTTCCTCATTATGTAATGTGAACAAAAGCTTTATAGCAAACTGTTCCAGCTGTCTTGTCCTAAAAAGGAGATATGGAAAACTAGCACTTCCAAGAACTTACCTTATAAATTCTTTTCTTCTGAAGGTCGTGCTCCTAAACTCACCTTGCCACCACCACCTCAGAACAAGAATGATGAGAAGAATGCTGACTTCATGGATGACTTCATTCATTCAGTGAAGACTTCACTGCAGACAGATAAAACAACTTTCACACCTGAAATAAAAAACACTACAGTGACTCCAAGTGTAACCAAAGGTATCCACAGTTAAACAGTAGAAGTGTTTGGAACTCCTGATAGTGCTTTGGCCTATATTAAGTGTGCTTTCTGAATTGAAATTTTCTCAAAACTTAACATACTACAGCAGATCATCAATATTTGATTTCTAATGCTTACCAGTTATTAAATACAAATATGATAAAAGATGTACAGTTGCATACTGCATGCAGAAACAAAAATAATCTGCCAAGTAATATATAAATATATATATTTTATATATATATATATATATATAAAATACTTCCATCTTCCAGAACCTGTTCAAACTGAGTTCAGCTTTTGCAACTTGGACTTCCCTTCTGAATTAATCAGGTGTAACTGCTTTATTTAATAATTAGAATAAAACACCTTTGACATAGAAAATATTTTCTGGAGCAGTCTTGTTGACATGAAATTTGAAAAATGTCACCTGGTGTAGTCATTTCATTTATCGAAGAAAACGGTCAGAAAAGGGAGCAAAGTCACTGCAGATGTGGTCACTGCTGAAGTGTCCTTTGGATGGCAGGGGACAGGATCACACACAGACCCAGCACAGGCTGATTGGGATTAACTGGTAAGGTACTGTGGAATTTACTTCTTAAAGTAGGTTCAAACTTAAGTGGTGGCACTAAGGGATCTTCTGCATAAATAACAGAATACATTGTTGTAATGGAAAAACCATATATTAAAACAAACTGGTTGATTATGATGAAAAACCCTTCAAAACCACCAGCTGTGCATGCATGTAGAAGAGCCAGATGTTAATTGAAGCCTGCATTGTGGGAGCATCCAGCAGAGTAGCTTAGCTGGGGGATCTGGTGTGATAGACACTAAAAGTGAAAACTCTGTGCTTTACCCAAGTAATTTTCAAATCAAAAACTGATTTATGAGAAGCTCTTTCTGTCTGACACCACTCAATTTAATGGCTTTCAGATGTGGCATTGGCAGCAGTTCTGGTTCCAGTGCTGGTGATGGTCTTCACTACTCTGATTCTTGTCTTAGTTTGTGCGTGGCATTGGAGAAACCGGTAAATGAACAGATGGATGAAAGTGCTTTAAATGAATGTTAGCCTGGATGTGTGGGAATGAAATACTGCATGTGTTGCTGTGGGAACTCTGTGGTCTGCATTTGTGGAAAGAATTGCATTCTTTCTGAGAAAATACTCTCTTGAATAGCAAGGACAAAACAGCTCTTTGTAACTGTTTTCATTAGAAGTGTTTTGACTAAAATCTGGTTTCTCTGGTAGCAGCAGACTGGTGAAGGCAAGCCAGGTTACTGGTGCTTATACATTAAATTTGAGGACCAGTTACAGCCAAGGTGGTAGTTGGTCAGCATTAATTAATGCATCTTTTGATAAGCAGACTAGCTAAAATAACCCTTTTTTCTTTCTTTTTTTTCTTTCACAGCAAGAAAAAAACTGAGGGCACATATGATCTACCTTACTGGGATCGTGCAGGTAACAAAATGGTTTTATGAAACCACTGACTCAGCTTGTTTTGTTCGATGTGCATTTCAGATTGCACTAACACATCTTCCAGATGCAGAAGCAGAAGCTTCTCTAATGCTAACTGAGGGAGGCATAGCAAACACTGAATGTCTTTTCTGGACAAACTTCACTCCTTCTTTCTCTGATTTCTTTTTTTTTTTTCAGAAATAGTAAATGTCGTGACTCCTGTTAGAGCTGACAGCTTCATGGGGTTTTTTTAGTGAACAAAGTATAGAACCTCTTAATTACACAACACGAGAGGAAAAAAATTTATAAGGAATGTCTTTATACATTCCATAATCATTTCTTTGCTACTTTTTTTGTCCTGGAAAAAATCTTTCATCTTGGTGTATAAATTCTGTCAAAATTTGTTTTCATTGCCCTAGTAAGCATGTGGGATTTAGGTATATCTTCCATCATATTGTCTTGGGCTTCACAAACTTGGGGTGAGACAATTGCACCAAGGAGCCCTTTGCAGTGGTCCTGAAACTGCCTGTGCCCCAGTGCAAAGGGCAGCTGCAGTGGTTGGGTTGGTACTGCTGTATGACTGTGCTTCACTTCTCTGGCCTCGTGTTGAAAACTTGCACATCTGTGTGTCTGCTTACTGGCAATCTTAAGTGTGTCTTACCCTTTAGACAAGGAACCTTTTAATGCCCTCACTTTGATTTGTTACGTGTCTGTTTCTGAAAAGTCACAGCTTTGTTGTCTTAAGGTATTAATCCAAATAGTGATAATTGAGTTATTTACCTGCTTCAACAAAATACAAGCTGTGCTGAAAAATATTTTAGTAGCTTAAAACACAGTATATACACAATCTTGGGTGGTTTGTTTGTTGTTTTTTTTAACCCATGTGAAGGATGGTGGAAAGGAATGAAGCAGTTTCTCCCAACCAAATCAGCAGAACATGAAGAAACTCCTGTACGCTACAGCAGCAGTGAAATCAGTCACCTAAGACCAAGAGAGGTCCCAACAATGTTGCAAACAGATTCTGCAGGTACTTTGTGGGCCATTTTTTAATATATATATATATATATATATATTAATGTCATATATATATGACATGGCAAAAAATGTCAGGAATCTGGCTACATTTAGTTATTTTCTGGTTTTTGGGGGGAAACAGGAGAAATGAGTAGTTCTGTGGGTAAGCATATATCTTAAAATGCAGGCTTTTTCAGGTCTGTTCTCTCATTCGATGTGCTGTAGATAGACACTTGCCCAAGTTAATGCAGTTCTTAACTTGTTTTTAAACCTCATAAAGGGTTAAAGAATTCTTTTGATTATATTTTCATGCACTATATAATAATTTGATCACAATATTTTTATGCACAGATCTGAAATGTGATACCTGATTCTCTACCCTCACTATAAGGGTTAAATCGTACTTTTGATCTAGAAAAGGAGGATTTATGGATAGTGGCACATGCCCTTTCCCTGGTGACCCAGGCAGGAGAGGAGGATGACTGACTGTGCCTTTGGTTCTGTGCTTACCTGCTGATGGCAGAATTGGGCAGATGTGCAGGAGTTACAGCTTCATGGCAGGCAGAATTACTTTTCTCCTTGTGGCTGCTTGTCTGTTTTTACCCAGCTAAAAAAGTTAGGCTTTTCACTTCCAGCTTTTGTAACTCAGATTATCTGTTGAGCTAAAACACCTCAGCCTGACTACATGCATGTCCCCTCAAAGGACAAACCCCCCAGCCCAAGGACCACTTTTCATCCAGACACAGGCAGAATAATTTTATTTGAATCTAATTTAAAAAGAAGAACACTTCAATAAGCTTTATTTTCAGGCAGATTTGCAGCATGGAAAATTGCAGCTCACCTGGGAAGAAGTGTAAATCAGAGAAGTGGGAATGTTTTGGCTATTCCAATGGCTTTACCTGTTGAGTGGAAAGGAATCCTTTTCCAAAGCGATTGGCATTGGTGGACAGAGATGGACCACTGCCACTGTGGGATAATGATCTCTGTGAGACTACTGGCAGGTTGTCTGTAAAACAATCCATTAACCATGTTTATATTTTGTTTTGTTGGGGCTTGCAACACAGAATATGCTCAGCCCCTGGTAGGGGGAATTGTGGGCACACTTCACCAGAGATCAACCTTCAGACCAGAGGAAGGAAAAGAAGCCAGTTATGCTGACTTGGACCCTTACAATTCCCCCATCCAAGAAGTTTACCACGCCTATGCCGAGCCACTGCCTGTCACTGGACCCGAGTACGCCACTCCAATCATCATGGACATGTCCAGCCATCCCAGCACACCTCTTGGCGCTTCTTCCATTTCCACCTTCAAAGCTGCAGGGACTCAAGCTCCTCCACTGGTTGGAACGTGCAATAAACTGTTATCCAGGACAGACAGTGCATCCTCAGCACAGGCACTGTACGATATACCAAAGGGGCAGCTGGGGCCAGGCAGTGCCGACCAACTCGTGTACCAGGTGCCGCAGAGCGTGGCCCATCCTGGCGGGAGTAAGGATGAACAAAGTTAGCTCACGAGGAAGGTAGAATGATGGCTTGTTTCTAAAAGCCAGTTCCATAAAGCTCACAGTTTCATTCTTTTAATTCCATTGTTTCGATAGTGTTAGTCTTAAATAATACAATGTTGATCCAAAAGATGTGGTGTGGGAGGTCTGGGAAAACAGTAATTCTGCCTTTCCTCAAGTTGTCTGTACAATTAACAGCTTGTCTCCTGCAGAACCGTGGACTTTTTTATTACTACTGTACAATTGTCTGTCTGACATGAGAGAAGAACTCTTCATGATTAGCTTCAGTAATTCACAGATGTGAATGATCAATTGGGAGAAACAGTTGGAGTACAAAAGCCAGTCATTTCTTCCTAATGGTACTATTTGTTCGGGAAAAAACCCCCACCCCAAAGCCCTTAATTTCTGTGCAAGCACTACAGCTTCTAAAATTCCTCTTTCCTTATAAAACGTCTGCACAACTTTGGACTTAACAAGCTAAAAATCCCTTTAGCTTCATGGCGTAAAATAGTTTTGATTCCGAATGGTATTATTTCAGCTTTTGTTAACAGAATTGGGAATTGTCAGCTGTGTGTTCCTCAGAAGGTTCCTGCCTTCTTGGTTAGCCTTCCAAAACTACAAGCTGCTGTGTGTACAATCTCTTTTCTGCCTCTTCTCCTTAAGCCACTCAGTCTTATTCTTTCCTGGGGAACCCAGGAGGCACAGAGTGGCACAAGCAAATACTGGCAATTGCTTTTACATTTTTCCTGTGCTGTGAGGGCCACTTGAATAGCATCTGCCTCCAAGTCAGACTTCCCTGATGCTCAGTGCAAGAAGCATCCAGGGCTCGGAGGTGACTTGAATTGAGAAAGGCCCTGCCCTGCCCTTCCCCAGAGTGTCCCATTATTCTGTGTTCAGGTGTGAGTTTATACAAAGATCTGTACATACTTTTGTGAGTGCTTAAGGAAGCACACAAATATTCTAATGGTGCACATTTTGTGTTAGACATGCATTTAGCACATATGGTACGTTTTAGCACAACTGACAAAATTTAGCCTTAGGGCTTTTTTAATGATTGTTCTTATTAGAAGCATGAAAGATTCCAAAACCTTTGCAAAAGAACCAGTACTTTTCCAAAGAGTGTCCATTTCAAATGTATTTATTGGAATTTGTGTCTTTTGAATGTTCCAGTGTTCTGTACTATGAAAACATTGCAGTCAGTCATTAATTGGGGTAATGTAGACTCATTTTAGCTAGGTAATCACAAAATGAAACCAATATGAATGTCGTATTTGCCATTTTTTATCTTGTTAGAAAAAAAAGCACAGCTTTCTTACCTAAGTAGGAGGAAAAAACCCCACTATCAAAATGCTGTATTTTTATTCTAACAGCACTGTTGGAAGGATGCTGAATTAATTCGTACACGTGAGACCCCCTCCCTACACAGTAGCCCAGTTTTATGGACTGCAGGAGTTAATGTTTGTTTTTGTGATGTAATTCAAAGCCTTGTTTACTGCCCAGGTCCTTAAACACTGTGGAGAACATCTAAATGGAGATTGCAGTGCTGTTCAAGGGGCTGCCACCATGCCTTAATACCAGTACAGTATCCTCACTTAGCACTTGAAAACCTGTTTGCAGAGGGGCTGTATATAAGCTCTCAAAAATTACTTGTGGCCTGTTCAGCATCTGTAATATGTTACATAGAATCATAGAATGGCTGGGGTTGGAATGGGCCTTAAAGATCATCTAGTTCCAATCCCCTGCCATGGGCAGGAACACCTTCCACTAGATCAGGTTGCTCAGAGCTCCACTGAACCCAGCTTTAAACACTTCCAGGGATGGGGTGTCCATACGTTCTTTGAGCAACCTGTTCCAGTGTCTCACCACCCTCACAGTAAAGAATTTCTTCCTTATATCTCACCTAAACTTCCCCTCTTTCAGTCTGTACCCATTTCCCCTTGTCCTGTCACTGCAGTTCCTGACAAAGAGTCCCTCTCCGGCTTCCCTGCAGGCCCCTTCAGATCCTGGGAGGTTGTAATGAGGTTCCACACAACCTCCTCTTCTGCAGACTGAACAGCCCCAACCTTCTCAGCCTGTCTCCATAGGGGAGGGGCTCCAGTCCTCTTACCAACCTCATGGCCTCCTCTGGACTCGCTCCAACAGTTCCATGTCCTTATGTTGTGGGCACCAGAGCTGGATGCAGCACTGCAGGTCGGGTCTCACCAGAGGAGAATCCTTTCCCTCACCCTGCTGGCCATGCCCCTTTTGATGCAGCCCAGGATTCCACTGGCTTTCTGGGCTGTGAGAGCACACTGCTGGCTCATTTTGAGTTTTTCATCAACCAACACCCCCCAGTCCTTCTCTGCAGGGCTGCTCTCAATCACTTCTCTGCCCAGCCTGTACATGTGCCTGGGATTGCCCTGATCCAGGTGTAGGACAATACCTTGTTCATGAGGTGCCAGCTCTCAGGCCTGTCCAGCTCCCTCTGGATGGCATCCCTTCCCTCCAGCATCTTCACTGCACCTCACAGCTTGGTGGTGTTGGCAAACTCGCTGAGGGTGTGCTCAGTCCCACTGTCCCTGTAGCCAACAAAGATGCTGAAAATACTCTGTGCTACCTTAAAGCCCAATTCTACAATTCCTGATCATTCTTTCTCATTCACTGACTTTTTCTTAATTACTTATTTTAGAGTTGGGTGTCTTAAGCGTAAATGTCAATGTAAGGAAGGATGGTAATTAAGACCCATTTGTGAACAGCAAATTCCTGCCTATACTTGTACTTTTGATGTTACTGCAGCTTTTTCTGCCTGACAAAAATAGTCTGCAATCTTTGTAGTTTTGCTTAAACAGGTGAGTAAGTGTTCTTAGCTATCAGCAGCAAGTATAACTGAAATTACCTGAGCTGATTCTGTTTGAAAGGGGTGGGAAGTTGTTGGTTTCTATTGAGATGTGACAATACGATTACAGCCAAGTTAAGAATCCTCTCCATTCTCAACGTGCACCAGTTTAGGCTTAGAAAAATTACCATAAAAACAAATGGATATGTTGAAGTCAGTGTAAACACACCTGGATTTAATTTTTACTTCAGACCAGGAATGGTAGAACTGTGGATAGCTGCAAGCTAAGGTGGTGCAAGAATTAAACAGTTTGTCTACAGTGGGTTATTTTTTAAGAAAACATAATGCAACTTCATCATCTGAGGAGCATGAGCTGTTAAAGAAATTGATGTTTTTAAAATTTAAGCCCCTTTTCTGAAGGAATTTGGTCCCAGGCTATGCTCCTGCCTCAGACTTTGAACATGTTATCTGCTAGGGCTGAGATACATTTGAATATGTAAACAGTTGGGTTTAATTGCATGACACACTAAGACTAGAATTTGCCTGTGTACAATAAAGCAAAGGTACATTTCATGGGTCTCTCTTATATGTGAAGACATGTATATAATATGTATTTCACTCTTGTTTGGCTTGAGTATTCTCCCAGAATGTATGTTCTTACCTCAGCATGTACTGTAGTTGCTCAGTATTTGTATATGTTGCTAGGACTTAGACTGTATAAATAGTGAGGGGGTTTTATATGTTAAGAAGTATTTTAAATAAACTGTACATACTTACTACTCGGTATGTTTGCAGTTAACACCTACCTTTTATCTAATTGATTTGCAGTCTGGAAATGCTGAGGTTATTTGTGAGTTACACAGGGTCATGCTCTGTCTCAGGAGCTTCCTGGCAGGAGGTGGGCTGGTCCCTGTCCCCAGTCAGCACACCACCTCTGCACTGCTGGAGAGGCTGCTGGTTCAGCCTTCAACTAGACCATGGCTATTTCCAGTTACCGAGTAAAGCTGATGCTGCTTGTGCTTTTTCCCTTTCATATGAATTCCAGCACTGCAGTGCCTCAATAAAGAATGCAGTCACAATTACTCTTTTTTTATGAGTAAAGGCGGTGTGAGTTCAGCTGCAAGCTGGAAGAAACTGCTGGTGCTCTACCAGGCACTTAAATGTCTCTTAAAACATCAAAGAATGCACATAATTAAAGCTGGTGATGCTGACCTGCAGGGAGATGAAGACTAAGGAATTCTACTGCACATGATAGTCCAGTGGCAGTCAGCTTTATGAGTTGTCTGTTCCTTAGGCAAGAATTAAAACAAGTGTTGGTGATCCACTGCATACCAGTTACATCCTCCTTCATAAATGCAACAGTTTAAAAACACTCTCTAGTGATGAATTGCTTTGTTGGTACAAGCAGAGAGGGGTGCAAGGAAGCTGTTTTCCCATGGGCACACCATTATACTTCAGAGTTTGGGGGTTTTTTTAAATGACTAGTTATGAAACTTCACATTTTTTCAGGATCTTGGATGCAGAACGTCTTAGAGCCAGCAGACTGACACTGAACAGTTCCAAGGAGCTGTATATACAATTTTATGTTGTTTCAACCAATTTTTTTCTCCTTTCATTTTGCACGGTAAGATACATCTGACAAATTCACTGTTCTCAAGTTCTGCAGTTCAAACACAAATATTTTCAGATCTTCATTCACTCGGTAAAAAACCTTACCTGGCATTCCTTTTTGTGTGTCTTCAGACTTCACCTCAGATGGTTTTCATGTCTCCTAACCATGAAACTGCATAGAGAACAAAACAGAAATTTAACATTAAAAAAGGTATTTTTCCTTAACTGATCCTTTATCTACAAACACATGCACAAGGAATGTATATACAATATTTGCTTACAAGTATACAGTAAATATAACTACATATAGTTAGTTATTAGCTAGATGCCATATGTGGTTCCAATTGAAGATAGTATTCCTAAGTTTTGAAAAATGAAACCAAACTGTTATTCTCACTTAATTTGAGGAAAAACAGCATATGAAGTCCTATTTTTTCTATACAACCAATTAAACAAAAATACCACTGTCTTAATCAGCTTCTCTAGTACAGCTGCACTGAAGTTTATTTCCTTATAGCATTGACAATTCCATGGAAACAAGGAGATTTTGTTAGCAGCTACTTGGAGGTTGATTAGCAAAGTAAGACTGTGACTGTATAATCTAAATATGCAATGGCAAATGCTTACAAAAAACCCTACCAAGTCAAAAGTTGCCCAAATCCTGAATGTGGGTTATTGCAGCTTAAAAAAGAAAAAATTTTTGCTTTCATATCAAGTAAGTGAGGTATTCTTCAGCTCAGAACATAATTATTTATACAAAAAAGGACTTCATATTATGTATTATGACAAAAAAAATTGTACATCTGTTTACTAACATAACTTTTCAGAAAAAAAACTGTATTCAGAAGACCTCAAAAATAAGCACACCGCAGACTTCCTACTCTTCCTACTAGAGTAGGAAAGTGCTAATGCTTGGAAAAATGTCAGGATCAATCTAGCATTTTCCTCACAGGCACTTAATTGATCAGTGAGGATCACACATGCTATATGTGAACCGAGTTGGAGGCATAATTTTTTTATGCTTAAACAAGACATTTCCTTGATTCTATTCTAGTAAAAAATGTACCTCTTTCACAGGCAGCCAGGTTAATGCAGTGATGTAAATCTCAGCCTAGAAGATGGGAGGTGTGGGAAAGTGGTTGGGATGCAGCTGTCACATCCTCTTGTCTTGTATTTGTCTTTTACTTTTTCCTGTCTTGTGGAGGCACGGGGAGGCAGCACCATGCCAGATGGAACCACTTCAGGGTGTTCAGATGTTACCAATTCTGCCAAGTGACTTCTGCTGTGACTTGGGAGCCTGTGGGTTTACTTTCACAGCAGCCTTTCATGCACAGAAGGAAAATTAATTAACAAACACCAGTGGTTTATGTCCAAAAAGGAGACAGAGGACTCCTGTAACTTTTTTTGAATAAAGGGAGACACCATGGGCATTTTCTATGGGGTCTCTGGAATTGTTGGGGGATGCAACCCCCTTTTTATCCTAATCCTGGCCGCAACACCCTCTTCCTTTGCCCATTGGCTGAGGTACTCAGAAGGTACAGACTTCTTCAATCATCTATTCTATGCCCCCCTCTAATAAGCACCCCCCTTTTTGTTATATAAAAGAAAAAAACCTATTCATAATTCTGTTAAGTCTTTGTTCTTTTTCTCTAGGTTCAGCAATTTAACATGGCCTTGGCTTGAGCACCAGTCTGTGTTGATTAGTAACATCTTCCAGAACTGAGAGTTTTCTTCTGTTACTGCCCTGTCTCTAAGCTCCCAGCCCTATCCACAAGCAGATTCACACAGTCTGTTTGTAAAGACACATTCATCTTACTCCTTTCAACCATGTGCCAGCCAAAGCAGGGTATGCTAGACCACATGGGGCTGCTTAACAAGGTTTCTGTATTCAGCACACAGAAGATGTTACCCAGGAACTGGTATTCCTTTTTCACCCTTTCCTCTTGCTGCCCTCAGGCCCTACACTGGGCACCAAAATCAGTCTTGGTTTGAAAGACAGGTGTCTGCCAAGGAAGGCGGGAACCTCCCTTGGAATGCAAAATATGACCCCCTTCCCAGTGAATTACTATAACTTCGAAATTAAGGGGCTTTCTGACAAAGATACGGGAAAAGAAATAACAGTTCTTTACTAGTATGCACATGGACAACACGGCAAACAAGCGACAACAAACAGAACCTGAACCTGAACCCCGTGCCGGCCTCTCTCGGCTGTCGGGCCCTTTCCCCTCGGGTGCGGTTCCGGCCACAGCCGGCAGGGGCGCCGGTGGCTCCCGGCAGGGCAGGTGCCGTGGCTCCCCCGCGCCTGGTGCCAGCTCAGCCGCGTCTCCTTCACGGTAATGGCGGGCGGGCTGGGCGCCGAAATGGGCTGTGGCAGGAGCCTCGGAGCAGCGGCTGGGACAGCAGGGGCTGGCTCACCCCGTGGGCAGCAGAAACTCCGCGGGGTGAGCCTGCCCGGCCGGCAGTGCGTGTTGGGTTGAAGTGTGGAGAAAAACCGGGCGTAGTGGCAGAAAAACAGCGGGGCTGAGCAGGGAATCGCTCCCCTGGGTAGCTCACCTGCGATGGCTGGTCCCTGGGTCTGGGCTGTGCAGAGGCAAGTGGAGGGCAACCCGGCATGCGCTGGCTCGGGGCTCCCAAACAGCAGAGAAGCAAGCCAGTAAGCCCAGTCACAGTGCCAAAGGAAAAGAAATGGGCAAAAACCACAAAGCAACAAAGTCCCCGGTGAGAGACACCACACTGTGTGGCCAGGCAAGTCGCCCACTGTCATTTGATGCTGGCCCAATGCCAGGCACCCACGAGAGTCGCTCACTCACCCTCCCCTGCCACAGCTGGCTAGGCGAGAGAAAAAAAATATTAACCAAGGGTTCATGGGCTGAGATAAGGACCAGGAGAAAAACACTCCAAGGGCAAAACAGGCTTACCTTAAAGTTACAAAGTGTATTTATTACTAACAGAATCAGAAGAGGATAATGGTAAGTAAAACAAGCCCTTAAAACATCTTTTTTCCCCCCCAGCCCCTCCGTCCTTCCCACAGCGCAGGAAGACAGGGTGATATGCAGAAAAGACTCCACTACTGGAATAAGGAGTAAAGTAGGTATGTGTCCCATGGGGGATAATTCCTCCAAAGTCATGCTGCATTCAGCTTGGTATATATCGGGTTACAAACTCCATATTCATTAAGTTTCCCAATGCACCTATACATATTCATTACCTAGCCCCGCCTCATATTACAATGAGCCCGAAAGTCACATCCGCGTTGTGCTTGCGCAGTGTCGTCTGGTGGTCGTGGGCAGGGGTCTCCGGGATGAAGTAAGGGTCTTCCTCAGATGAAGTAAAGGGTCTTCCTCATTATGAACTTTTTACCTTGCTTCCCTGTGCATGCTCTTTATGTCCCTGGCCCAAGTCCAAACTTCAAGGCTGGTTTAACTCAGTTTTAGGTTCAAAAACAGGATCTTTGGTCCAGATTCCTTCCCTTTGTCAATAGTCTTATATCTTCTCATCATGCTTTGGTAGACACAATAAGTGTTGAGCAAGCTGTATGCATTGTTTTTAACACCTTCTTAGCAAATCATTTAACCTCTGCTTCCCCCTTCTCACCCTGATGCAAGGGCATGGGGGTTTTGGTCAGTCCATCACCTGAGATTTTTTCCCACTGCTCAGAGAGAGGAGTCCTTCCCCTGTGAGACCGTGGGGTCCTTCCAACGGGAGACAGTTCTCCATGAACTTCTCCAGCGTGGGTCCACTCTCACGAGCAGCAGTCCTGCCACACCTGCTGCAATGTGAATTCCCCCACGGGCACACAGCCCTCCCAAAACTGCTGCGATGTCGGCCGCTCTTCTCCGGGGTGCAGTCCTCCAAGGACAGGCTGCTCCAGCCTGGAAGCAGGGGCCCCTCTCTCCACTGGATGCCCCACTGGATCACAGCCTTCTCCAGGCATCCACCCACTCTGGCATGGGCACCTCCCTCAGGGGCTGCGGGTGGATCTCTGCATCCCCCATGGATCCCCAAGGGCTGCAGGGGCACAGCTGCCTCACCATGGTCCTCACCAGGGCCTGCAGAGGCATCTCAGCTCCAATGCCTGGAGCACCTCCTCCCCCTCCTTCTCCACTGACCTGGGTGTCAGCCTGTTGTTTTCCCTCACATGTTCTCACCTCCTCCTCTTCTCTGACTAGAAGAAAAATTGTGTGCACTTTGTTTTGATTTTTTTCTTAAATATGTTATCACTGAGGCGTTCCCAACCTCTCTCATTGGCCCAGGTTTGGCCAGCAGCATGTCCATCTTCAGAGCCATCAGGGATTGGCTCTGCCAGACGTGAATGAAGCTTCCAGCAGCTTCTCACAGAAGCCACTTCTGTGGCCCCCCGCTACCAAAAACCAGCCCATGCAAAACCAATACACCTGCCCAGAAGGAAGAAGCTGTGGCTGCTCCCCTCCCAACTCTCACAGGAAATCCCAGTCTGGCTCTCACCCATCACAACAATCCCAGAGCCAGGGGGTGGCAGTGACCACCCTGGACACAACACAAAGAAACAAAAATGGTATGGGATAAAAACAAACATTCCCAAGACACCACAGAAGGAACAAATCCTTATCCACCAGAAACAGAACGGCTTCCTAATCTCCAGGTTCCTTTTCAATGCAGGTACCTTCCCTCATCTCAGTTCTCCCCAACATTTTATTCCTGTATCTTGTGCAAATAAATGCTCCAGAAAGTTTCACAGGCCATTTCTAAAACCTCCTGCCTTCAGCACACTTAACAGAGCAACCAGGTCCTTACTTGTAAAGCTCCAGCAGCCTGAGTTTACAACCTCAGGAAAGAATTTTTGGTGAAAAGGTGTAAGATCACAGCAATGCATCCAGCTCAGAAACTCATTCCCAGGGCTTCCTAGAGTGCTCTGTAGGGTACAAATACGATAAGCACATGGACCTTGCCATACTAATGGCACTGACATGAAAACACTTCAGAGTTAAACCGTACATCTGTAGATGTACCTGTAGAGGGAAATTGTGATTTATTTGTGGTCCATAAAAAAGTATTTAAAAAATACAGGACTTGAGCTCAGCTTCTGTTACATAATGTGCATTGACAATGCAAACCATCCTTCTTCTTTCTGCTTTTCTACCTGTAAAAAAAGAAACCAGTTCAGATTCATACACAGTAAACTTCCCACAGACCTGTGTGTTAGGACTGTTTGCCATCAGCACCATGGAGGGAGTCACACCACCTACTTCAACCTTAATAATTTCAAATTTTGCCTCTGGGGATGTATAGTTTGCTGTCAGGATAGGGAGTCCTAGACCCTAACTCTGCTCTCTTTATCACTCCTAATTTAGGTTGTTTTGGACACCAGGAAGTAGGTTATGTCCTCATGGTTGCTTTCAAGCCTATAAACAGCTCTCTGACTGGTTTATCAGATTGTACCCCTGCAGAGTTCCCTGTGAAAGCATCTCACTGTGGGCTATCCTTTTCTTTGCACATCAGGAGTCAGAAATCTAGACTGGGGCTTTTTCTTTACATTTGGATTTATTCATCCTTCAGCAACTGACTTGTGCAACAGCTAGGTAAGAGCTTGCCTGCCTCTTGACTGTGGCTCTACCAGTACATCATAATCATGGCTTGAGGTTCTCTGGAGCCACCAGGGAAAGACTTCCAAAGGTTTCCAGTTCTAACACACAAAGATGCTGCAGCAGAAAAGGGTTATTCACTTGTACACAACTCTGTGGCAGAAAATAATGAATGTCACTAGTTCTCAGGTCTCTTCCTACCAATTGTCTATAATCCAAACTGCCATGAATTGATTAATACTAGCCTTAGGATATTTAAAACAGGACAGAGCTCTCCTCCCTTCATCCATATTATGATCATCTTCTTCCTTTTATGACAACATAATAAAATTTTTCAGTCTCACCTTTGGTCTCTGGCTGACAGAATTTAATTTGGCACTTTCTGACGTGGCACTTAAAGGTGAACAAGGCTTGCTGGAGTCTCCTACAGACCTGGAAATAGTCAAAATAAGATTGAAAAAGTGAAAAATGGACGTGACTACTAGAACAGCATCTCTGATCCTGAGTTAGGACTCCTCATCAGCAGTCTTCAACAACACAGGTCATCTGTCTCATGTCAGATTGCAGATATTTTAAATAAAAACCAAGGAAGTTGTGAAAAAGCTGACAGACCTTTGTCCCACTTCCACAGATTTAATGTGAGAAAGTCAGGGAAAACCCACAAAGCCAAAAAGCATGTGGCAATTTCTCCATTGTGTTCAATTTCTGCTGCATGGGTAATTAAGATACTACAAAAATGAAATAGTAAAGGGTGAACTTTTACCTTCTTATACTGGTCATACTGGCATGGGAAACACTGTCATCCTTGGAGCTGTCCACAGCCACTGCCCCAGGAACAGAGACTTCAACTGTCCTCCTTGCATGTTCTAGGCAATAAATAATTGCTTGATTCTGATGAGAACACAGCAACATTGCACAACAACATTCACTTTACCATTTTTTTCAGAGGTATCACAACCTCTTCCCAATTGCATAGAATATACAGACCAGAAGTAAAACATCAGGTTAAACATCAACCCCATACTCACTTTCTGAAAATGACTGACATGGGGAGCAGATATTCAGAGCAACTACAGACAATGCTCACAGATACTGAATGATTCTTCCATGGTTAAATTTTCTGTGGTTTTTGGCAATTAGAGGTTTAGCGACTTCTGATCTCTCACCTTTGTTCCTTTAAGATTTTACTTACCATGCTGAATTTACATGACAACAGCCAAAGAAGCACTGAAAGTGTTATGACCCAACCCATGAGTCACTGCATCTGCACCTGCATGCAAATGCACACACACTGGTTCCCTCCTCCCCCTCCTTCCTCTCTCCAAGTCCTTCCCCCTTTATACATCCCTCTGGTTTCACAAGGGGAAAGGACAGGTGTCCCAGACAGAGCATGTGTACATGGTCACATGCAGTTCTGCTTGTAATGACAATGACTCCATGAAAAGGTAAAGCAGCCCTGACCTCCTAGAAAGTAATTTTTTTTATAGTTACATATGGCAGCTAATCTATGAATCTTGAATCAGCAAGAATATTCCCTAAGCTAACTTATCTCTTTACATGACTGGAAGCTCCAGTTATCCCTTTCTATTAGCACTGGCAGTAACTGAGCAAGACAGTCTGATGGGAAGAGTACCCAAAAGACCAAAAACTAAAATGTGGTTGAGAACAGGATAACCACTCTGCCATGATTTTTAGAAGTCTTATATAAATACTTCAGTCTTTTCACCCAAGATTCTGCAGCACAATAGAGGATGGGTTAAAAAGGCCAGTGCTGCCCACCAGTGAATATCAGAATCAATGAAGTTGAAAATCTGAGATCATCGAGTCCAACCTTTGAACACCACCTTGTCCAACAGACCAAGGCACTGTGTGCCAGTCTTTCCTTAACACCTCCAGGGATGGTGACTCCACCATGTCCCTGGGCAGCCCATTCTAATGCCTGACAACCCTTTCTGTGGAGAAATTCCTACTAATGTCCAAATGCAGTACCTGTTCTTCAGACAAGAACGCAGCAAAGAACAGATTTAACATGAAGCACAGTACTTGCAGCAGACTAATTACTAAGAAGGTAACTTAGAAGAGGTTTAGCTGATGTGTTTTTAGCTCTCCGAAGTAAGGAGTGTTTGTACCCACACAGTCAGTAACAGCAAGTGTACTGCTGACCACAACCACTAATACAGTAAGATAAGGACTCTCAAAAGGAGAAAAACACTGTTTTACTAGTTTCTGTTTCTCCTGAAGCTGGGTACTTACCAGTGTAATTCAGGGATGGGGCTGGAACAGGAGGCAGCACTGGAGGGACCATGTCAGCAGCAGCTGATTTCTGCTGGTCTATCAACTGCAAGAGTTTATCCCGTGCTTCTGTACTCTGGCGGTTCAGCTCTGCTATTCTTTCCTCCAAGCTCCTCGATACCATGAGATGACTCTACTTGAATAATGGGATAATTACTTCCAATGAAAAATTTACAACTGGCACCCTCAAGGAGGGCACACAATATATTTCAACTTCTAAGCATTTAGTTTTCAAACTGAAAGTGAATATAATTATATAGCAGTTCCTGTGAAAAATCTGGTTTTGTCCCTTTTGCTGTCCTGTATCTAAGTCCTTAACTGATTAAACATTACAATACTTTTTACTGGTCTTCCTTCAAGTAGGAAAAATACAGCTATTGTCCAAATAATTTGAGAAAGGAAAAAAAACCCCAAACAAACCACCAAACCAAACCCACCAAACATCCAGCAATTAACTACAATTAAGAATATACTTAATCAGAGAGACATACTCAGGGAAGCAAAAGCAGGTTTCTAGCAGAAAGTCCTGGAGCTCATCTTTAAGCCAGGCCTGATCTGCTTTGACCTCTTCCCCTCCCTCTCAGCAACTGCTTCCACAAAAACACCACTTACTAAAAGTTTGCAGCACCCTGTACAACCAGATGACTAAATATTACACAACATAACACAATGTGGAAAGTGACAACACTATCAGCCTACATTTAAATGAGGAAATTTTAATCTTTAGGATCCTTAATTGAACAATCAATCAGTCACTGTGATGAAACACATAACAGCAAGACAGTAGCAAAGGCAGGGATGTTTTTGTGATGTCAACTTCACTCACTGGGATCCACTGAGTAACTGCTTAGTTGCAGGTTAAAGTTTTTCCATATAAACTGAAGCCTTCCAGGTCTCTCTTTCCCAAAATCTTTGGGATTTTCACAGAAGAGGACTGACAAGACAGACCCAACAAGCACATACACTATCATCAAACATTTGCAGAAGATGTATCTACACTAACTTTAATCTCATGTGCTTTAGGGTCACGGTAGCAGAGGATATGTATGACATGGCTTTAAATAAGCATTTTACAAGCTTGACGAGAACCTGTAGGTTGGTGCAGTGCTTTCACTGCTAATATTACCCGAACTACAAGAGGTACACCTGATCACATTGCACTGAGCACACCTCTTTTTGCAGAATAGTCTTATCCTAAACTTATAAATGTGCTGTACACTTCTCAGAACCCGTATACAACATAGGCCCAATATGAGGAACTACTGCTGATCTGTTTATGGAATAATAACTTAAAAAAAAAAATCACAAGCCCTCAAGCAAACAAATGAAAATAATAACCAACAGGAAAGACACAAAAGCATCAGTAAACTACAGGAAAGCAGAAGGGAGATCCTTCCTTTTCTCACCTGCCCTTGTGAAGAGTCTGGACTAGGATCTGCATTTTGTGTTGGGTCTGGCTGATGTAGGCAATCACTTTTGTCTCCAGAGACACCTCTGAATTTGCTCAGCTGAGCTTTAATTAGAGCATTCTGCCGTGTGAGCTCAGCTATCTGTCCCAGCAGATCACCATTTTGAAGTAACTCTTCAGCTGTGCTGTTTTTCCCAGTGTCACCTGGACAGGACAGATTGATTTTCTTGTGGGAACTCTCCAAGTCTTTGGCTGCAGGAGGAACTGGCTGCCTTTGAGAGATGGGACAGTTTTCCTCAGTTGTGCTCTGTGTTCTCAGGGAGGAAGGTAAGCTCCTTTCCTTGCATGGCTCTCTTTCAGTAGACTGGGAAATGGCTGCAAACACTACAAACACGAAATGAAGGAAGAGTAAGGACAGGGATATGTGATCCTCACTGAGGAAAGAGTGACTTTATTGCATCAGGTTACTAATAATCAAGCAGGAATTTGAATTGAACATCTGGTCTGAAAGGTGTTATATTACTGATCAAATCCAGTCCATGCAAAATCCTGCCATAAGAACTCACCAGGTTAGTATTTCCTATTGCAAACAGTCTTACATTTAAATATTTAATTAGAGATTGAGAGAGAAGTCCCTGAGAAGAAGATAATTGTCTTCAATTTCTTAGCTGACAGATCAAATACTACTTCTTAGTTAGTCCCCTATTTTCCAAAATTCAGTCACCTTACTTGATAAACTAAGTTTTTGTTTCAGTTCTGATACTTATATTGGGTTATTAACAAAACTTTTAGGATACTAAAACAAAAAAATTCAAGATTTTTTGCATGATAATAAACTATTTACTCAGCCCCTAAAGAGAAAGCACTGTGGCCAACAAAAGTAGTTAGGTATTTTTTTGGTCATCATCATCAGCAAAGAGATAACACACCACAGAGACATGACTCAAGTTACAGCACTGTCAGCTGCTACATGCTAAGTCCAAGTTGAATTCTGTGACCAAAACTAGATTTTCTATGCTTCATACACCAATAGCCCAATCCATCACAAGCTTTAGCCTCTTGAGCAGACATGAACACTTACAAATTTACACTCAAGTGTGTTTTATGAATCATTGAGCATAAAGAAACATTCATTAAGTTGAACATTTGTTGAGCTATTTAGCATCAGTCTTAAGAGAGTAACAATGTATTTTAGAGAAGTCTTGGAATACAGTTCTGCATTATTGTTTCAAATGACAAAAGACATCTGACAGCTCTCAATGGGACTGAAACCAGACATTGCTCTTTGTAGAACAAGACCTTTAGTTCATTTCTTCCAGATTTTTTATGTACCTCCTCACAGCACAGAAGCCCACCAAGTGGCTGAATTAGACATAAACTTCCAATTGCCCTGCTAACTCCTTAAAAATCGAAAGGACTTCTGGTTATTATTCTGTCTTGGAAAAGGCTTACAAAGCAACACAGCTGAAAGGGAGGAAAAAGGAGGAAAACCCCAAAACCCACTCCTGCACCCTCCTTCTTGTCAGCAACCATTATCTGCCTCTCAACAAGGGTGTTATCCAGGGCCCTGGCATGTTCAGTGGGATGCTTGTGGTTACAGTAACAGCTGCAGTAGGAAACAGCTCATTTTGAGAATCACAAAGGGTGCTTCCTTCTGCTCACTTCAGTAAGGATAAATGAGAAATACCTTCCCTAATCACCCTGATGAACTTTTTTCCTCCCGTTCACCAGAACTGAGCTAAAAATATGAAACCCCTAGAGCCTATGGATACTGACACAAGACTGAGCTACCTGGTTATCTGGCACCACATAATTTCACCCAAAATTTCCTCAACTACTTCCTGTGTATTAAATGAAACCCAATGGGAACCTGGCTCCCACAGCTTCCAAAAAACCCTTTGCTGGGAAGATGGGCTCAAAGCAGGAGCACACAGCCTACAGACATCCTGGTGTGTCTGCAACATGGATTGCAGAAACAGAAGTTCCAGGCTTCAGTGGTCCCACCACTGAAGGTGATGGAGGCTGGATTACACACCATCAGCAGATGGAAATCTGAAATGATGTGCTGTAGGTCATCGACAAAGAGCTTCAGCAATCACACAGATATGATAATCAAAATGAATACCAAATAAAAATGTCAGTCTGGACTGCCACTGACAGGATTGCTGCCAGGACATGGAAAACAGGAAGTGTACAGGCTGTCTAGCAGCAGGCATAGTAACAAAAGAAACGCATATCTGGGTGCAGCAGTAGGATATTCCAGCTATAGGGCCAATATGTCTAGGCATACAGATTAAAAATTTTCCATAGAAAATACATCTTCAAAGGTACTGTGAGATTGAAACAGTAACACACAACACAGACTCCTAGGTCTACAGCAGTCAGAGATCTCACCATTCTGGAAGGAAGACAATTCCTGACTGCTCTTCTGCTGAGGTGGTGACAACAGCACAGCTGGCTGGAAGATGTGAGCTGGGAAGCTTCTACCAGGTCTCATATCACCTGAGGCACCTGGCCCTGGAGGAAACGTGAAAGGTAGTTCTCCCTGTGGAAATTTCAGCATATTTTCCCTATTGCCTGCACCAGTTCTGGGCTCAGAACAGGTCAAATCAGGTTTTTCTAAAGAAAAAACAAACCAAGGATAAAAGTTAAACAAATGAAAAAAAAAAATTAGTCATAGTGAAATAGGAAAAAATCTCAATGACAACTCTTATGTTCAGGTATCTGAAAAGACAGACTAGAGTAGAGGATGTTCCACACACACTCCTACCTTTTCTCTCATCTGCAGGAACAGCATTCTTTCACTCAAGCATATTATAAATTTTTACTGGCCTTAAGAGCAAGTACAACACTTACACATAGCCTCAAAATTTCAGGATAGTAGTATGAGATCTGTTTGTAGCTCATGCACAAGACTTACAGATATGTGACTTGAACAGGTATTTGACCTGCATTTGGTAACATTCTCTTGGGAAACTCAGACTTATGCACTTGTCCTAACGCCCCGTAATATAAATTTGATGGCAACAATGGTGTAGAAAACAATTCAAGGCTTTTTGGAGCTCTGCTGATCTTCTTATCATTTAATTCAAATGACATATCTTGTCAGTAAAAAAAAAAAAGCTATTCTTCTGTATTTAACTAAGGAATGTAAGGAAAGAAGATTTGGAAATTCTAGTGCCGCAGAATTTTTGAATGTAAAGGTTTGGGTGTTACGTTGGAGTTTTTTTGAGGGGTGCTTTTCTGACTGTTTGGATTTTGTATTTTGGGGGATGATTTCCTTTTGTTTGCTTTTACAAGGCCTGGGTCAAGCACAAAATAAAAAGGATCTGGTATGTGGCTTCTTTCCAAGAAGAAAATTCTTCCAGGAGAAAGCTTTTAGGTACAAAAAGATTCACAAAACCAACATTTAACTATGGAATACAAATAACTCTGAGAAATCTTGGGATTCACAAGAAGTTACTGACCCTGAGAGCAAAAGCAATGCATTTAAACAACCAACCAGGAAAAACAGCTGGGAGAAAACTCAGTGGTGAAAGGTGGTTAACAGTCCAAGGTGAATCATCTTTGGGTAATCTGGCCACCAATGCTGCTGCCTTAGCTTAGCCTGTCCCCATGTCACACAGCACTCAGCTGGTCACTCCCCTCTCACAAAGTCACAAATACCAAGTACCAGACCTCTCTGACTGGTTGGTTTCTGGGCCTCAGCTGCTGCTGTTTTGGCCAGCAGCAACCTCCAGTGTCTTATGGAAGAGCCAGTCTCAGACTGTCAGCCTGCTCAGCAACAGGAAGCTGAGATCCTGGTTCTGTTGGGTTTGATTTCTTTGGGTTTCTGGAGTTTTTTCACAACCCTCAGAATGAAACTGACTTTGGAAGCCATCTTAATGGGGGAAAGCTATTCTCCTCCTTTGCTTGTGCTCCCAGCAGAACCCATGGCATGGGAATTTACAGAAGTGACATTCACGCTCATGCAAGAGGTACTTGTGCAAGCAGACATCTATTAAACACCAGATTTTCCACTACAGGGATAAATTAGCCACAACTCTTCTTTCATCCTTCACACATTCATGTACACACCTTGGCTGTTTGCTGGACCTTTGCCTGCAATTCCAAAATGTTTTGGACTTTGTTCTCTTTCAGGTTCTACCAAAGGGAGGCCTTTAAATGCTTGTGTGAGACAAATCAGCTTTTCATCTGTTACTGTCATGTATTGCTGAAGCTTCTTCTAAAGGAGGAAAAAAAAAAACCATACACAGAATTACAGAAATATTTGTTCTACCAACATAAATTAGAAAATTATATACTACAAGCAGCCCTGAGAAGAAATTTGGCCTCTCAATACTACTGCGCGAGTCTGTAGGATTCCAGTGAGGTATTAAATACTATTGTCTCCATGTTTCTCATTTATAAATTATTTGCTTTCCCTTTTCTTACTCATGACCTCACTTCCTTTCTAAGGTTTCTTAATCCCTCCATTCCCAAATGTAGCCATTGATCAAATCTACCTGCACTGCAAACTAAAAAAAGGAAAATGTGGTATTACATCTACTTATTGCTCCAGTAGTGTTAACAGTATAGAACTATGAAGGAACGTGCCTAAACTTGTAGGTGGATAAAGTAAAGCCCAGTTTCACAGAACCAGCACTTTCTCAGGCTTTGAAGTTATATAAAACGACACAATTTTCCAAACATTCCATACCCATACCTGCTACTGCAATTCTCAGGCTCCTCATTCAATTTTATCATTTTCTTTCGGTTTATTGTTAAAATCTCCAGAACATGAGACAATGCATCTCAGCCCATATTTGCAACAGAACTCAGAATTCTAACAAGTCATCCTGATGGGTAAGGAGCAAGAGGGGCTCAGTACCTGCATAGTAATGTTTTCTTCCCTTACTTGAAGTACTTCTGCAGTCAGAGCATCAATCAGTTCTCTGTGTTCATTCAACATCTCCTGCTGCTGCTGCCTCATCATCTCTTTCTCATGCAGCTGCATTTCAGTCTAAAGAGGGAGAAAAAACCCAAAAACCTACTATAAACCAATCCAGACTCATATCTGAAAACAGGAATAAGTCATTATGACATCATCATGTAACAACTCTTCCCACTATTTGTAAATTGACTTCATCACTTTCATGACAAAATCCAATTGTCAGGGCTTGAGACCTGTCAGAGAGCTTACTGTTTTTTCTTTATTACTTCAGGACACTGTAGGGAATCCTAGACATCCTTGTTCTTCTGCCTTTACAATTTTTACAGGATGTAACTACAAGCATTTTCTTTCTGCACTGATACAGTTTCTTAAGTCACTGAATGTTCATGCAGGAATCAAATAATTCCAGGTGTACTGATGCTTGTCAGCATCCTGTTCTGCTTGTGCCTATTCTTTAGCTTCCCTAATTCATTAATGAAGACAAATTTGACTAAGTAAGGAGAAAGTACTTGCTTTCTAATGTTTTCCATTAGAGAGAAAAAGTTCTAGAGGGTTTCAGAAGTGTTATGACAAAACAGCTCTGCATGCACATGAAATGGATGAATAAATATTTTTGAGACTAACTCACAGGCACTGCTACTAGACACACCTCCCTGAAGTATATGAGAGACAAGGCATCCATTTTCCATTTCTCTTCCAGCTAGAGAGAACAGGGTTTTTTGTATTGATCCAAGTGAAGCATGCTGGCTCAGAAAATTGATTAAAAAAAACTGTACATGGTCCCCTCTTTTTCAGAAACCAAAGCACAAAATAAGCACTTCTACCCTGATAGCAGTGATGAAGCCTACTGATGCCTTAGATCATCTGAATGAGCTACTGTATCTACTAATCCTGCACAGCACTGACCTAGTCTTGGAGCAAAAGCTGCCAAGCAGCTCTGTCTTACATTTAGGCATGGGGAAAATATCAGGTTAATATCCATTCCTACCACCAGGTAGGATTTGGGTCTGGTCTACCCTGGAAGAAGTATCTTTATCCCAGCCCACTGCCAGATGTGGAACTAACCACATGAGCTTTACCACTGCACCAGAACATGCAGCAGAGAGGGAGAACAGAGGAGCACAGATTCAGGGAATATGCCCATACTCTCTTTGCTATGTGGGCCTGGCAAAGAAACAGTATTCTTAGCAGAATAGGGATGGGGAGGGAACGATTCATTCTAAATTTGGAAGTTGATACAAAAATTAGTTTAGAAACCAAGTCAGACTTATCCATTTTCCTTCAAGAATTTTGTATGGTTTTGCAAACATACCAGAAGTTTCTTTTTCTCCTTTTCTCTAGCCTCTTCTGTATTCACAATTTCCTTCTTATGGGTGTTGGTTTTTAAATCACTTAATAATAATATTTCATGAAATATTACTAAATTCAAGTTTCTCTTCCTACTTTTTAGATACAATTTTGAGAATAAATTAAGCAACATCCTTTATTGTAATCCTTCTGCTTTTCTGCAGCAAAACTGGAAGATGATGAAGAGAATCTAAAATCTTTGAAACCTCATGAAGACTGACTGTCTAACTAAAATTGGGCCTTTAAAATATCCCCTGCAAAGCCATTTTCTTAAAAGGCACTGCCAGTTATATTTCAGGCATTGGAATTCTCCTAACTCTGCTGGCTAGGCAAGACAGACTGTGCACGTAAGTGCTTGATTTATGTCTGCCATGACAGGGACCAGGTTTTAGGAAAAGTTCAAGACAAGGTGTACTTCTTCCCAGCAAATTCTCAAATTCTAATTGTAATTAAACCTCCCCGAAAAGGAGAAAAGTCACTTTAGATTATGAATGCAGTGTCTATCTCAAGCAAGCCTGAATACAATTAATTACATTATGCAGCTTGAGTGACTTCTTCAGATTGCTACTTCAGAATTTAAGTAGTAAATTTATGAGTGTTGCAGACAATTCTGAAAGCAATAATCAACTTCTGGAAGGATGGAATGGTAACACAAGAAAAAACATGGGATTAGCTTTAGAAGAAGTCTGAGGATCAGGAATAACTCATTTCTGTAGAAAACAAATTAAAGACAATCTAAATAGGATTATAACTGCCATTACATTTACAACATGAATTTGATGCTATTAAATTGATGTACTCCTAATAAACATTCTACTGGAATTCTAAGACCCCTTCTTATAGCTGCAAAAGAACCAATTTTAATTCCCTGTTTTGGTATTACAATTTTAACCAAGGCCAAGCAGTACTAACTTGCTTTAAAACACAAGACTTTCTCAGCTGAAGTCCATCTCCTGCTGGTAGCTGCTGTTCACTCTTGGATTGATTATTTACTGTTAGCTTCCAGGACTTAATCAAAATAAATTCTTTCATACAGATTAAATACAGAGTAATACAAGGATTAAGTTATCATACATCCAGTAAGAAAAAAAAATAGAATTTTAACCTAAGATGGGTTTCCCCCTTTCACTTATTATACACTCTGAAAAGGAACCAAAATAAGACAGTCCCACATACATTAGAGATCTATGACCTTTGCTATGAAATAGAGCATTAGGATTTCCATAATATACTCTGCTGCACCTATTAAGAGTGCAGGAACTGCGATAATCAGGTTTAAAATGTCACATAGACCAAATGAATCTGGGAGGCACTGCTGCCTATTGATAGCTCTGGGATACAGATGAAATAGAATACACTTTATTTTCCTTTTCTTCTTTAAAAGAAACCTTCTACATGGCACACAGGTGGTCTTCTTTATGGAATTCCATTAACTCCCAGCTGTGCACTGTAACAGTGAGCACTTCAGGTCATTCTTCCTTAAGGTAAAGTTGCTGTTATGGATAGAAAAAGAGGGCTAAGGAATCCCTCAACGAAAATAGGGGATTTGGGTCCACTGCTCCAGTGACAATAGCATCACCTTTGGGAGGCAAAGGAAGAAAATGATTTTGTAAACAATGCTGTAGTTAATACCCTGCTACAACTCTGAGCATATGTAAATAACAAATTTAAAAATACTTCAATCGGCATTTTCTGCTCTTAGACACAGAGACTTTCACTGTGGTCAACTCCTCCATTTTCACCAGGGATACTAATTCCTAACAAACCAGTTCCCAACAAAAAGCTGGGAGAAGTTTTAACTCCTAATTGCATGCAAGCCAAGCAATAAGCAGTGATAATCAGAGTACAATGTAAAATGACTGGAAGCCAGAAAAGACCACAGTTCACATCTGTCAAGTAACTTTACACCCTCCTTCATTCACTCTCCAGGAGCAGTTCTAAGTGTCTCACCTCTTTGAGGTAGCGCATCAAACGACAGAGAGCGTTCACCAGTGACAGTGTAAACCCAGAGAGGCCTTCACTTCTCTCTTTTTTTTGGACCTCACGACCTGTACATCGCTCATATTCCTCCAGTTCACGCTCCACTTCATGGATCATGTGGTTGAGAACATCTAGGCTGGGTTTGTTGTCCCTCTGAAGGTCAGTCTGGATTAAATTACCTGGAGAATCACCTCTCTTCTGTCTTGCAGAGTTTTGTGCAGCTTGCTTTCTTTTCACTGAAGGAAAAGAAAAAAAGGGTCACTGGAATTTCAACTTGTATAGAGATCTTCCCAGTACCAAGGAAATTGCATTGTTTATTGAAGTAAATCAAAGGAAATGCCCTTTCTTGCTGTAAGATGAAACAGACCATCAAAGAATGTCCCCCAGTCATTCCACCTATTTTCAGATCCTCAAAAACCACATTTTCTGCAGCCACAGTACCTCCCAAGTATGACTGCTTTGTGCTTTTCTCTTGGATACTCCTGTTTGTACTTTTCTCCTTTCCAGTTAAATGCATGGAAATAGTTTTCTACTGCTAACCCACATCACCTGCTTTCTCACCTTTAGTAAGCAACTCTCTTACAACAATCCCTTCATGTTACAGCTTGTATCTGATTATCAGTCCCCTCATACAAATGTGTGTTGGATCTGGGGATTGAAATGCATTTTAACCTGTATCAGAACTAGAAAAGCCCTGAAGAGAACTCCATGACCAGCACGGTAATGGGCAGCATCAAAGGGCCGTATTTAAGGTTCCCAGATTCCTACAGACTTGGTTTTGCTGATAAACATGCAGAACACAGGCGAAGTAGGCAAGGAGCTGTGGAACATCCATCCTTAGATATGCTCAAGACTCAAGGACCACCTAAACTTTGGCATTAGCCCTGCAATGACTTCCAAAAATCCCTTCCAATTCACATTTTCTTATGACACTAAAGGACCTTGGACAAAGGGTATATTATTTTTAAAAGTACTAAACTCTTTGCTGCAATATGCTTCTGTTTCCTTGAGTTTGGATTCAGCACTTGTCTCACAGTGTCAGTGGAGTCTACAGACTCTTCTTCATCTTCATTCTGAAGTCTTGAACGGGTTCTCTTGATTACACTGGTAGCATTGAGGGCTGATTTAAACACAAAACAAAACAAAAAAATGCACACGTGAAATATTTCAGGTAGGTTCTTAATAGTAATACGTTCCAGAGTAATTTTATGGTTAAGAGCTGGCTTTTTAGTCTGGAAATTCATCTGAGCCAAATTAGCATACATTTCTGTCTCTCACCCCCACCCAGGAAAGGAATTCCAGACAGGATCCTGTGAAGAGCTTAACAAATTTGCTGTGATTTAGTAAATCCCACCTGACTGATCCAATGAAGGAGAAACAATTGTTGGAGTCAAAGGCACATTTGATTCCTTTGATAAGGTGGTTTTTCTCACATCCTTATCAACCCACAGCTGAGAATTCACCAAGGAATTTTCTTCTCTCAACAACCGAAGTAGCCTGCATTCAAAACAAGCATAACAGTGAACTGTAACAGGACAATGGCATGATTCCAGATTATCTGTCCAGACAGAGCTTCTAGAATTATCTACAACTGCTCAGGTGAGATCCCTGCTCACTTTCATTCCCAGTCTCAATGTTACAACAAGGCCTTTCCCTGAAATTCTGAGATCAGGAAAGGAGGGCAAAGGGAAACAGAAGAACTGACTTAACTGTACCCATTCAACACCCTTTTAACACCACCTGTTTCCAGTGTAAAGCAGGTGAAAACCTGAATGGATGTATTTATACTGACCTGTCAGAATTGATGTTGGATTTGAAACCCAAAATGTCATGGTGTCCATCTTCTGATAATGCTTCCTCCTCCTCTTCATTAAGAGCCTTTTCAAGAGACAACAAAGAAAACAAAAGGGACTTCAGGATAACTTAAGAGACCAATTTTAAGGAATTGTTTCAAGAAAAAAACCAGAAACATTTCTTTTAGTCTTCCCCTCCAAAACATACTTAAAATAAAAATACCACACAGAAAGAAAACCCAAACCCTTTGTGGGAAGTTCTGGGGGACTTTAGTACCTAAGAAATACTGATACTGACAATTGTCTCTGAAAACAACACAGCAAGTGACCAATTCAATATCCAACCTTTTCTTTGTACGACTTATATTAAATATGAAAACCCATGCAAACTAGAGGATAAAATAAAAGCTGTTAAGGCTGTACCAAAGCACAGATACAGCAGGCAAAATACAGAAAAGCAACCTAAATCACAGCATTTATAAAATTTCAGTCATTCGAAAGTCAGTCATTACAAGGTAAACAACCTCATAATGAGACCTCCACAATTACATTTATATTCTATGTGTAAAATGCAACCAGAACAAAATACAATCCTACGTCCTACATTTATAGCTAAATCCAAGCAACCAAATTTGGAATTAGGGTTCCTCAAACCAGGTTTATCTGCTTCTGGGTAGGTTTCACCAGAGAGCCTTTAATTATGACTGTCGTAGGCACAGAAGAAGAACTCACAGAAGCTTGGCAGACAATCAGTACGTGTTTCTTTTAAAAATTTCAGCTTATCCTGCAGCATGCATCCAGTGACACAGCTTACAAAGATGCTGCAGTTAACTCCTCATATTAAAAAAACTGAAAAACAAATACCACACCAAAATATGTAACACAGAGGTACTACAGCTCAAATTACAGATATTTGTGCAAGTTAGTAGGAAACAGGAGTAGAGAACCACAGGAATATGACACCATCACTTTTGTTCCCAACAGCCTGTTTGGTCTTCATCAGTGGGAAGTTTTCTGGGAGCATCATATGCCTGTTCTCAAAACCCCAGTGAGCATTCCTGGTACAACATGTTATTAAAAGAAAAGAGAACACAAAGGCAAACTAAATTAAATTTTAAACAATTTTAAAATTGTTTACAACAAATGTGAATAAATGCAAAATCATGCAAAATAGTAAAAGTTAAATTTGTAGGATTCATCAAGGCTATGGAGTGAATTGGGGTACAAATGGCTGTGTCCCCATATACTCACACATAACTGGTAAATCTGAAATGTAGCAATTAGTTAAGTGATACAGAAGTTCTTCTCTTAGACTAGAATTACATTGTACTCTTCCTGAGAATTCCAGAATTTAAAAAGGAGGGTGTGCTAATGTGAGAGAGCTTCTACAAGACATAACGATGCTTGTTTCTCATATCCAAAGGTTAAGAAATCAAAAATTCACAATTTCCAGAGTCTCACAAAACAAACTTGCCTCTAATTAATCTTGTCTTCTATGAATGTTATCAACAAAAACCTGTTTAGTTCTGCTTGGAAACTCTTATCTTTGAATATTCTTATTTTGTGCAAACAAAAAAGCCACAGGACATGCATGAACAAAACATACGTTACCTGGGAGTCCATGACAGATTCACTAAGGATGGAAAGCTGACTGGGAGGATGACTTTTTTGTACAATGGGTCCTTGAGATGATTCTAGGTCACAGTTAGGAGCCATTGTTACATTAGGGAAACCTAGAGGAATTAGACAACACAGGGAAGAACACAGAGGGCTTGGTCTGTACTTATGTTGCAGCACTTTGTACTGAAAATCAAGCTCCTGTACTTCACAAAAAAAGGGTCACAGGGATGTCACTTTAAACAACAACCAAAGACCAACCATAGGGTTAACTAAATACACTGGGCCACATACCCGGCTTTTGTCCTTCCCACCTGCATAAATACACTTGTGCAAAAGCAGCTTGCAGGATCAAACAGCCACTGGGAACAAAAGGGAACGGCAGCCTACAGAGAAAAAACCCCTAGGTTTAAGATTTCACATGCAGACAGCCAGTCCAGCCTTCCATCAGCACAAGGATCCACAAGCCATATTAAGAAAAGCCTCATTCAGGAATTGCTGATAAATCTTCAGCAATATCCAAGAGCAAAGAGTCAGCCCATGCAGCAATGAGAACCACTGCAGCAGCTCCAACTGGTGCCCTGCACAGGCCAGTAGCTTGGCTGTGAAATGGTGAGCATGAGGTGCTTCAGAGTACAAGATGTGAAATTCCACAGTGGAATAACCAGCCATCAGCCACCCTCCCCTGCAATATGAGCAGGATCAATCATACTATGTTAGAGGATAAGATGAAAGCAGTTAAAAAGAACACTTTGCAAAGCAAGACTATTTATGGAAAGCAAAGAGATAATCTTAAATGTACTACCACATACAGATGAGATGTTCTACCTGTTCGTGTGCGAGGAGCATCCCCAAACAAGCCTTTTGCCACAGCCATAACCTGACCAGATCGTTCCAATACATCTTGCAAACGGTACTGATCAGACAGAATCTGAAAGTACAGTGTATAAGGAAACTTTACACTGGGCAGACTGAGTTTTTTCCTTTCTTTCTGGTATTGTTATTCCACACTGTCACCAAGAGAACAGCCAACAGGACAACGTCTGCCAAGTTGGTATTGTGCAATTAGATCCTAAATAAGATACATCAAAAAACCATACTTCATTCTGAGTAACTAGAATTCATACTGTTTTTCTGAAAAATTAAATAGTTATTACTTCTGGGGCTCCCATCAGAATTGACTGTCTTTAGAACAAATCCTCTCACTCCCTTCTCCTCTCAGCCTAACACAAGAAGCTGGGTATTTATGACACGCTCATCAAAATAAAGACACATCTAGCAATTTAAAAATAAATCAGTATGCATCCTCAAATCATTTGATCTCAAAGTTGTTACGGCATAGAACACTTACATGTATCTGACACCCAAAACATGTACTATTTGATTAGATTCAAACCAATTCAAGCAGACTTGTTTCACTCAGTCTTGGCTCCTGAAAATACTACCTAAAACTTAAGCCACATACCACCAAAAGCTCCAGCAGAGGTAAACACAGCTGACTGCATCTGGCATCAGAAGACATTTTTGGAATCTCCAGAAGATACAGCTTCTGTATTCAAATTGTTTCTCCCAAAGTCTCTCTCTAGCTTTTGAAGTCTATCACAACAAGTGCTTCCTAAGGAAGGATGTCTTGCAGGGCAAGGCAAGAGGCATCCAGCCACCATGAGCCAAATGGAGCTGACTGGGGATGTGGCTTTGTAGGCAGAACACAATTTAGAACTCCTCGCTGACTCCTGGTTTCATTCACAAAGCTGGAAATGGAAAACTAGTAAAATTATATCCCACCACCTGGGGAGAAGGTAGTTATTCTTGAACACCTGAGAGGAGATATGTAAGTGACCTTCACTTCATCGTGGTTCATCAAATTGATCCAGAGACTACAAGTACTTTAGAAGACCTCCCAGAAAAGGCTCATGTCTTTGAAAACAGAGTGACAATTTTTGTTCCCCCAGGAATCATAAGACAGACTGTTTTGCAACAGTTTCAGAGCACTCTACGCCATTATCTCCAGAGTTCCTTTCAATGTCCATTGGTAAGTTTGCTGGCTTACATTTAGCCTCATACAAAACATTCTAGCAAATGGCATTTCACTTGTTTCTCCTCAACCCCCTATTTTACTACGTGCTTTGTTACATCACAAAGTTTCCCTACATATCTGAGTTTCCGTGTTTTTCTAGTCTTCTGAGCTTGCATTACACTGCAGGAGATTAGTCTCACAATCATTTAGCAAATCAGTGAATATTCATCTTTCAATCACTTCACATATCTCCTTTCCCAGACCACTACTGAATTTTCATACCTGATACAAACTAAATCTTGTCTTTCCATTTAGCCATCTGACATCAAAGCAATGCAGGTTTTTTGACAAAGTCATCATACCAGATTGGCAGAAGAAAAAAAATATAGAAAGAAAAAAAGGAAAAAAGTTTATATTACTCCTTTCCTGAAGGCAATTAGAATTAGAGTGATGTGTACAATCAGAAAAATTATCCTGACTAGTTTGTTTTTACCCTCCTCACTAGATCTTTTTTGGCATCAGCAGGTTCCTAAGCTCTACCCTCCTGCTGAACACGTTATGAACATTTTTAGAGCATTGCTCCCAAGGTAGATTAGCTCACCTTTGCATGTGATGAGAAGAAAAAGTGAAATCATCTTGTAACCCCTCTAGGCCCATTTACACACCCTGAACAAATTCATTGAGCAGTGTACTTTGTCCCAGTTTGGTACCACCTACGAATTTCATTAAAAATCACATTCCCTCCTGTTTCAGATTGTTACCGAAGAAAAATAAAAACTGGACTCATCCTAAAATCTCCCCACTACAATAACCCATTCAGCACTACCCTTTGGTGCAATACACTAACATTATTTAAAAAATAAGCTGTTACAGGACCAATCAGTGTAGTACCTGCACATTCAAACTCCCCAATCACAGAGGTGAACTTACATTATTTTTTTGTTCAGATTTTTAGGCAGACAAATCCCCAAAACATTAAAATTCTGCTTATCCATTTTGTAACTCTTTTGTAAAGTCTTTCTGTTCAACACACAACTACAAGAGAAACAACACTAATAGCAGCACCTTCCTAGCTTTTGTCTCCGAGTATTTTGCAGTTGAGGAGGATTCAAGAGGCTTAGAAAGTTACACTGACAGCAGTAAAAGATCACCAAGGTAACAGAGACAAGGAAACAACTGGCAGTGGTTTTGCTCTACTGAGAGACACAGAGTCTCCACAGTTACTCTGAACAACAGGACCTGGCAATTAACAAGATTTAAGCTAGGGAGAGGGGGAAATGGTAACTTTCCTCTATTTATTTTGTTTTTCTCTACTCACAAGAGGATGCCCACGTTTCAAACAGCAACAGCCAGATCTGTTTCATCGTGCCTGGCATCTTTTCCTTTTGTCTTCCTTTTCTCTGATTCAGAAGTAGACACAGAGCAAACTGCATAAAGTAGTATCTTAAATATAAAGGGCAGAGCCACTCAGGAGGAATTGAGATTTGTGCACTTTCATTAGAAACAGCAACAAATATAGAAGACTATTTCCCAAACATGAGTTTCACATCTGCAAAAGAATGAAGTCACATAATAGGTAGTCCAGACGAATCTTAGAACGGGTGGTCTAATCTACCTTTTGTGACACATAATTGATTTCTGCATGGAAGCATTGTTGCAACTAGGCTGCTACTACTTTAGGGAAACTCATTTAGAGGTCCACGGGGGATTTTCTGAATACTCTGCTGAAATGCACTTGGCAGAAAAGTACCTAAGTAACAAAAGTCAAAGTCTGAGGCTTGATTAGCAAAATATCCATAACACAAAAATTCTACTGTGACCGCAGATGTCAAATAGGGTCAAATATTTGGGGTCAAATAGAAAACAAGGGGGTGATCTTCAATTCTAAGTATTTTTACTTGTTTGTCTATGCTTGAATGTTCTCAGAGATCAGAAAAAGACTTCTGAAAAATTACAGAACACAAAACAATGAAGTCTGTGACGGTTAATCCACTGCACATTTACAGAACTACCAGATCATGTTTATTTTAACTGCTAGGTGAACATTGTTCGTCACCATTCTTTACCAACAAGAAGAATTCTCAGTCTGTTCAAGTACAGAGGTCTGAAAGCTAATTTTCAGATTAGTTTTCATAACACATGGCAAGGAGTGACCTGCTATGTGAAACAGAACGAGATCTACCACCACTTTTCAGTGCCAGCTACTCTCTCTGTTAACTAGGCTTAGGTTTACTGCTACAGTTCAATATTCAAAAGCAAATTAAATAATATATTTACAGTCAGAGCACTTTAGAATGCTGAGAGAACAAGCTTTTCAATCCTCAGATGAGAAGCCTGTCAGCCACAGCTCATCAATCTTTGTCAGTTTTCCTCCCTTACCAACTTCTTGCCTCACCCTTTCAGCCCCATTGACTCTGCACTTTCTCTGTTTAAATAAGCAGCGTCCCTCCCAGAAACGTTCATGTTTGCATCAAAGAAAAATGCTAGACACGAGGAAGAAAAGGCAAGCTGGCAATGAGAACTCAAAGAACACACAAACTTTCTACAACAGTTGAACTCTGCAAACAGTTCCTGTTCAGATGAAAAGAGGCCTGCAGAATGACAGAGGGCACAGCCAGGCAACATGTGTCAAATGTGCAACTATACATAACAGTTGGTATGTCAGGCAGTCTGCTCCAACCACGGCACGCATGCAGCACACGGAGTGTATGCATATACAAAACTAAGTTATCCAACAAGAGGAGCAACTGTTGCTCTATGTGCAAGAGCAGTTTTCCAATACTGCTGCAGATCACTTGCAGCAGGATGCAAGTGCAAATTTAGTTCTCACCTCACGCATCAGAGCCAATTTCCTTTTCTCCAAGGAATCCAAATCCAGTTGCTTTTGCTTCTTCCATTTTCTGTTCAGTGCTTTCTCTTGGAGTTCCAGATGTGCCAGCGCTTTGTTTTTTGATTTGTGTATTTCACGGCGACGCAGCTATGGAAACATAAAAGAAACCATTTCAAAAATCAATCTTAGGCAAAGTTTGTCGGGCAATGCTAACAAGCTCCTCTTGATTTTATCATTTGTGCACTGAACATTATTTATGTTAACTTCATGGTAGTACCAATGACAGCCTCACAAACACCCACAAGTGTAAAAGTCCTCCAGTACCAGTCAAATTTAAAGCAGCTCCAAAGGTAAATGGGAAAAGTCTGTTTCCACCTGCCCTACACCCCTTGCTCAGCAAGAGTTTTATCAGCTGTAAAGGGAGGCAAAACCCAAACACTACTACCTATAAGGTGCATAAAAAGACATAATGCCTTCTGATTTAATACTGTCAGTCACCAGACATAGTGTTTCTCTTCTTCTAACAACAAGGTATATACAAAAATAAATAGTTTAAATACAAATTAAAGAAATTAAATGTGTGAGGAGCTTGTTAAAGTCTCTAGAAGCTATCAAGCCAAACACTTGTAGAATCAAGTCTCTCTCTGCTGCTGTGACCATCTCTCCTGACAAACCTATAGCTCAAACTGCCTCTTCCATCCTGGTAATTAATGCTACCAAGAAAATGTAAATGGAATCCACATACTTTGCAATGAACAGATCACTCAGTATAAAGAAATTGTGTTAAATTGTTTAAATAAAAATTAAGTATTTTCAGAATTAGAGCGCCTCCTCAGATAAAGCACATCTTTCAGTCCTTCCCAGCAGAGATGAGACCTTCAACTAATCCACTGAGCTGTTATGTATTTACATTTTTACGCTTTTATGATGGCATGCAGTTTATTGAAATGAACACTGCAGCGACTGCTTCCCAGTGGGAACAGAAAACTGAGAAACACCAACTGTCAGACCTGGGGATGCTCAATGTCATAAACAAAAAACCAGCACTAAAGAGCCAGCATGTTCAGAAGCTTAAAAAGGAGATTAAACATTGGCAGAAGATATCCCCGTAAACATGGTAAGCACTTTTTATGTCAGACAAGCAGCTAAATGCCCTCGCCACAGGGACAGATTAGTGATTGCTATTAAACTTACAATATCCTCAGGAGTTGCACGGTGCACTGTCAAGTCATGGACGGTACTCTGCGAACAGGAACCAGGGAACACGTCAAAAGTCATAACTGAGAGCAAACTGTTCTGGGTTTTTTTAGCTATATTTTTTAAAAACCCCAAATAACTTTTAAAATACAATACAGTTAGCCTAACAGTACACTCCGCTGCACTTTTACGGCGCTGCAGAGCGTTCCAGCCTCGGCGAGGCAGCCACCAAAAAAAACACCTCCACCAAGCCTGGGCGCGCTCTTCCCACAGGAGACGAAGGAGGCCGGGCCTCCAGCAGGGCCAAAGGAACCAAAGGGGCCGTGTCCCCCTGCACACAGCGTGTCTGCCCGCACGAACCCCCACGCAACCCGGGGGTCTCCTCGGGGCAGCCCCTACGGAGGGCGGTGGCTCCCCCAGCCGCGGGCACGGAGGCTCCCGGGCCCTTCTCCCAGCTGAGGCCGCCCGGCAGCCCAGAGCGGGGAGCACTTACATCCCAGTCCCGCTTGGCCACCACCGCCTTCCTGGGGCCCTTCCTGCCGGCGGCGCGGGGCCGCGGCCCGCGGAGCAGCGACATCACGGCCGCGCACGGGGCGGGAGAGGCCGCGGCCGGAGGCGGTTTTACTCGGCCCGCCCTGAGGGAGGAGCGGAGCCCGGCCACATCCTCCGCCTCCTCCTCCTCCTCCTTCCTGCCCCCGCCGAAAAGGCAGCGCCGGTGTCGTCGGCTCCCGCTCCGCTCGGGCTTTTTGTGAGGGAGCAGCCTCTGCTCCCGCCCTCCCTCAGGGCTGCCCCCCCCCCCCCCCCCCCCCCCCCCCCACTTCGTTCAAGTAAAGCAGTGCCTTGGCCGCTCCAGTCCACTCCACGTGAACTGTTCCTGACATTGTCACTCGTCTTCCTTCTCGCCTCACTTTAATTTTTCTACTCGCTCATTTCACTGTTTTCCCTTCTCGCTGCAAATACCCTCCCAAGACATCTTTCAATGTCGCTCTGAGGAAGCCTTGGAAATTTCCCCGTGTGAAAATGTATTTCAGATGCTGTTATGGGTGGTTCAGAACACAATGTCACACAAACCATGAAATTAAGGTGATAAGAAGTTAAAGAGTGACTCTTGTTTAAATTTAACAAACAGATCTCGTTAGCTGTGCCACCGAGGAAGACTGTACCTCCCTCCCAACAACGAATTTCTGGTTTTCATAAAGCACCTGGTAGTTCTGAAACGACTCATTTAGCTTACGCACAAGTGCAATATATTCCCTATAGACTTACCCCAGAACATGCAACAGATCTTCCACTTCCCTGCCACATAGGTGAAGACAAGATGTAATTCCTCCAAAGGGTTAGAGTTAACATTTTGTCTTGCAGTGTGAGCATAATATTTTGTCTGTGGGAGCTGGAAAGTGAAGGCATGGGGTTTATCAACTTTTCATTCAAAACTTTTTCCCTTTCACAAAGATTTTCTGGTGCTTAAGGTCCCCATCAAGGTAATTCTGGCTTTACCAGCATCACTGCAAAAACTTCATGTGAAGTTGCAGATGGTATTGGTTAATGTATTGAGGGAAGGAATTGTTTTGCATGGGATACAAGAAGATTGAAATCATGAGGGGAGAAAAAAGCATCAGAGAAATACTCTCAGCAATTGCCTCTAATGAAGTGTTGCAAATGTGGAGGTTGCACCTGGACTTCAGTTTCTATCTAGACACTCACCATAGGTACCGCATGCACCTGAAAGTGAACATCAGAGTTCAGCCTATGGGAAGAGAAATCCATGCGAAGCAATTCATTAATCTGCATTGGTCTGAATATTTGGAAACCAAAGGTATAAATCAAGGGCACATCTGGAATTCTCTCTTAACATGGCTTTAAATTGTCTTGAAGAACAAGGCTTACTGAAGAAAAAAAACAATAAAGGCATAATTGCATCATTAAATCCTCTCTTTTGAAACCTCTTAAACCTCTCTGCTATTATTAATTACAATCAAATATGAATGTTAAATACCTAATACATGCACATATAATACAAGCCAGAGACAATTCTCATTCAAGCAGCCTATTCTCAAACACTTTGGCCACCTATAAGAAAAGTCGGACCAAGTTCTATCAGACATCTTTAAAGCATGTCTACATTTCACTTCTTGTTATTCTTCACACTGCATTTTCAGCAGAGCCTGAAAATGTGGCATTATCTCTGCAGAAGCCAGCTGAGCATCTACAGCATCTATTAACTTGCAGAGGAGCTTACATAAGACAGAGACTACATAATGCAAACAGTAATTTTAAGTCATCCAGTTTCCAAACAGTTTGGTTTGTTATATACATTTATACTCTTTCCCTTTCTAAGTTAGTATGATTTAGAGGATGCCTTTGTAATTTTGTCTATCCTGGATATTTTTGCAGCCATGGTTACCAGGAGAAATGCAATTTCTTTACTGGTTTGGGGCTTTTTTAATATTTTGTTCCCAACAGCAAGGAGATTTTCTGCTTTTGTGCTACAGAGAAAAAAAAAGAAACAAAAACCTCAAAACTACTCTTGTGAGCCTCTCACCCAGCACAGTTCCTCCTTCCCTTGAGACACTCACAACCCTGGGCTTTGTTTATACTGGAAAAATGGGTCCTGTTATGAAATACATGCCCTCCACACAGCCAGAGACAAGGGCCCCAAGAGCATCATTCCCTTTTCTGGAGGTGTGGCACCCTGGGCCCAGAGACAGCACAGCTGAGGGCTGTGAAGGCCCCTCTTCCCTACCGTGACTTTGGCATCAGGGCTATGGGGAGGCTTCAGCGAGGGCTCTCTTGTCCCTCACATGGGAGCTGCACTTCAGGTGAGGCTGCAGGCCTTGCCTCTGCTGGAGCTGGAGCTACAACTGTGTGGCAGCCCTGTCTGTATCCCTTTGGCCTGGACCCCCTGACCAGCTTCCTGGCCAGACCTCAGATCTGCCTCACTGCTGGGGACTTGTCTGCTGCTGATGGGACTGTATCTGTCTCTGGCTGCCATCACCAGACCTGAGTCACTAACTTATGTTGACCTCAGACCTCTCCCATTGCTATTGACTTGTCTGCCGATCTGGACTCTGTTGATTCCATATCCAGGCCTGCCCTGCTTGTCTTGCTCAGATCCTGTGGGATGGGGCCCTGGCTGGTGAGATCCCTGCTCTGCTGGCTGTGTTATGGCACTCGGATCCCTCTCCTTCAGGGAGCATCTGGTCCTTGCTGGCTCCTGACGCCAGAGTGCTGTGGCACATACAAGCATAGATCACTTCCACCGACTCAGATCCATTGTCTGTCTGGATGAGAATACTGTCTTTTAGAGGGATTGGTTCTTTCTTCCCAAATACATGCTGCCCTTCAAGAACAAAATCCAGGTGTAATGAAAAGGGAAAATGTGCTATTCATCTTTATCAAAGTGTCTGAGTGAAGTGTTATAAGTCAGCCAACCTCCATTTGTTATCTGGAAAGATAATGAAACAAGCTGTTCAGCAATCAGTGTGCAACCAACTAAATAACAATAAAGTGATGAGCAGCAGGCACTGTGCATTTGTCCAGAACAAATCATGTCAAACTAACCTAATTTATTTCTTTTCCAAGATAACTGACTTAGTAAGTGCTGAAAGGAATAGGTGAAACATGTTTTGACTTCAGTAGGGCTTTTGACATTGCCTTGAATATCACTCCCATAAAGGCAAATTGGTCTCAGATGGTATTAACATGAGAGGAGTGTGTGATTTAAAAGCGATTCCCAAACCGGTGCAGTGGATGTTTTCCTGTCAACAGGAAGGTATATCAAACTAAGAGATCTGATCTGTCTACTAGCATTTTTTACTTTCATTAGCAACTTGAATGGTGGAGTTGACCTTTGACTTCAAGCTTCCACAAATACAGCAAGTTGGGCAGTACCACACTTCGGAGGCAAAGATTTGAACAAAGGTTTACCATTGCTGAATCACAGAAAGAGCCCCAAAATAGTGAGATGAAATTAAGATAAGAACGAAGTATGACACTTGGAAAACTTGAATTCTCAAATTAAAAATGAGGGAAAATGTGTAGTCTTTGGTAAGATACCATAATGTACATCCAGTCAGAGAAAGCACTTTAAGAATAACATAACTCTGCATTGGAAAATGTGGACTATACGAAGAGCCACTTTTTTGCCACAAAACCAACACAACTAGAGAGCGGCAATGCACTGATATCCCAATCTGGAATACCAAATGACACAAAAATTATTTGCAGCTGCCACAGCTACCTTGGTTTGCAGAACGCCATCTTTGTGCCATTGTTGCTCTGAGCAACCAGGCATGGCCCTTACCTGCTCTTGTTTTGCTGTACCTCCTCCTGCTGCTTGAAGTCTCCTCTCTGGGAGAAGATGAGTTTCCTAGTGTCCTCCCTCCAGCACATGCTAGAGGGCTGCTGGCCCTGGCAGAGAGACCTGTGTTTCTGCAGAGAGCAGGGAGTGAGGAAAGAGCTGTAGGGTTCAGGAGCCCTGGACTCTACAGGGTAAGGAGGGGAAGCCACAAGTCCCCCAGTGCCACCACTGTTTGAAGTCCCCCAGGACAGGTCACGCCACATCCTGTTAAGAGGCAAGATAGAGTCACAAAGTCTCCTGGTCTGCAGAGCTGATACTCCAGGCCGAAAGGCAAAATCTTTGTGTTGGAGTGTCCATCTTCCAGCAGATCACAAAGTGGTTTATTTTACCCTTAATGATACTTCTTGGGACTCTGACAAAAGGCAGGGTGACTTGAACCTTGCTTCAAGACGAACAGAACTCACTGACAATTGTTTAGTTTTTTCTCTTGGCAGAAATCACTCAAGGGCCTGGAGATCAAAACGGCAGCACAAGGCATGCCAGCTCGTTTTGCTGAGCTTTGCAACTTTTCCTCCAAAGACACCAAGTGGCTCCCCAGGAAATCTCTCAGCCTTGAAAACAAAACCCAAAACTTGTGGAAAGCTTCTGGGGTCAGAGTCACTGCACTTGGAGACGGCAGGCTGACTTTATAAAACTGTGGCTCCTGAAAAACCCTTCCGATTGCTTTACAAGTAACACTCTATTTTCTGACTTAAAAGTGCATCCCTGCACCGTGGGATCTGACACATTTCCTAGGTGTGTTTTCAACAGAGGACGATAGGAGGGTTAAGCCGTGCGAGAGAGATCGCTTGCCTTTTCACAGCACAACAGTATCACTCTCATCTTGCTGAAAAGGCTAAGAGCATCACAGTATTGTTTGTAGCCAGTTCCATGGATGACGCAAAGAATAGATGCAACAAGCCATTTTCAGATTAATGAAATTACATTTGCTGCTGCCTTTCGCACCTTTAGGGTGAACTAAAAAACGAAGGCATTTATCCCAAAGTTATGAGAAGCCAAAAATAAAGATTGGGGAGCGCCCTATACAGGATTGCAGGTGCGAGCTGCAGCTCCAGCAAGCCGGCAGAGTGCGGGGCGAGAACACCCTAACGCGGTGGGCAGGGAATGTTGAAGCCCTGCAGATGCTGATCCCCACGCGCCTGACGATGCCAGCGTGTCCCTGCACTCACGGCACAGCTCCCCAAAAGGAACAACTCCCTGACAATCGACTGCTAAGCCGGGCTCAGAATTTGGGGCCGGTCACAGAGAGGAGACCCTCCTCCCCTGGGCTGGCCAGCCCGCCGGCCGGCCTTCCTTCCCCTCCCCTCTCCGCCCCGCCGGCCGGCGGAGGGTCCTTCCCCGGGGAAAGTTGCTCGGCGTCCCCCGGGCGAGGGGCGGGGGTGTGCGGGGCTGCCCCCGCCGCCTCCGGTCCGTGTCGCCGAGCTGTTTATTTAAATCGCAGATAAAGCGCCTCGCCGCCCGCCCTGCCGGGGACACACAGTCCGGGCGCCCCGCGGGGCCGGCAGGAAGGAGCCCATGGCCGGGAGGGCAGCCCCGGCCCCCGGGGCTCTGCTCTGCGCCCTGCTCTGGGCGGCAGCGGCGGCAGCGGGGGGCGGCCCCGGGGACAACCCCGCTCCCGGCGCCTTCGGCCGCGTCTACCGGGGCGCCGTGAACATCAGCGCGGAGCGGGTCTACGCCTTCGCCTACCGCAGCGAGCCCGGGCAGGTAGGAGCGATCCCCGGAGCGCCGGGTTCCCCGCGGCTGGGCGAGCACTGTGTGCCCCTCTCGCCCTCCCGGGTGTGGGGGGGGATGTGTGCCGGGGTGGTGCCGGTGCTGCTGCGGCTCCGCCGCTGTGCGGGAGCGGGCCGGGCTCTCCCTCTGTCCTGCCCGCATCCTCCCGCCGCCGCGGTGGTCGGGAGCCGCAGTGCACCTGCGGGCTCCCTTCCACCTTCCCCGCGGCTGCGGGCTGGGAGGGTGCCGGCGTCCCGGGAGCTGCGGGATGGGCAGGTGGTTTGGTGCCCCCCACCCGCGAAGGGGGCTTTGATATCTAGCATTTCTAGCAGCAGAACGGGTTTGAAGCCTAGAAGGGAGTTGTGAGGATAACAGTACTACATTAAAATAATTTTAAAACCCCAACACAAAACCCACACAAAAAGCCAAACGACCAAAAAAAAAAAAAAGTGTATATGTGTGTGTGTGCACTTAATAAGCCTTAAATGCCGTTTTCTTCACTGTGCATTTCCTTAGGATCAGGGTGCTCTCCCCTGGTAGCCTGGGAGGTGAGGCAGGGCTGTGCAGGTGAGGTGTGTCGTGAGGAGGCTGCAGGGCAGCGTGGCCGGGGCTATCCATGGCTGTTTGATGGTGGAAAGAAACCTGTCATTTATGTATACCCAGTTATTGCGGGTTCCCCCCTCCCCACTTTTTGTGTCGTGTTTATCTCAAGTAGCTAAGTGGTACCTTGGAAACTCTGCCCCCGTTGTTTGGATTGGGTGTTAATTGCTGAGTAAGATGATCTGATGTACCAAAAGATGATGAACTGGGTAGATGAATCTTCCCTCCTGGCCTCAGTTGCACAGAACAAGAGAAAATGGAAACCACAGCTTTTTCCCACACGATGTACTATGTAATAAAATGCACCTGGTATTTATGGGGCAGCAGTTGGCTGTCTGGGCTATGATGCAAAGGAGCCCAGCCTTACTTAACTGTTGGGTGTCACCAGTGATCCCAGGAGGTCAAAAGCACACTTTGGGGTTGAGCCTCCTTTTGGAAGCTGGTTATGGTGTAAGTTAAGATTCTTCAGGTGTTACAAGTATGGGGTATTTATGATGAGGACCTATTGGCAGGTCTGTGGCTTGCTAGCAGAGAGAGCATGAATACTGACTACAGTTAAAATTAAATCTGGTTCCTTCAATTTAATGTGCTTTTTGAAGCCATGTGTTTTTCCTGGGCAGCTTCTGCAAAAAAAGCTTTCTCTTCTGGAGAAGTACAGTGAAAGCACAGTGGGAGGAGGCAGGGAGGAAGCCCATGGCTGCTCAGTGGTGTTTGCAGGTACCTAAATGCAACTTCTGGGCTACTTCTAGACACTGAGTTGTTCCTGTGGCTGTGAAGTACAGACTACTCACTACAGGCTACTGCCTCGCTTAAGAAGTTACTTTAATGGACTAATCTCCATGGTCCTGTGTGCTGAAACGTGAAATCTCTGCAGAGATATGGGCAAGAACATATCTAAAAAGGGAAAATTCAGGTTTGAGATTTAATATTTTTTTCAATGCAGAACTCATCAAGCACTCACATGAATATGCTTAGAGTGCCATGCAACCAGCTCCTGTTAGGAAAAAATGTTTGGAAGACAAAAACTCTTTAAATAAAGATGGACTTTCATCGGAAGTTTTCTGATGAAGGATGCCTAGAACAGATTCTGAGGATAGAGAGGGCTCCAGAGAGAGACCCTATTATGGCCTTTCAGTATAAAAAAGATTCTGAAAATGATCGAGAAAAGCTTTTTACAGTGTTCTGTAATGACAGGACATGGGGCAACAGTTTTGAACTGAAAGACTGTAGATTTCAGTAGGACATAAGGAAAAAACTTTTTTTATGGTGAGACACTGGAACAGGTTGTCCAGAGAAGTTGTGGGTACACATCATTGGGAGTGTTCATAGTCAGGTTGGACAGGGCTTTGAGCAACCTGATCCAGTGAAGATACCTCCCTGCCCATGGCAGGGTGTTTGAGCTAGGTGATCTCTGAAGATGATCTTCCAATTCTGTGATTCCTCAGGTGCCATTCCTGAGATGAGCCACTGGAAACTGGCCAGAAGGGGACTGACCTAGTTGGGGTGATTGGCTGTGGCTGTCTGCAGCCCCTTCCCCAGCTGCAGCCCTGAACCCATGAGAGGCAAACATGACTGGGTCTCCTCTTACTGGCACGATCGATCTGCCTGGTGTTGATCTGTCCTGGTGGTCCTGTATCTCCCTGTTGTTGAGAATTGCTCAAGATTTAGAAGCTTGGTAGTGGAAATCTTGGCTTTAATCTGGGACTGAGTTCTTGTGGGCAGGGTTTTCTTATGCAAGAGATGGGAAGATGTTTAGGGACATGCTGTCTTCTTGGTGTTGGGTCTTGTGAAGGAGTGTAAGTCCTGCAAAAACTCAGTGTATTAGTCCTTGCCTTTTGCTACAGTTTTTAACCTTGAGCTCATAGTGAGGGAATGCCAGCCAGTGTTTGCCAGTTGCCTGCCACTTGTGAGCTCTCCACTCTTCCTGGTCTTTTTGGTCTCTTCCTGTCTCTGTGGTGATGGCAGTTTAGCCAGAAGCCTCTGATAACTCAAGGCAGATACCACATGGGTGATTAACCTTAGTTACAGGAAAGCTAATTGAATAAAAAGAGCATATGGAAGGGCTGCAGTGGATGAGTTTAATTGCTTTCCCCTCTGAAAAAAAGTCAAGTCTGGAGTGATCTGGCTCTGAAAACAGGAATTTGTTTTCATGATGCTGCAAATTCTGCTGTTTTCCCCTCTGCTGCTCTTTCTTATGAATCCAGGCCTACAAAACAAGGGAAAACTCGGGGACAAGAACAAAATGTGGGGGCTGGCTTGTGATCCATCAGCCCTCTGTAAATGTTTTGGTTACTCACGTGCTGTGGCTGCACAGGCACATCTGAAAATGCAGCTGAATAGAGCAGTGCTTGAATGATGGATGAGAGAAAGGAGGGAACAGGACCTTTTCTCCTGTTTGGTGCTTTAGAGACTTGCAGCTTTCTGAAAAGTGTTGTGCTTGCCTGATCTCAGAGGATGTTCTCCATCCACATCATCATCCTTACTCCTTGGGATATGGGGGTGCATACAAGATGGGAGGGAAAAAGCGAGTCCCATGAGAGTACTCACAAGGCAGATGTATACAAGGTGAAGAAGCCACAACTCAGGGCTCTGCAGCAGAGCTGTTTTGAGACATGTGGCTTCCCTTCTGTGCAACTTGTGAGTAAAATGAGAATGATGATACTTATATGCTGACCAAATCACCTAGCTGAAACTTCTATGGGTAGATACATTGCCAGGTCTCTTCTCTCCGTCCGTGGACGGGGAAAAACCTTCCTATGTGCTGTGCAGAAGCACTTCACCGTGTTGTCTTGAGGCAGGAGAGCTGACAGTCTTTTATGTACTAGGATTTAGGCCTTAATTGTTGAGGTTGAACTCTGAAGGTAATGCTGTGCTGAGGAGAAGCACAGCCACCTCTGCTGCAAGGGTCTTGTAGGGTTGGGCTGTGAACAACGTAACAGACTCCTTCCTTGTGGTGGGAACTCTTGATTTGTAGTGGGGTAGTCTTACTGTTTTTTGAATTCCCTTTTTTTCCTTCTAGATACTCTTTGAAATTCCCCCCCACCCTCCCCCACCCCCCTGTATTGCTGTTTAATGTTTAACTGAGTGTAAAAAATATAGTAATAAGCCCAGCTGTGTCACTTGTTGCTATGCCCTCATACTCTAACAGCAAAGGCAGATGTGCACTGTTAGAAGTGAACAATATCTGGTGAACAATTAGTTGGGCAACAGGATTATTTTATTTTAGGATTATTTACATTGAAGACATCCAGGATGAGGGGGTAAAAAAATAACACACTCATTCCACATATTCAACATGTCCCTACTTGGGAGGGAGAAAGGAAGGAGACACTTGCTGGTTTGCTGGAGCTGCCTGTGCAGTGTATTCCTGCCAAGAAGACTGAGAAAGTGCGTAGAATGTTTCTGCTGGATTTGCTGTTGAATGGAGAAGGCTTTATGTGACAAGGAAGGGAATCTGCTTAGTTCTATGTTTGCAGTAATACAAGGGTTTTCAAAAAGAATAGCATGTGTGTGAGTACTGAAGGAGTTCAGAGTGAATGAGACTTTCCACCACTGTAAGATCTGGCAGTTGCTAATGGTTAATTTGATGAAAACACAAATTACACTAACATTGTGCATGTTGGTGTGTCCTGTACCAAATTGTAAGTGGTCCAGGAGAATATCATGAGGAAGAAGACAAGAGAAGTTCTTTTTCCGAATTGGAGCTCAGATTAGCTGAATGTATAATTTGGGAAATATTTGGACTATATTTAGAAAACCAAGTATCCCTTAGGAGAACAAGTTTCCAACTTGCTGTTTGTAGGCAAAGCTGCTGCAATCCAGACACAGCTCTTGGACATTCATGCAGTATATGTTGGTTGCGATGAGCTCCGAAGCTGAGCAGTGGGCTGCACCTATTTTAAGAGTAAGAGTGGGTGCTATTTCCCTCCTTCTCCCTTGCCAGGACTAGGAACAGAGCCCCAGTCTCAGTTCCCATATGGCCCAGCTCACCATACATCGTGATTGACAGTAGATTAAGCTGTGGCTTCTCTGCTGAGCAGTTGTGCAGTGTGAGGACGTATAGCCCTGGAGTGAGTGTCTTGTCTGTGAAGTCTATCTGAGGAGTGATGGGTAAAAGATTGCCCTCAGACTATGAGCGGCTTTGTGCTGCTAGGGAGGGTTCCTAATGTCATTGCCCTTTGTTTTTTCATGATTGCAGATTAGGAAAAAGTTGACTGTCCTAAAGGAAGAGTGGTATCAACACTAGCAAGAAGATCAGAAGTCTCCCAATTACATGCCTTAAATTTTGTGACCAAGTGCCTTTTCCAGCCAAAGAGCATGGTGTCAGTTGTGTTCCTCTGACCTCTAGTGAATGGGTCTCTTGTTTCCTAGGTGTGGATGGTAGTTGCACTTGCTTTCCTCCAGGAAAGAAGCCAGAACAGGAATTCACTTGTGTATTCCTCTGGAACTGTGTGATGAGTCACTTGCTCAGTCCAAAGCCATCTGTCCTAGCTGCAGGGAAACTCCTTGATCTGCTACACAGGGCAGCCTGGTTTAATAAGAGGCCGTGATCAAATCTGTGTTTGCTGTTCTCTGCTGTTTGCCATGCTAGTATAGGTCCCACTCCAGCAGCACCCATGTCTATTATAACAACTCTAGGAGCAATTTTTTCACCTCTTGCTTCTAAGCTGGCTTTGGGTTCCACATGTAGGACCTTTCAGGCTGGAATAAACTACCTCAAAGTATTTGCATGGTGTCCTGCACATGTTCTCCATAGTGTTAGTCTTGGCTCCAGCCCAGCTTTCAGTCCACAGCTACACTGTGCATGCAATAAAACCTTATTCTACTGTTTGGAGATGGCGGAGCCTGAGCTATAGTGAGGACAGCAGGTTAAGTTCTGTCTTTCCTTAATGCTGAGTGGAAGCCCACCAGTTTAGCCACAAAGATGCAGGTAAAAATCAAAGAAACTGGGAAGACTACAAATGCTTGCATGAGAAGATCTCCTGATGTCATTAGAGCTGCTGTTACTGCAGGATCTCCAGGGCCACACTATTGCTCTTTGGTTGCTGGCTCTAGTCTGTTCACCACAGGACACTGGAAGAGCCTCAGCACACCATTTCTGGAACCTAATAGTAACTGCCTTATGAGACAGGAATGTAGGGACAGTGTCAAATCCAAAAAAAACCAAAGCAAATTATAGTATATGATGTCTGAAGCCAAGCAAGGTTCAACAAAATCTCTTTGGAGTAACTTGTGTATATAATTTATATTTCTTAAAGAATACAGCCAACCCTAGGAGGTGACAGCATAGGCAGTGTAGAGTACACAGCACTTGGAATGTACTTGCTGCTGCTCAGTGTGTTCTCTTGAACTCTCCCCACCCTGCCCAGGGTCACACAAAAAGCTTTTACTTGCAGGGGAAAACAAAAGTAAACTATGAGAGAAATGGTATGGGGATCTACTAAAAACACAAACTTGACTGTTGTTTTTTGTTTCAGAAAATACAGTCTTGAAAACCCTCCAACAAAAGTGGGATATCTTGAGTGAGAGAATGGTGTGGGAGGCGGCTTTGCTTTGGGCTGGGGATAGGAGCAACTGAGATCCCCTCAAACTTAAATTATTCTTTATCTTTCTAGGATTTTGCACTTCATGGGTTTCCCTACCCAGGAGGCAAAAAGAGAGTACATCTTGTCAGAGGCTATCAGTTTGCAGGCTTTAGGGAAGAGAACTGAAAGCTGCTCTGGTTTCTTGCAGGGTAGCCCGCACACCTTCAGATGGTGACTGCGGTGCTGGCAAGAGTTTTATTTTTATTTCTAATGTGTAAGCTAATGCTGTCAAGCTCAATAACTTGTCCTTGAACTAAAGCATCTCTTTTGAATTTGAATGTTGTTCTAAGTCTTAGTCATTCTCTTCTTGTTGGGCTGTCATGTTTAAAATCAAAGCTGATCAGGTTTTGTTGTTCCCTCCGCACCCCCAAGATGTTTAGATTAAAAAAGAAAACAAATTCTGCATAAGAGTAACTTCATCAAAATGCCTCTTCTCAGTTTGAACTCTTTCCAAGAACAGTGGAGCAATTTGTTATACATTTGCATTGTAAGTAGAGGCTGAAATGTCCTCAAATAACTTGTGCAGAAGTTGTTGGTAGGGAGGTATGCTTTTCCTGTATGGATCTCATCTGCTATTTCAGGGGATATTTAAGGAATCTCAGTGCAGACTGTAAAAGGTATATTGCAAGGGTGTGCCATCTGCTCAGTTTGAAAATATAGTTTAGTACATTTGCATAAGCAAACATAATTTCATGCTGTGCATACTTGGAGAACCACAGAGGATTTCAGAAAGAGCCTTCCTTACTTTTTTACACTGATGTTTTTCTTTGAGCATAGAAATAGCTACTTCAGTGCAGTTTAAAATAAATGAAAAATTGTTTAAAAAGAAGACAGCTTGAATTACAAGACATAATTCAATCCACATCCAAAGTGTTACTGAAGTGAAGAACTTGGGACCCAAGAAAGAACCAGGTATCTGTGTTCTGACAGCAATCCCTGGAGTTACTGCCAGGAGCTTGAAGTTACAGCAAATTTGGAAAGGTTACAAACCTTTTTGTTTCAAGGGCTGGCCTGGCCCAGGGTTCCAGCTGCTGTGGTTTAGGAAGATGCAATTATTGTAGAGTAGTTTGTTCCTTAACTGACTGTTCAAAAAAGGATTTTTTATTTTTAACGTCTTCCTAAAGTCTGAGGGTGTTCAGAAACAGGTACCTACTTCATCCAGCATGGCAACTCCCAGTTTCTCTTTCTGGCTGTCTTGGAGACTCCCTAGTGACATTGGTTAGAGGACAAAATTTCAAAAATGGAAAAAGGTAAATATTATCGTGCTTTATATTTGTCTTGCTTCCATTTATGCTTCACAGATACTGTTGCAAACAAGTGAACTCATGGGCAAGTCCATGGCCGACTGTAAGTCCACACAGAATGTTTGCACAGAGTGAAACATTTAAATGAAAAATACTAATCCTGGAGCAATTATGTTAATGTGTCCGAGGCCGTGCTTGACATACCTAGAGTCTGTCTCTTCATTTATGCTGCTTTGGGTATTTAATACTCCTGGCAGAAATACTGGAAGAAAATACTGTGGGCTGGGGTTATTTGACAGATTGCTTTTGGCAATTAACACTTATTGACATTGGAGCGCAGAGACAGAGAAAGGCTGGAAGAGAGTGATCCTCTGAGCTCCACTTGTTTTGTTGTCAGCCAGGAGTGGTGCTCGTATCTCATAAGACAGCAGCAAAGAGGTTCTCTAAAACCTGTCACTGTCTCCTGACTATTTTCCTTCTGGGTCTCAGCTTCCCTCTGTTGTGTTGTCAGTGGGAAGAGCAGGAGAGTTCGGTGCTGATGGGGTATTCATTCACTGCCTCAATTGCTCTAGTCCATCTGGCTCAATCCTACTTCACTTAATTTCAGGGTTTTTATAAAAATGAAACACCTCTTTCTTGTGCAGCAGCTGTTCAGTGGCTTTTGTACATGTACCCTGTGCTGAGACCTTTCATTGTAGGCAGCAGCCTCTGTGTTTGCCTGCCGGATGTGTTCCCTGCCCACAGGCTTGGCCTGGTGCCTTGGCAGGCCCACAACCAAGCGCTGTCGCAACATGGACTGATAATCCCAACGGGCTCACAAGGAGCGGCTGGCGTGTGGGTGCGGCGGAGAGCGTGGTGGAGCCCTGGTGTGACTCAAAGGCTTTGCTTAGCAAGAGCTTTTGGAAAGGAATCCATGGTAAAGCCCTGGAAAACCTTTGCTTGCAGCACAAATTGTTGTTGCAACCTCCTGCCTTGCCCTTAAATTCACATCCCCACAGTCTTAAGATGATGTGTAATCTCTGTGGGAAATGCCGATTTAATAATCAGTCCAAGGATTCTTTCATGTCAACAAGAGCCTGGTTTATTTTGCTTCATGTTTGCAGCCATGGTGGTTCTGTTCAGCTGGGTGAATTTGAGACCAGCTGCTTCTGCCTGTTCCCATCTAGAGAATGGAATTCAGGTGTACTTTTTTCCTTTTCTTTTCTTCCCTCCCCCTATCTCCATGATGGTGGTGGAACTGAGGACAAATATTTGTCTTTCCTGGTCTAACACGTTTTTATGCAATGCTAAGAGCTCTCTCTTTATTCAGCTGTCTTACTGCTCTGTCCACCTTGAAACACAGAAGAAACTTCAAGGTCAGTCATCTGAGAAACAAAACTATCATGAGTGTGGCTGGTGAATAGCCCCTGCACACAGCAGAGCCTTGGCACTGGGAGGGAGTGTGAGGAGCAGAAGTCTCTGAAGCAGTCCTGACCCTGCCTCAGCCCCGCAGCACAAAAGGCAGCAGTGTGGTTATTGCTGACAAATATTTGTGCAGGGCCTGCCTTGTCAAAGGGAGCATTTGGTATGCTAGTTTGGTTCCCAAGATGAGGGTTTCAGCTTGGAGGGTGCAGGTGACATCTAGCACTGCACTATAACACCGATATAGCCAGCCTCCTACTGTGAGTGTACAAGGAAGGGGAAGGCACAACCAGCTTTCTGTGGTGCTGGCAATGATCTGCTCCATAGTGAAGTCCCACAGCAGTGCTGGCAATGCAGGAGTGACAGCAGCCTGGTTGACCCTCTTACTGCCCAGGCAAAACTTCCCCCTCCTCTCACCAGTGCTAAGTGAGTGGGGGTGGATGCAGAGGACGGTCATAGTCTTTGTGATGATTATAATTTTAAAGTAAAACTCTGCTTTTTTGCTGGAGTTCCTCTTGTCTCTACATAAAGTTCTGTGTTGAAAGGGAGAGGTCTGTGTGATGGGAGCAGTGGTTCTGTAGCAGGGAAGTGTTCTTGCATTAGAACTGCTTGTTTTTAAAATGAAATAACCTTTGGAAAGGTGTGGAGGGGGAAGCATGTTTGAAGTAAATAAATCACCTTTTTGTTCTTCACCTCACTTTTTTTCACTCTTCTAAAAATATTTTGCTGAAGGCAAATGCCAAATGCTGACTTTCAAAGGGAAAGATGGGATTACTAGCATTGGCTCAATAGTGAATTCATTAAATCTGTAGCATGAAAATGTTTATGTTGTCTATAAGGCAAGAGAATCTAGAAGCAAAGCATGGATTTAAAGTTTAAGGTATGTCAAATAGAAGACAGCCTAAAAAAGCAAAAACATCAGCTCATAAGTGTTACATTTTTATCCCTGTCCCTTGTGATGCTCCTGCTAGACAGTTCATCCTGCCAGGGAAGATGTCTTCCTCCAAGACCCTAGTTAGGGTTCCTTCTAATCTGTAGCGCTGAATCGGAGAGTGAGTGACAACAGCCAAGAGAAGCCCTGTTTGCAGTTAAATGGTAATTCTTTCTGCACTTTCACAAGCTTCCTCATAATTGCACCTACATTTTGCTGGACTTATGTCCGAGCTTATTTCCAAGTCTCCAACCATTAGTTGGGGACTTCTTGTGCAGGTTTGGCCAACAGGCAAATCTCACCTGTGTTACTGCTGTGTTTGGGAGGAGTAGCTGTTGTATAAGAAAGATGCCCATCAACCAAAGCTGTTGGGAGCTGCTGCTGTATCCCTGAGATCCTGAGAGGGGGAGAGCAGAGCTGCATCCTGGGATTGGGATCTGCCCCCTCCACTGGAAGTGCAGGATCTGCCCACAAGAGGCCCTGTGTTGCTGTGGTGGTGGCAGCAGGGTAAATAACTAGGTGGACTGGAACCTCAATTGCCATCTGTCCAGCTTCTTAATCACTCTGTTTGTTTCCTGGACTTTATAATAAAGATGTTGATGGGGTTAGGGAGTGTGATGCTCCTGATTGATCTGGGTATGTGCAAATGTAGGAGGAGCAGAGGTGTTCATTGCAAGTGAATTGTTGATACACTGAGGTGCAATTTAAAGTACACTGGAATCTTCTCGATGAGCTGCTCTGTAACTGTTGTGTCTGACTTTATCATGTTCCTCTCAGAGACACCCTGTTTGAATGTGGCCTGGGAAGCAGCTTTGCCTGTGTAGAGTGCAGAGAGAAATGTGATGGGGGGGAGGAAGTGTAGTGGGATCCCACCTGTGAGCACATACTTAGGCCCTAGGTGGTCCTGCCTTGATGCAGCTGGATGCTGCCCCAGATATTATCAGCCCAAAAAGAGCACAAGGCACCTGAATATGGACTTTTAGGGGAACAGGGCAAAGGAGCTATAACCAGCTGTTACAGGGAGCAAATACAGAGTGCTGAGCACAGTAAGGATGTAGAGAAGCCATTATGGTAGTAATATAGCATATACCAGTTTTCATGTGGGTAAGTGCTTAGATTTAAAAGACTATTGAGTCTTGAGACTCTTACCTCCTTCTTCTGGTATTCCTATTTGCTACTAGTATTATAAGATAATGGAATTGGCAGCAAAGCTGAATAAATGTTGTAGGTGATGTATAATCAGCTTAGTTTTGTGGAGAGAGGGAAACCAAATGAGGTGTCTGGCTGCTGGATCACAGCAGAGGGAAGCGACCTTCTTCCACCTCTCAGGTTTTTCTCTACCAGCATTAATCACCAATGCTTTTGTTTCCCTTCCCTTGCCCTTCTCTAGGATAGATGGGGAATTTTCTTTTCTTACTGAGGATGGTCAGTCACCATAACAGATCTCCCAGAAAGGTTGTGGAGTCTCCATCCGTGGTCAGTTGGCTCTAGGTGTTTCCTGCTTGTGTCCAGTTCGGGTCTCCCCAGTATAAGAAAGGTATGGACTTACTGGAGTGAGTCCAGTGCAGAGCCACAAAGCCAATGAAAGCACGGGAGTATCTCTCCTATAAGGAGAGGCTGAGAGGGCTGGAAATGAATTGTATTCATTTAATGTACGTGTACTGATGTACAATAAAGAAAACCTGACTATCTGCAATATATATATAACCCGTGTCCTGGGTTATGTTCTGTATTCGTGAAGTCAGTGGAGAAGAGAATTTCCCAATCTCTGGCTTGTATTTATGGGTAGTTGAGGATGCATAAGCCAGTAGTGCTATTTGCTGTGAGTTATATGTGAGCTCCCCATTGCATTGAGCTATGTGCTGAGCCCTGGAAAGTTCACAGAGCCATGTCCAACCTTAGGCAAGTGAGAATCGCTTCACCTGGAGGTGGAGGTGGGCTCGCTTGAACCGCTTCATGGGCAAAAAGCTGCTGGACAGGTAGCTGAAATGTGTCCTTCCTGCAATGATAGTTGTTTTCCCCATGGGTGGAGAATTGCTCCATGTCCTTGCAGGAGACTGGCTTGGCCATCATGTCTTCACTCTCCTTAGATTTGTTTTCATGTTCAGTTGCAGTCGCTTCATTTGTGTCCCCATTCCTTGTCTCAGCAAACACCTACAACCATCAGCTTGTTCAGCCCAGTCCCTGTGTTTCCAAGTTAAACCAACGTGGGCTGGCTCAGCTCCCTCAGGGCAGCTACAGACGCTAAAGAAGCCACTGAGTTACCTTCCAATGCTGCCTGGTGGTGGTGGCCCACCGTGGTGACACCCTTCAGGTGTTCCTTGTGTGTTTTGCTTTGTGGTGACGGCTTTTTAAACTTCATTTTAGCACCCTATGGCGAAATTTACTTGGAAACAAAACTGCATGGGTAGTTTCTGTGACCAGAAGGAAAAGCTGGAAGGCAGGCCAAAAGTGCTTTGCAAAGGTTTAGAAGCCAGAAGGCAGTGGGAAAAGATTCTAACATCTGCTTTTCTATTTCAAGAGGGTTTTAATTAAATTATTTATGATTGTTTTGCTTTTTTGTTGAAGATCTTTTATTTTTTTAGGATTTGGTGGTTGTTGCCTCTGTACTATGGTGCTAATGTCTGGAAAACTGATAATGATTATGGCTTTCAGGAAGGTGTTTTGTTCTACTAGACTCAACTCCCATGTGAGCTTAGAATCACTAAACAAGAATAAATAGGAAATTTTCTTTTAGACTTGGAATTGCAGATGTAAGTCATTTATCTGAAGCTGGTGTCCTTGGTGTAAGAATTAAACTGATGTCTCTGGTAGCTCTGCTTCTGCTACCTTGCTAATTCTGTATGTCCTTTTCAGAAGGTGGTACCTCCTTGCATCTTTACTCTTCTTGGAGGGTATAAAGTCAGAATACCTGTGAGAAGTCTTTTACTGATCTAGTGAGAGTCCATTATAATCTTTCAAGATGTGGCAGGTTGAAAATGTGTATATATTATCCACTTAATATGCTTTCATTATTTCAGGGCCTCTAATTGAGATGAGCTATGGATTCTCATATTTTGTTTTCTTGATCAATATCTACGGTTCTGGAGAGGGAGCTGAAGGGATGCTGTTTTCAAATGGAAATGGTGACATTTCCACATGGTGCAGACAAACTCCTTGCTTCTCAAATAGTGAACTGAGGGTGTTTTACACCACAGCTGTCCTACCTCTGCAACCATGTGCTGGCTAGATAATGTAGGGAGAAATTTCAGTTGCTGCCTTTCTCACAAGCAGCCTTTCTTGTCCACTTGAGGGCAGTCAGAAGTGTATTCCTGTTTTGTTAGGTGGGATTATGGTTATCTTTGAATTGTTTACATGAGATCCAGCTGCTAACCTGCTTTTTCGTCCTTGGCTACTGATGTCATCTTTGTGATTTTCCCAGTAATATTGATTGAGTTGGTTAAGTAAGTGTCCCAGCAAGAAAATTCTTAATTGTAGCTTTGGGTCTTTGTCTTGTGTGTCTCTGTGTGTTTGCTTGACTTTTTTAAGAGAAGTTATTCAGGTTGCTCCCAGCAGAAGCTACCGAACTCTCACGTATTCTGCATTTGTCCACTGTATCTTGTCTGACAGTCAGCTCTCACCTGGGCACAGGGCTGTGATTCTGGACTGCACTGTCAGCAGAGAGGCACTTCTGTAAATGACGTCTGGATCCAAATAATCAGTCTAGTGATAAACACTGTTGATCTCCCTGTGCATATTGTCAGCACCTAGGTCAGACTGAGGAAGGGGGAGAGGCTTCTCCCACCTACATTTGGAGCTGTCTTGTTTTCTAATTTCAGCTTATACTTCCGTGTACTCTCTCTTCCCACAGGTAGATGCAGTGCGGGTGTACGTGAACAGCAGCTCTGAGAACCTCCAATACCCCGTCCTGTTTGTAGTTCGCCAGCAGAAGGGAGTGCTGTCATGGCAGGTCCCACTGATTTTTCGAGGCCTGTAAGTACTGGAGTCTCTTCTTTGTGACACACTCATCTACCAGCTGTGTTCATCAACAGCCTCCCTCAAGTCCTACCTCTTGTAACCTGTGTAGACTGCAGGGCTTGGTTGCAGAGCATTCTTGCTCACTGCCAGCTGGGTTTAGGAAGACCAGGATTTGATGGCTAACCTCTTACTTGGCAGTGCTCTTAGCTCTTGGCTCTTGGCTGCTCTTGGCTCTTAGCCTCTCAGATAGGTACACAGAGTACCAGGAGGCTTGTCTGCGGGGGAACTGCCTGTGTCCCCAGTCAGTGAATCTACCACACGTCATTGCTGTCATTCCGCGGTTGCCTACCATGTGTGCACGTAGTTCCTGGGCTCTAGTTTGGAGCAGGGTTTGAACAGGCTCTTGAAAGAGCACCCTAATTTCTGTGTTACAGTGCATTTGGGGAAAAGAGCCTCTGTTTCTCACCTCAGGGACACCTAAGTTAAGTTTGTTCTAGGGAGTGGCTGTTTTGAAGCTGCTTCTTTGCAAAAGTGATGCTGTTTTGTATCTTCATCAACCCCAGAGCTCTTTGGGCTGCAAGTTCTGAAAACAACTTTCAGCCACCTTAGACCATTTAAAACGTGAAGCTTCATCCTGTGACTGAATCCTGGTGCCAGCAGCAGATGTCCTGCAGTGTTTTGCCTGATGCAGGGGATGGTTACAGCGGTGGCTGTCACTGCTCTCTTTGCCTCCACTAAATGGCAGATGTTAGATATCCACAGCTGTCATGGGCTGTTCCCCGAGAGAAGTGAAATGTGGAGGATGACCAGTCCCTTGTGCAGACTGCAAGCAGCAACAGAGGTGGAGCTTCAATGCTGAATAAAAGACTGAATGCTCCTGGCCTTTCAGAGGAGAATTTCAGTTATGCAAGCAGGGGAAAAATGATGCCATTCTTAGTAGTGCTGAACAACTTCTTAACTGCTCGCTCTCTCTCTCTTTCCCATCCAACTTTCTCCTCCCTCTTTCCCCTGGCTGTTGTAGCTATCAGAGGACCTACAATTACCAAGAAGTGAGTCGGACCCTCTGTCCCTCTGAGCCAACACCTGAAACAAGACCCTCTGACCAGATTATATTTGTGGATGTCGCTTCCATGGCACCATTCAATATTGCATATGAGCTGCTGGTCACCAGGCTGGAGAACTTCCAACTTGAGTAAGCTGGCATGTGAGAATACAAATGCAATTTCTTCGTGTATCACTTGAATGTCACTGAAGGGATTTGGTCCATCTGCCTACTCTTCCCTTATTTTTCCTTCCCAGGAAAAAAAAAAAAATTCTTTTGTTTAATTTGAGGGTGCTTTGTGTGTATTCCAGTTCTGAAAGTTGTAGACTTCAACATCCTGGTATTTGTTTTCTAGGACCAACAAAGCCTTTAACTTCACTGCCAGCCCTTCCCAGCCCCAGGTAAGGAGGAATCCTGTGTAGATTGCTTGTACGTCTTACCACATCCAAGGGACTGACATGATCTTTTGTTAGAGATAGCAAGTCTTTTATGACTAGGTAGTTTCCCTCTTAGGTTGCAGGGAAACTTCCTTACTGTTGAATTTTCTGTGGATAACAGCGAAGAGGTAAGAGTGCTTCAGTCACTCTAGGGACACATTTGGGTCCTCCCAAAACCCATGAGCGGAGGAAATGAATGGTACTGGCACTTCAGGAAATCCCGGAAATGTCCAGAAGTCCAGAAGTCATTGGACTGCTGAACTTCCGTGAGGTGGTACACACCAGTGTTGTGTTCCTGCCAGTTCTGGCTCACTTGCCTGAGCATGACTTGTCAAGATGCAGTCTTTACTGGAAAAAAATAAACACAAAGATAAATAAGCTGTAAAGGTGCAGCAGAACTCAGGCTGCTATTCCTTGCTCAGGGCAGCAGGTCAGGCTGCAAAGTGATAAATGAAATGCCTGGTATGTGTGTTAGTTCAGAAGGAAGCATGTGTGAGCAGTACCTCCAGCTGAACAGCTTTGCTTAAAGCCCTGCAGATACAAATCCTCTCTTGAATGAAAATGATATTGGCAGTAACTATAGAGATACAGGAACATGTATAGCTGGGAAGGTGTGTAATTTACCCAGGCTGTCTGGGATTCTGTTTTTCTTGTTGCTTTCACTGTTAATAACACCATTTAATTTTAGGTTTCCTATTACCAGGCATCCCTAGCTAATCCTTTTTGCTGTCAAATGTCTTAATCTGGTTTGCAGTTTCATGCAGTATTTTGTACTGTAGGAGCAGAGGGAATGATGGACTCTTTATAAATAATACTTGGGATTTTGTAATTTGAATATAGAGTGTTTAGGATGTGGAATTAACTTTGTGACTAGGGTCTGATTTTTTGTGACAATAATATGAGATTTGTGAATTTTAATTTAAAAACAGATGTATGGAGTAGAAGACTGCTTCTTAATTGGTATAATGCTGAGGTTTTTGTAAATCAAAGTATTAAGCAGTTTACAGGGGTAAGAAAAAAACGATTATTCCAAATCTAGATGGGTGCTGGAGAAAGACATAACAATTGAAGGAGATGTTGTCTGAAACCCAGCTTGTGCCTGAGGGCAGAAGCAGAAATTGGATATGCTTGTCTAGGTCAGAAGTGTTGGCTGGATGTGTTTATAACACTTGCAGTGTGTGCAGCAGAGAACTGCCGGCCTCAATGCCCTTGTGTTAATTCTGTACCCTGATGCAAGCATGGCTTAAAGGAAATGATAGAAGAGTCCTCATGAACTAAGAGGTGGTCCTCATGCACCTAAAACTTTCCAAGGGGAAAAAGTGCCCCTGGGAAACCAAGGAGCTCAGTGTGCCTGTGTCCTTGCTTGGTGCAGACAAAACATGCTCTGCTAAGGAAACTGGCTCGGTGAGTTTGCACTTTGTAGGGACTTGTGGTTGGAGCCAGCGCTCCTTTAGCAGGGAAGGAACCCTGCTTGGAGAAGGGTGATGGGAATAAATGCTTTAGTAGAAGTGGGCAACTTAGAAAAGGCTTGGGTGATTTCCTGTTTATCCCTGCCCTTCCACTTGGGGGCCCCAATTCCTGGGATTGGCATGGGGGAAGGGAAATAGGAAGCAGCTGGCCTTGCTCAGCACTAAGGTTTATGTGCCATAAAGGGAGTTCTACAGTTGGAAAGTCTCAGATGATGGTTTTGGAGTGGGGATGGTGGTAGCTTCCAGTGTGGCAGCAGTGATTGCCTGGTGACCATCTGGAAGGGAGGAAGGTGGCTGGTGGCAGTCCTCAGCCTTGTGTCCCTCCGAGGGGGCCTGAGGTGCCCATCAGCCCCTCACGGTAGCTGTGGCTTGGAGCCTGAGCTCTCACGGTCTGGCCTCCAAGTGGGATGATGGGAGCCCTCACAACAAGCCTGCTTGCTGGGGCAGGCACAGGAACCCACTTCTCCAGCAGCTGGCTGGGGGAGTGCATCAAACTTTTTACTGGAAAAATGTATAAATAATGATATTGCCTGGGACATCTTTTGCCCAGATATGAAAAGGCCCACATCTGTAGAAACAGCTTTTTCTGACCCCAAAAACTGTCCTGTGGGCCTGCTCAAACCATGGAAGCACAAGAGATGCCATTCCTTCCCCCCACAGGAAAAGTAGGAATATTGCCAGATGTTAGTGTCTCACAGATTTTTTTCAGAGCTACAGCTGAATTATATTCAGTGCTGACGTGCAAAGAGAAACCCCCATTATGCTTTGCCATCAAAGAAAACAAACAAAAAACCCTAAATCCTACAACTGATATAATTTATTTATGAAACTCTTGACAGAGTTTCAGCTATTTGACTGTTTTCAGTCTATCTTTGAGGCAACCCATTTGAGAAAGCTCCATGATGTGTTCCATATATAAAAGTAGAGCCAGCAGTATGGAAACATCTGGAAATTGCTCATTCAACATAAAATGGAATGGGGTGTAAAATGAAGTCACTTCAGCTTAAGGGAGCAGAAGCCATGCTGTGTTTTGCATGTTGAAGATGCTTGTGTCTAACAGCATACTGTGCAAGGGGGACAGTTGCCTGCATGTATTTAATCTGCTCTTCTGTAGTGTAAGACCCTGATACTTGAAATCTGTTTTTTTGTGAAAGCCATCCACATACAACCCCAAAGCCCATCGAGGGCTGTGCAGGTAGCTTAGAAAGGTGCTGAAGATACTTCCAAGGGTGATTTCTGGATCATAACTCTTGTACTCTGCTTTCTCTGCAGTATTTTCTGTACAAATTTCCTCAGGATGTCGATTCAGTCATTATTAACGTGGTGTCTGATGCAGCCTACCCATGCTCAGTTGTCTCTGTCCAGGATATTGTGGTAAGTCTGAGCAGAGAAGGGCAAGGAGCTGCCTGCTGGAGCTGTGTCCAGTTGTGAGGGGTCTGTGCCTTGCAGAGGGAAAAGCCCAAGGCAGAGCTTTGCCCTGATGGTGCTGGTAGTGAAGGGAGCCCCTAGAAGAGGAATGAAAAGTCTGTTGGAAGGAGGCCAAGACGGAGATGCTGAGTTCAAGCAGCTCATACAGAAATCTTTGTTGTAAATAGGTGAACAAGCTGTTCCTTTCTAGCCTATCCACAGGGAACACATTCCACACAGGGAATTTTTGTCCCCCTTGTGAGGTTCCCTGCTGCCCTGTGAGATGGGTCTGTCTCTCCATGGGAGGGTGTTGGGTGGAATGTTGGTGGGTGAGAGAGGGAACAGTGCTGTTCCCTTGACTCTCCCTTAGCTCATGGCAGCTTGGGGAACTTCTGATTTTTAGACATGTTGTCCTCCCTGCTTTTCAATTTTGATTTTCTTTCTGTGTATTTCATCCCCATTCCTGGGGTGTTCCCTCCCATGGGGGCTGGCATGGAATATATTGCAGCAGGGAAATAGCCCCATATTTATTCTCCTTTCCCACCTCCCTGAATAATGCAGGGTCCTGCAGTGCGGGAGCAGACAGAGATGCAAGATGTTTTGTTCCCTTTGATAGCCCATCTGGGGCTCTTTCTTCCTGTTCTGTGCTGTGTTTTCCAGCTGGTTTTCTTTGAAAATAGTTTGGATGTTGTTCCTGGTTTAACCCTTTGCTGTGTCTGTTTTAGTGCCCAGTGTATGACCTGGACCATAATGTGGAGTTCAATGGAGTTTATCAGTCTATGACAAAGCAGGCAGCCATAACAGTGCAGGTGAGATTGATTTGTGTCCCAGTGTTTTCTGGTGCCTGCCTAGCAAAAAAGCCCTCATTGCTGGCCTATTGGAGGGGAGAGGCTTTGTGTCTCATGGATTCTGTCTTCTTCCATCCTTCTGTGCAGAGAAAAGATTTCCCAGGTGAGCAGTTCTTTGTTGTGTTCGTCATCAAGCCGGAGGATTATGCCTGTGGGGGCTCTGTGCCTTCTTCAATTCATGGTAAGTTGTTCTGGGAGTTGGATTTGATGGCTGCATCTGAGTAATGGAGCAGTGGGTGTCCTTTGGGACCTTCCTGTGGGATGCCACCAGGTGATGATGTAGGTCTGTCTTACCCAGGTAGTTGTGAGGAAGAGTGAAGTATAAATTTGATGTTGGGCAGGTTATAAGTCTTGATGAATGTAAGAGGTGGCTGGCTAGTACAGTGCCTGGCATGCTGTGGTTATGCCCTTTTCAGCAGCACCACTGGTGTCTTTGGAGACGCTGGAGACATCCAGGCAATGCTGCTTACAGCTTTTTGTTTGGTCCTCACCCCTGCTCCCTGCTGCTGTAGTATCCTCCTGGCTCCATGAAGGCTCAGTTCCTGCAGAGAGCATCTTCTCCCACTGCTATCTTGGGATCTGTGACAGCCCTGAACTTGGGGGAACAGGAAAGATTGGTAATTTTGGGAGAAGAATTTTACAAAAGACTTGTTCTAATGTCTTTTCCAACCAGAAAACACTCTGTCCAGTTGCTGGGCAGTGATAAAAGCAAGGTTTCCACCAGTCATGTGATGACTGTAACTGGAGTGGGAACATTCCTATCCTCAAAGCCCCAAGGTTTCCTCCCTGTAGAAAGAGCAAGACTGCAACCAACAGATATACTGGGCTCCCTCAACAGCTTTTTACTACTCCCCTGCCACCTTTCTGCTCCAGTTTTCCCAAAAAAAAAGAGAGAACTGTGCCCTTTGGAGTGTCATTCTCTCATCCCAGTGCTGTCAGCAGAGCTGTACTGGCCAGGTGTGCTTAGCCCTGCAGAAACAGAGTGAGTTTCTAGAGTGGCATCCTGCACAGAAGTGTTTTACTCACAGAGATTTGGCCAAAGGCAAAAATGGACTCCCACTACCTGTAGTGAGAGAATCTCTCCTTTGGGGATTAAATGAATAGGGGATGAGATGCCTTTGGGATTCAGACATCCAGACTTAAGCAATGTATGGAAGGCTCAAGCAGGGATTTCTAGTCTAAAAAACAGGTGGTGAATAGGGAAGGGAGAGGGGAAACATATGAGAAAGGCTGTATATTGACAGATCAGAGAACAGTTTAAAGCAAAACCACACACACATTTTAGTAAAAAGCCAGACCCTGTTCGTTGTGCAAGTTCAGAGAACCAAGATCAGTGCTGAAAATCACTAATGTTGCTTGTTTTTATATTTTCTGTACACTGTGCATCTCACAGGAAATGTCAACCGTACCTGGAACCTGCAGCGGACAAAGAACCTTCAAGTGACGATTGTGCCCTCCATTAAAAGTCAGTGTCTTTGGGCTGAGTAGCTTTACAGGGGAACTTGGCACTGCTGAATAGAGGGGTATGACTGGGCCAGCATCCTCTGAAGGACTGGTGCAGAAAGCACCAGCAAAAGAGACAAAACCACCTGGAGCCCTGGTCCCTTCCAGGAAAGGCTGTGTGGTGCACCAGCTGGCACTGGGGGTGAAGAAATGGGGGGAAATCTTGCAACAGGTTCTGTCAATTCCTTTTGAAGAAAGCAGATGGCTTTGGAAGGGCTGTTTGGGGCTGGGCATTGTTAGCAGGTGGTATTGGGAAGAGCAGGACAGGAGTGCTGACCCTGAGAGGTGCTGTTCCTGCTCTGTGAGCTCACTGATCCCTTCTCTTTCCTCAGAGTCTGATTACATCCAGGCCATGTTCTTCAGCTTCCTGAGTTTCCTCTCTTTTTACCTGGGCTCAGTGGTTGTTGCTTTTGTGCACTACATTAGGTGAGTCCAGGGGTTATACAAGAACAGCCTTCCTGTTTCTAATCATCCTCAGGGACACCACACCCTGCAGAAAATTGGGGGTGAGTGGGGTGGCAAGCATCTAAACAGAGCAGCTGAAGAAGTCCATGACTACTCAGTGGGCTCCTACTGACCATCAGCCAGAAAATACTTCTTCCTTTGCTATGGGACCCATGGAAGGATGAAAATCTAAGGGTCTGCCCTCTACATCTTGTGGTGCCCCACCCCTGTGTTTCCTTTTATAAGGACACTGGGCAACAGGTGGGAATTGTGAAGGGGCTGATGTGAGATGTGGAGTGTGAGAGCATTGAGGAACGGAGGTACTTTGTTGCTGGACTGAGTACTGCAATAAATGGCAGTGACTTGAATACTTCCTTGGAGTCCCAAGAATGCTGGTTTCCTTCCTCACTGCCTCCCCTGCCCCAGACTTTGGTGTCTGGGCTTGTGTTGAGAAGAATCTCTGCATGGGCATGGTTTAACTTCAAGACACATCAATGAAACAACATTTCGTTGGAACAATTCAATGAAATTACTTAAGTGCATGCTCTTAATTTGCTGTTACTTTTCTGTGTTGTGAGAATATGTTGTTTTTTGGGGTTTTTTTTACCATCTCCTTCTGGACATCTGCATTAACAGAGGTGATGTGAGTGCCTCTACCTCCTGCTGCCCCTTTAGTAGACTCATATGAGCTTGGTCCCCTGAGCAGGGAACTTGGGTTTGGAAAGGTGATGTGAGGCTCCCTCCCAACGTACTGAGCAGTGTAGGATGGGATAAGTAATGGAAATGGTTGTCGTGCCTCTGGTGGATAGGTGAGGGGGTAAAAAAGCCCTCTGTTGCTTTGGAAGTTAGAGAGGTGGACAGCAAACAGTCATGACTGAGTTGTGTCTAGTCCAAACAGTATTTTTCTTTTTTTGTGGTTGTGTGTGTTTCTTTTGTGCTTCTTTTTGTTGGTTTTATTTGTTTTTTCAGAGCTTTCACCATACTTACCTATGGGTGTCCTAGATAATCTTGCTATGGCTGGCAGGTGATGAGATTTGTTGGCTGTCTCATGAGTGCTGTCTATTGCTTTTCAGGGTTCAGAGGAAGGCTTCAGCTGGGAGATTGAGTCCTGAGCATGGTAAGGTCTCTCCTCTGTTGTGTGACAGCTTTGAGTGAACAGCACAGGCCCCAGGCCAGGCATAGGACAGGCTGTCAGTCAAGTACCTTCTGTCCTGGAGCTACCTTCCCTGGTACCTCACGTAGTCTCTGGTGCTGAGGAAAGATGTTAGAGCTTCCTCTCTGCCCTCACAAGAGAGGGCCTTTGAAGCCTGCTGCCCTGAACCTGGAGCTGACCCCTACCCCTAGCAGCTGCCTTTTAAAGGGCTGGAGGCAGGCCAAACCTTGCCTAGACCTAATGTTCCTGATTAGACATGAAAAAAATCAATGCCTGTTGATTTTCAAACGAGGCACTTTTGCGTATGCTAGCTCTTATGCTTTAAGAACTCCTCTGCCTGGTTTAAGCATGGCGTCTTTTAATATCTTAATTGAATTTAAATGTTAATTTTTCACTGGAAGTTGCAGACAGCCAGGTGAATGAATGACTAGTAGAGTTAGGTAGTGGTGTTTATGATGTTTGTGTTGGCATTGGATTCAGTTTACTTTGTGCTGCACCCACATTTCCACGAACTGCAGCTGTCTGCCTTATAAAAACAGAGCTGCATCTAAGAAGCTGCCAGTGAAAGATGGAAGGTTTTGTCATGTGGATGAGGGGCACTGGGAGTTCTTGCTTTCTGGTGAAGTGTGGGAGTCTTTTCATTTTGATTAAATATTTAGTGCCTGCAAAGTAGTTCAAAGCGTTGGTGCTGAGGTCATTTGTGCCTCTCTCCTGGAGGAAGGGAGGACATTGTTTTGGCAGCATTGAAAGGTTCTTGATGTTATTTCTTTTTTTGATGCCGAGCTTTTTCAGTCTCTCTAGTCTGCTGCATACCATCAGATAAGCATGGTAGCATAACTGAGCTGTGTTTAGAGGATCAGCAGTGGAACTTCACTCTGACTGGCATTAATGGGCTTAATATTTCTGCTGAGTACCTGGGGGCATTTGAATTCTTAGACTTGCTTTGTCAACCAGTAAGATCCACATGTATCCCTGTATGTGGAATCTGTGTGAAAGATTTTTTTCACAACATGAACAGGGAACTGTAAAAATGTTGGTAAATATATTCTAATTTTATATCATTTGGGATCCTGCTGTAAAACAAGAGCAGGTCTTAAGGCACTGAAGAAATGGGAAAGGCCTGTGTGTTGGGGAGTTTGGGTAAGCTGAAGGGACCTGTCCAAGGCTTTGGAAGAGCTCCAGGGTGCTGACAAGGAATCACTGTCTAAGACAAGGAGGCACAGTCTCAGCCAGGTGAGATGAGAAGTCCCAGGGAGTGCTGCTGATGCTGCAGCTGAGGTTTAATGTGCTGAATCCAGCTTAGAAGCTGCCTTCTGAGCTGCCCTGGTGAGAGGTGGAAGTTAAATTCTGGTGCTTGGAAAGTTCCCAAAGAAGCTGCAGGGCACAGATGCTGTACTTAGTATGGACCTGGAGAGTAGAGAACTGGGTTGCTGAGCAGGGAGGATTGCCGAACAGCCTCCCTGTGAAGGGAGAGAGGAGCACAGTTCCTTCATAGTTTACAGCTTCCCTCTCAGAGGCACCTGCTGCTTCTGTGACCTGTCCTCTCCCTTGTAATCCATTGCTACTTTCACGTACCTGGCACTGCATGTTGCAGCCACGTCCTTTCTTCTTGGGAGGAATCATGTCCTACCCACACACTGTTTCTTCATCTGTTGTCTCTTCAGGGTGTGTCTGACTGATGCTTATAAAATGGTAATTAGCATCTTCCCTGTCTTCCAGATCAGTGGACACCCTGGCTTTCTCGGTTTTGTTTTTTTTTCTCCACTTCCCACCTGTTGGAATTTCCTTCTCTCCCAAGTACCCCTGGATCTTGGCTTGTTCATTACTCCCCACTCTTTTTCCCCACCAAGGAACTGGATGGAAGTGCTCAGCAATCTGTCTTAGCCATTTGTCTTTGAATATCCTGCTACTCCATGTACCCCTTTGCTCCTGTTACCCATCCTATGTCTGGCTTCTGTGGTTCATTTTTTTTTTTCAATCCCATGGCACACCTTCCCTTCCACATCCTCACTATCTGGTGGAGGCAAGAGCTGGAGGAACCATGCCTGGTGTGGTACATTTACTTTGCTGACTCACTCTCACAGTGGGAAGTGGGACTGAAATTAGTGGGTGAGCTAGGTCCAAAGTGGCTGTTAGAGACATGACAGAGTGCCTTTTCTCCTTGGCTTGCCTGCTTTGTCCAGGTTTAAATCTTCCTTTGGTTACTGGGGAGAGAAGGTTGACAGGTCACTTGAGAGAATAAAGCCCGGTCCAAATTTAAGAGTATCCCTGTGGGACAGGGCTGGCAGGACTAGGAATTGTGCATGTGCCTTGGTGCCGTGAGCATAGGGAAATGCTTTTGCCCTCTTTGCAGTGATCTGGATTTCCAAATGACTTTTAAAGCAACAGGAAGAGCTTCCTTGAGAGAGGGAGGTTAGATTGGAGGTGATGAGCAGAAGCTGCATGTTGCTCCTGCAGCAACCTACAACAACATCCTGCCAGTCTCAGCTCAGGGCTCAAGGGCTGTCACCTGGGGAGCTGCAGGGTGCCAGAGCCCTCCCTCTGGTGCTCAGCCCATGCTTCTGATTCTCCTCTGAGCTGTTGCTTTCTCTGTTAAAGGCATGGGGCAGGAGTGTAAAGGAGCCGAAATTGAGACCAAGTCTTAGCCCCCAGGCCAACAAGCACAGCAGACATGCCAAAGAAAAGCAGTAATTGGGACTTGAAACATCAAATAGCATTGCTGTATTGGTGTTTCCCTGACTTGGGCTCAGTCAGGGAGAAGTTTTAGATCTCTTTACATAAGTGGCTAATGAAAATGGTATAAAAACCTATGCCAGGTGTTACAGAACTGCCCAGAATTTCCAGCTGGAAAGAGGACTCTGCCTGTGCCAGTCACTTTGAGGCCAGTCATGCACTGGGAAGCCAGAGATGCAGCTTGGGAAGCCTGGCCATTGGCAGGCTGCAGTAAGGCTTTAAATACTATGCCACGTTCTGCCTTGCTTTGCTGCTGACTGACCACATGATGTTGTTGGAAGGGTGGAACTTTAAAGCAACTGAATCTGTCTCACTGTGTGCCAGCACTGGAAAATGTGGTCCTGCTCGTGCTGGCCTTGCTTCCCTCCCTTTTGTGGCTATGGGTGTCTGATCTCTCAGTGAGGGGATTCAGCTGGCTGTTCCCTGCCGTGTTGTCTGGTGCGAGTTCAGCTGCTGAGCTCCACCATGGGAGGCAAAAAGAGGGAATGTGGAGGCAGGAGAGCACTCCTTTTTGCTTCATATATGTGGGCAGAAGGCAGGATGTTCCTAGCCCTCAAAGACTTGCCCTTCTTGTCATCAACACAAGATCATTACCACTTTTTGCACAGAGCATTTTTTTCTTTCTGCTTGGTTGGTTAAAATTATGTAGCAGCTGTCTTTCCAGTGTCTGTGACTCTTGCAGGGACAGCTGTAGGTAGCAATATTTGAAGAGATTTGAAGAGTTGCATGAGATGGGGAAGGAGAAGAATTAGAAATTCATAAGGCTGTTAAGAACATAATGAGACTCGCTCTAACATTTACCAAGTCTTGCAGCCCCACAGTGTGATCCCTACAGAGTGCTGGAGGGGGGCTCACACTGCCAGTCTCACTGGCAACCTGTGTGGGGAGGCTGAAGGGAATGGGTTTGCTTCACACTGTAAAACAAGGGTTTCCCTTTTGCACAGTATGCTCTAGAGGGAGACTGCCATCTGTTTAGGAGAAATGTTGCTTTTCCCAAGCCTCTCCAGCTCTTCAAGCTGTTTGTATTCACCTCAGAGATGTTTTGAAGCACTGATGTGAAACTAACTGTCCCTCTTGGGTCTGTTTCCATTGCAGGATCTGGGATGATGACTTCTTCACACCCCATCTCAGCCAGCACTCCTGAGGGAAGCAGCTATGGTGCTATTGGTACAGTATATTCCAGAACTGGGGCACAGGGAGGCTTCTGCCTGGGGTAGGGGAAGGCACTTTTAGGGTGATTTAACACCAGAGGAGAATAAAGCTGCAAGCTTTAGGAGCATCTTGCAAATATTTAAAACAAAAAACTAACCAAATTGCAGTTTATGAGGTTCAGATTGTACTTCAGGGAAAAGCATCTGTATAATAAAACTGGCAAATCTGAAAAAGGTGCTCTGAGAGACTGTCACTGGAAATGTTTGTCTTAGACAAAGCTACGGTCCCCTGACAACTGTGGGTGACAATGCTGCTTCAGACAGGACATTTACTAGTGACTGAAAAAGGTTCCTTGCAAGCAAGCAAGTAGGAGCCTGTTAGTAGCTCACAGCCTGCCATTATACCAAAGCATGCCTATCCCTGGGAGGCTGAGGGGTTGTGTGCCATAAAGCAAGACAGAATCGGAGTTTCTTGCCTCCGGGGGTTTCACTAGGGAAGAAATAATGTCATACTGTCAACAGGTGAATTATGCCCTGGCAGCAGAGGAGAAAAAAACTTCCTGAGGGCTTAATGACCACTTTACCCTTCCTTCCCCTTTTTCCAAAGAAATCTTTTCAAAGCATTTGGGAAATGAGGAGGAAACTTGTCTTCTGCCCATATGGGCAATGAGCTGGGAGTTGCCCAGCCTGTGAGAAGTGCAGGCAGGTCCTGCTGACCTTACTGGGCATGCAGTGGGAGCAAAGCTGGTACTCTGCCTGCTTTGAAAAATCGACTTTCTTCTTTGTCTTTTGTTCTACAATATTTTTAGAAAAGCTTAGATATATATAAAGCTTACATAAAATCTAAAGGTTAACTAGGTGAGTGTGGGTTTGACCCCTAACAGTCTGCTTCTTTCTCTAGAGCATTTTGTCTTGTCTCAAAATTCCAGATTTCAGAGCCCAGGCTAGTAGAGAGTAGAAAATGTTAAGAGATGAAAAGTAGTAGAATGGAAGCAGAGTAAGAACTAAAATGCTGCAGAGAGGGGGAGATAATGGTCCTTCAAATTGCTCTTAGCTGATAACCTGATACTTTTAGGAAGGTTTGGGATCATGGAAAAACTTTTTCTCTGAACTGGCCGTATCAGCTTGCCAAAGCATCTGGGACAGCTTTATTCTTGCTGTGCACAGAGGGATTTAGCCTTTACCCTGCCTGTCTCCTTCTCCCCACTCTGGCCCAGATGAGTCCAGCTCCAGCGGTGGACGTCAGCTGTCGTCCCCCGAGCACCGGCCCCCTGCTGGTTCTGACACAGACAGCTCCGTGGAGGAGGAGAGCGACTTTGACACCATGCCAGAAATTGAGAGCGATAAGAACATCATCCGCACGAAGGTATGGCTGGTGTTGCAGCTGTGGCCCTCATGCTGGGCCGTGGGCACATCTTGGCCACGACCAGCACTGGTCACTTCAGTGAAATCTCAAAAATCCTGTTCCCTTTCAGGGTAGATTTCATCTAATAAAGCCAAATGTGCTTCTTAGTCTTTTTTCAGTCAATGAAAGTTTTCCCACTGTGCTGAGAGTGCTGCTGAAATGAGTGCTTTAATGTGGAAAATCAAAATGTATTGGGAACTACTGAGAAAGGAGGAAAATGCCCATAGAGCATCCCAGAAAGTTCAAGAAGGTTCAAGGAAGATAGGGAGAAAATAATCTGCAACAGTAGGTGGCTATTGAGTACCAGTAATGTGACTACACTGGATGTGCGGAGGGGCTTTAAGCCAGCAGCTCTCAAACTGCCTCCTTTTGTCATCCCACACTTCTCTGTGTGGTTGGAGCCATTCCTGGAGGTCAGAGGATTTTGCAGAACTTACTCAAGTAGAATCAAGGGACACAGTGAGTTCACTGTGTAAAACCAGTCCAAATACCACCAAGCTGCAAACATGTCAAGATCTTCTACTGCCATCTGTAATCTTCATTGGTTTTCTTGTGTTTTCTCCCCTGCCTTCCCCACCCACTAATGTTTTAGGTGTTCCTCTATCTATCAGACTTGTCCAGGAAAGACCGAAGGATTGTCAGCAAAAAATACAAAATCTATTTCTGGTAAGGAGAAGGCAAACTGGTAAGGCCCAAACTCTGGACCCAGAGTCTCTGGTTGTGGAGTCTGTCCACATGCCCTTCTTCTGAACCACTTCCGAACTATCCTGTTACCCATTCTGACCCTGTTCCAGCCAGTAACTGCAGACCCCACATACCTCAAGTAAGGACATCTGTGGACCAGTGCACACATGATCCTGGCAATGGATTATACTTTGCATCATTGCTTTTAAGCGTGGTAACAACCAGTGTACTGGAACATAGTGGGAAGAAGGAGAAACTGGCACTCAAACCCATGAACTTGTGGCCAGCATCCTGTGCCCTTAGCATTTGCCTCCTGTGTGCATGAGCGCATGTGCTCCTCTGCTTCAGGAGGTCATAATGAGATCATAGCCCCAGAGCAGTGGGGTGTGCACGTTCCTCCACAAGCACTGTGGGGCTCTCTCCTGGGTGTGCACCCCCAGTTTTGGTGTGTGTTTAACTGCTGCTGCTGTCTCCCCTCTGCAGGAACATCATCACCATTGCGGTGTTCTATGCCCTGCCAGTCATCCAGCTCGTCATCACTTACCAGACGGTGCGTTTGGCTCCACAGCTGTTCCCTCTTGCTTTAAACTGGCTCTGTGCTTGTGTTGTGCAAGGATGACAGTCACAGTGAAACTGGCATCACCCAGGAGTTCTGCTCTGTGTGAGGAGCAGTTTACCTTAGCTGTGCTCTCCACACTGTGTTGATGTTACAGTGAGCTTAGCTCACCGGGCTTGCAGTTCTGCAGTTTTTGCTTGGGAACTGGGAGTGCTGCTGTTTTCCTGCTCAACTGACGTCTCATTTGGGTCCTGTTTCATTTTAGAGACAGGAGGAATTTGATTTTATCTCTAAGAAACAGCCGAAAACAAGTAGTGTGTGCTATGATTTCTCCTCCCTTCTCCCAGCCCTTGCTATCCTGCTGTTATGCAGATATCTGCAAGCACATCTGTTGGTGGGGGGGTTGAGAGCACACAGTGTTTCCTCTGAAGACTGTTATCAGGTTTGTGGCCCGTGACAACATCTTGTCCTACCCTAGAAGCTTTGCTTGCAGATGTCAGTACTCCCCTGAGCTAGGCTGTGTCCTGGTACACCTTGTGTTTGTGCAGTGTTTGCATGGGGCAAACGCCCCAGAGCAGGGAGGATTTGCTAACACCGAGTCTCCCACCTGCTCTGTGTCCAGGTAGTGAATGTGACGGGCAATCAGGACATCTGCTACTACAACTTCCTGTGTGCTCATCCCCTTGGGGTGCTGAGGTGAGTGACCCCTTTCGTCCCTGTGTGCCTCCTGAGTGTTTGTGCTGTGCCCAGGTCAGGATTTTATGCTTGCCAGGCTCACAGTAGCAGTGTTGATAAGATCACTGGGAGTTTAGGACTCTGATCTTTCTGTTTTGCTCAGTAGTGGTGCTCTGTTGCAGTGAGACACATGCACCCTCGAACTTCTGGCACCTGGGCACCCCTTGGAAATCGTTGGCACAGCATTGAGGTGCTCCCGTGCTCTATTGGACACTTGTATCCAAGGTGCAGCAGCTCTGCAAAGAAGTTCAGTCTTTTCAGTGTAGCATTTCTCTAAATTAATGTGGGAGTGCAAAGAAAGCCCAGAGTTGGGCTCTTAGAAGAAGTGTTAACTGGGACAGGTGAACTATTCAAACTAAAATTGTTACCTAGAATGTAAAATTGCAGTTCGGCAGCTGCTGAGGTGAAGGGTGGTGGAGGGGGAGCAAAACGGACTCAGCTTATCACAACCCAGCATTCAGCTTCCTGCTGCTGTGCTGCCTTTGCCTTACATATTCTTCTTTCCTGCAGTGCCTTCAACAACATCCTCAGCAATGTGGGCCACATGATGCTGGGCTTTCTCTTCCTCCTCATTGTGTTGCGCAGGGACATCCTCCACCGCCGGGCCATGGAGATGAAAGATATCTACACCCTGGTAGGAAGCGTGATTGCCTGGGGCTGAGTGGAGGCAGGGAAGATGGAGTGAACTCAAAAACCAGAGTGATACACAATGGGTTTCCACTTGCCCTCCTTGCTGGAGGGTTGAATCCTCTTTTCTTCCTCCTGTGCAGAAAGGTCTGGATGGGATGCTTATGTTCCTGCACACCCCAGTGCTTTACTGCTTATAGTATGTCCAGAGTGCTGTGGTGACCCAGCCTGGGCTTTTGAAGACAAGATTATTTAATAGAGGAAGGGCTCCCATGGCTCTGGCTTTTCCTGCAGCACTCGCTGTGGAGGAACTGGGACAGTAGGAGAGTCTCAAGATGCTTCTCTTTATAGTGAAGTTTGATTTGTCTTAACACAAGAGCTGCTTTTGATAAGTCAGAGGAATTTGGCTGCCTCAGTGTCTGAGGCAGAGCTGCTGGTAGCCAGAGCTTTTGTAGTCTCTCATGGGAGAGGATGGAGAAATCTGCAGCTCTTTGGGCAGAGGAGCTGGGGGTTTGTGGAGACAAACAGCTCTGTTTTCATGGGCTTGGTAGCAAGTAAAGGCATTAGCAGTTGTAAGAGTCTGCTGCTTGTGGTTTTCAGGTGCAATGTTGGTCAAATTGTGATGGAAATGCCTTCTCACATGGGCTGATGGGCTCTGCTCCTCAGGTGCTTCTAACACCCTACTGACCACAAGAGCAGTTCTGGGTCCACAGTCCTCTCTCAGTTTTGGGGAGGATGTAACACAGCATGAGATACAGGACAGAGATTTTCAGTCTCATGATGTCACTTCCAAGACACTGAGGTCTTCAGACCTGAACTTTCAGCATGGTTAGCCTGGGTTTGTTGCCTGTGGATTCACCTGGCTATGCCATGTGTCTAAATCCAGAGCCTGTGGTTGCACACAGGGCACTGTGCTGCACTGGTGACTGGAGGACTTGTCTAGGAGTTAGGAGGGATGAAGTGATGGAGAATGGAAGCTTGCCTGTGATCAGGACAGTGAGGATAATTAACTACACAGCTCTGCTCTCTTCCAGGACTATGGGATCCCAAAGCATTTTGGTCTCTTTTATGCTATGGGCATTGCTCTGATGATGGAAGGAGTGCTCAGTGCCTGTTACCACGTCTGCCCTAATTACTCCAATTTCCAGTTTGGTAAGCTGAGTTTCCTTTCCCCTTTTGAGCTGGAGCTAGGATTTGCCATGTTGTGTCCCCCACCGAATTGCTGACGTTTCCCATCCCTCTACCCTTGCAAGTGTCCCTGGAGCCTGCCTGTTTCAAAGCTCAGTCAGGAGGTTGTGATGCCCTTATTTTCTGATTTTCTGGCACTTATTTTCTGATCCCCTTTAGTTTTTGTTGCCCCAGAGCGTGCAAGATGTACTGCAAGGTGGCAAAGCACAAAGTGCTGTACAGTGCAGTGCAGCAGCAGGGCCAAGCCCAAGGCTGGCAGGCACAGATCCCTGATGCCTTGTGTGCCCTTGGAGCAGCTTTCTGAGGCCACTGGCAGTAGCTGTTTGCACTGTTTCTGTTGTGTCCCTCCACAGACACCTCCTTCATGTACATGATCGCAGGACTGTGCATGCTCAAGCTCTACCAGACCCGGCACCCAGACATCAATGCCAGCGCCTACTCTGCCTATGCCTCCTTTGCTGTGGTGATCTCCCTGGCTGTCCTTGGAGTGGTATGGCTCCTTCTTACCCACCTGCTTCTCTGGGGAGGAGATGGCATGGCTGGGAATGTGGCTTAGGTGTGAAAATGACTGGGAAAAACAGCAGAGTAGGATAAGAGTGTGTTAAGCAGCTGTTAGCATTTGAATGCTCAGTTCTGCTGGGCTTTCCTCCTCCCTTCCCCTGAGCTTTCAGGTAGGAGAAGAGCAGAGCAGTTTCTTTTAGGTGGGCTTTTTTTTTTTGGGCTTTGACCACCACCTGCTATCCTTCTCAAGAGGAGAAATTAATGCATCCAGATGTATGTGTCCAAGCACACAGATGGTCTTCCTGTGGCGTGATTCACATTGGAGGAAAGTGGGGTGAGGCTGCCTGAGCTTCCAAGACCAAGTATCTTATACCTGATGGCTTGTGCCTGTTTTTTCCCTTTGGAAAACTCCATGTTGTCTGGCACAGCTCCTGCAATTGGCCTCTCAATCTTTGGAGAGGGGCAGGCTGGGATAATGTCTGGGGGGCTCTCAGGCAAATTCCTGGAGTACCTGCCTATGGAAGGGCACTGGAGCAGAAGCTACAGGACTTTTCCCGATTGCTCATAGCATTGCAAGTACTGAGCTGGGCTCACCAGAATCCCCAACCTGTGCTTTACCTTGGAGGTCTCTGCTTCCTGTCTTTTGAAGGACTCATTTTCCTTCATCAGTAACCAGGCAAAATCCATGGAATTCTTGCTCTGAACTAGCAGCTAGATCCCAGTGGGCTGTCAGCTCCTCACTACCACATAATAGAGAGGTCTTTGTTTACAAGACTGTCTGTGGGATAAGGCATGCAGGAGGAGCTGGTGACCTTGGGACTTCCCAAGAATCTCTTGATAGGTGTAGTAAATCTTGACAACCCAGGTTCAAAACACTGAGACTTTGTTATGGGTTGCTCTATCTTCTTTTGTGGGATGCTTCGAAGCTGTTCAGTGGATCTTGAAAGCAGCATGTCTCCCTTGTTCCATTCATGGAGAGGTGGCTTTTCTGCTTGTTTTTTGGTGTGTGGTTTTTTTTCTCTGCCCACACAAAATGAAAAGTTCAGGTGAGTTCTTTGCCCCAGGGAAGGGGAGTGGTCACAGCCTGATGGCAGATCAAGAGTTTCTGGACTCCTTATTGTACGAATGAAAGATTAGGGGTTTAGTATACCATTAACATGCGCTTGCAGGTTACTTCCAGTCCTTAAATAAAATGAAACTGCACAGTAGGAGCAATTGCCTGCAGAGCACTTCTGTCCTTTTTGGTCTACTTTGGTACAATTGTTAAAGTAATGGTTGGTTCCCTGACCACCTTTGTAAAAATCTGCATCCTGACCAGAGAGCTGCTGCCCAGCCCAGCAGAGAGAGCTTGCCTGGCCTGGGGGTCCCTGCACTGCTTCTCCCTGGGCCAGCTGCTGTCCTTCCTGTATTGTCTAAAGGGGCATTCTGAAAGAGTGGTCTCCTCTCCAGGATGCTGAGTTCCTCTTGCTTCTCTGGACTTTGTTTTGAATTTATAGATCTGTTTTCTGGTTGGAAGTTTTAGGGGCTTCTCTTCCATGTTCACTAAAGTTGTTTAATGTCCCATGATGATGTAGGACAGGAAAGGATTGTCCTGCTGAAAGAGGGCTCAGTTTGCTTTTAAAATGTCTTTGCTTTCAGGTGTTTGGGAAAAATGACATGTGGTTCTGGGTTATTTTCTCAATGATCCATGTTTTGGCCTCGCTGGCTCTCAGCACCCAGATCTACTACATGGGCCGCTTCAAGATCGGTGAGTGCTGTGACTGACCCGTCTCCTCCCAGGTGTGCGGGTGCCTCCTGTCCTCACCTGCCTGTGCAGCACAGTCCTGTGGCCCCTCTTCTGGGCTACCTTGTCCTCTCATCCCTCTGGTGCTTTCCTGGCCTCTGAAGTCCTTGTGCTACTGCTTCCCAGAGCAGTGGGAATCTGCAGGAGCTGTGTGCTATGTGGTGGCAGGACTGCTGGGCTCTGAGGGAGCTGCCCTTCAGCTGCAGCTCTCCCTAGTGCTGTGCTCAGAGGGGTGACCTACACCCTGTCACGGGGTGAGGGGGGAGAGGGCCTGCTGGGGAGCCTGACTCTTGTGCCCTGCTTATAAACCTGTTTCTCCTTCCTCTTTTGCTCCTGTCTGCCTCAGACGGCCCTGACTCAGGTAACTGTCCGCAGCTTTCCTTTTTCCCTGTTGAACTCATTGTGCTGAGGTGTAGCAGCCAGGGATTGCATGGATGTGCATGGGGAGGCAGGATCGTGTGCCACCTGGGGTCAGCTCTTGGGAAGTGAAACTGGTTTGCCAGCAGCACTGCCAGTCCTGTGCCTTGGCAGGAAGGGACTGATGCAGCACAGGAGAGCTCAGATCTTGGTGCAGGAGCCTTTTCAAGCTCTGCCTTGTGGCTAAAGGGGAATATCTCTGTTCATGCATGCCTGTCCATCCCCACTGCCACTGATGGCTCTGCAGTGAAGCTTCTGCAATGATTTTGAGATTAGGAGTGTCTTGAGTGTGCTCTGCCCTTCTAGGACCCTCTAAAGCCTGTGGGACCTGTTTCTGCTGTTTCCCTGCTCCAGCAGCTTGTTCCATGGAAGGTGCTTTTCCCCCTTCCTACACAGACATACACCTTTCTTCCAGAGATGGGGTTGCAAAGCCAGCCTCTACACATACAGGCAGGGCCTGCATGACTTCTGAATAGAGAGATTTTTAAAATTTATTTTTGTTGTAACCTGTTGTTCTGGCCAAATGCCATCCACATCCTTTGGTGGATGCCCTTCTGCTCAGCACAGACTGCTCCCAAAGGGCAAGACATGAATCTGCTGACACCTTGGGTTCTATGTTGTCAGCTGGTAGGTGTCAGTTTCTTCCTCACAGGTGTTTTAGAGCTCACTGTGCTGGCTGTTCTGGCTTTTTATCCTTTCCTTTGACAGACTTGGGCATATTTCGGCGAGCAGTGATGGTGCTGTACACGGACTGTATCCAGCAGTGCAGCCGACCAATGTACATGGTAGGTGACTTCTCATCTCCAGCACCTCTCAGCAATTCTTCACTCTTTAGGCAATGTGTGGATGAAAGAGGTGGGGCTACTTGAAGAAGGGATGGTCCTTGCTTCCCTTGTTCTCTCTCCCCCAAAATGGTTAGGTAAGTGTAGGTCTCTGCTGGAGTGGTTTACCCCCAACTTTCAAGGCTCCCCTGACCTCAGCCTTGGTGAATAAAACATCAGAGCAAAGGTGATACAAGCATTACAGGATTTGCCTTTGCACTTGCTCTCTGGGAGCATCCATTCAGAGGAACAGGTACGAGGCTCTGTGCAGTGCAGCCTCTCTGGGGAAGGCTGCAGCTATTTTGGTTTTGTGGCTTAAGCAAAAGCAATTGCCATTTCTGCAGCACCTCAGGGCAGACAGCAAAAAGGTAAGAAAAGGTGGCTGTTACCTTGTGTCCCCCAATTGCTTTCTCCTTGGCATAAAGTGCTAATTAGGGCTTGAGGCCAAATGGAGTTTTTCACCCATGAGCATCCTTTTTCTTAATTTTTTATTTATTCTCCCATCTCTGAATAAGCAAATTTGGTCCATTCAGGCATGAAGTAAGCCTGGCCAGCCTGAAATAGCTACATCATGAAAGCAGCTTGTAAGCACATGCCTCGTAAATATAATCCTTCTGTCTGCTGTAGTTACAGTGCTTCCCTAGCTAATGGTGAGATGGGAGGAAAAAGGGGCTCTCTGAATATGTGCAGGATGCTGTCCAAAGGTTCCCCTGCTGCCTCTTTCAAGCACATCCTTGCTCTCTGCAGTAATTTTATTGTAGAACAGTGGGAGGGAAGGAATCTAACTAGAAAAACAGTAGAAGCAGTCAAAGGATTCACAGAACCTCCTGAGGCCCCTTAAGTGCTGAGCTTGTCCTTTTTTCGATGTTTAGTCTCCTTGCAACACTTTCTTAAAATTTTTGAGGGTCAGAGCAGTTTCCACCCAGAAAAAGCTCCTGCAGAGCCAGGTACATGTGTGTTTGCAGGAACCAGACTCCAAATCCTCACATAATGCTGTCCTGAGTTTCTGAGGCAAAGGCCTCTTTTTGCATACCCTTTTCATTTCATCTGATCATCAGTGTCTTTTCTCCAGGACAGGATGGTGCTGCTCATTGTTGGGAACGTGGTCAACTGGTCCTTGTAAGTACAGGCATGTTGGTGCCTTGTGTATTTGTGCATGTGAGCAGCAGGATTTGGTACTGGCACACAGGTGGCCTGGAGTGATGGGGAGATGCAGCAGTGTCTGTGCAATAATCCTGTGCTGGGGCCCTTCTGACGTGTGTTGGCAGGCAGGCTGATCTGAGGGTGGTAGGCAGATCCATGGGATGCAGTACATGGAGCTACGTGGAGCATCCCTGAGGTTTTCAGCTCGGGCTGTCTCATGGCTCGTGTCTGAGGGAGTTTGTGCAGGGCTGGCCTGGTACTGTGCTGCTGTGTTGTGCTTCCCACAGAGCTGGGAGATCTCTCTGGCACAGCCAAGGTGCAGGAGACCTGACGGACACTGAGTCACAGAGCCTGGCTGAGCAGTAACTGCATGGGAGGGATCAGCTCTTGGATGAGACCTAAAACCATTGCCCCAAGCTCTTGCTTTTGGCTAAAGCTGCTTCTCAGGGATGTGTCTTCAGCCAAATGTACAGGTCTAGGACCAGATCCTACTGAGTGAGATGTGTTTGGCCATGGGCTGGAAGCAATCCAGGGCCCTTGCCTGTCCTCTGGGGTCTCCAGTTGCTTCAGCAGCTGACCATGGCTAAATTTCCTCGGCTGGGAGCAGAGGCAAACAGTGCATTTCTTCCAGGGAGTTGTGGTGCTGTGGCACTGGTGCTGTGTCCTGCAGTCCTGGGTGGGGGTTGGAACAGTGTGTGGCTGTCAGATTGGGGATGTACCCTGTCCCCAGTGAAAGAGGCTGGCTGATGTCCCTTTTATCCTCTGTCTCAGTGCTATCTTTGGGCTGGTGTATCGACCCAGGGACTTTGCCTCCTACATACTGGGAATCTTCATCTGTAACCTGCTGCTGTATCTGGCCTTCTACATCATCATGAAGGTAATGGGAGGCAGCTGTAGCTGTCCCTGATGCCCCTGTCTCCAAAGGGGAAGGGATGGGCCTTTTTTCTGGCTGCAGTTTGGGTTCCTGTGGTGCTGCAGAGAGATGTGGAGCAACCTTTGTGGGGCTCTGGGTGGGGCAAGGTGTTGGGGAGGGATGGTGTGTAGGCATTTCAAGGGTGGCTGGGCTGTGTCTTTGGGGGTGGGCAGCCTTTCGCTGATGGTGCAGGCTGGTGTGTAAGCCTTGTGCATGGCTCTGTCCCTGGGAAGAACTCAGGCTGTGTCCCTGTCTGCAGCTCCGCAGCTCTGAGAAACTCCTGCCCATCCCCATGTTCTGCATTGTGGCCACGGCAGTGGTGTGGGCAGCTGCCCTCTACTTCTTCTTCCAGACCCTCAGCAGCTGGGAGGTAAATTTCCATTTTTTTTGTTCTTCTGTCCATCTTTGTCTCATTCTCTTTCCTTCCTGGTGTTTGTTTTGCACAAAAAAGACTCTGGAGAAGTCTTGGGCTGCTCATGGGGAGTTGAAATGGCTGAACTCATTTAGCAGACTTGTGACAGGAGCATGGGAAGCTGTGCTGAGCCAAAAATGACTGTAGCTGTGTAGAGGCTGTTTATGACCCAGGTGATCTGGAGGTGATTGGTCCTTCCTAGGGGACAGAGGAGGAGCTGGGGATCTGAAAAGAAAACTGGGAAAATCCTGACCAGTGCTGGGTGGAAGATATCCCTGGAGCAGATGGCCACCTGGGGTCAACCAGGTCAGCCTGCCTGGGCTTGTTAGGGCTCTTGGTGACATGGGAGGCCATGAAATCCTGACTGGGTGCCTTCTAATAGGATGTCACATCCATCTCCACAGAAATGAGGGGCTTGCTTCAGGGTGGTCTGATGGAGGCTGTACAGCTTGTGCTATGCAGAACCTCAGATGTGGAGACCAGAGGCTTCCCCTTGGATATTGGATTGTGGTCCCAGATCCATTTTGAGGTCCAAGTATAACATTGTGTTCCTGTCCTGCCCTTGCCACATGTCTGGCCAGCACAGCACCCTTTCCTGAACCCTGCTTGAAGGGTTAAGACAGAGTGATCCCTGTAGGGTCCAGTGTGGCCAGCAAGGGCCCAGTATGGGTGGATATCAGGTCCTGACCCTCTGCCTGCCCTCCTAGGAGACTCCAGCAGAGTCCCGGGAAAAGAACCGGCCATGCATCCTGCTGGGATTCTTCGATGACCATGATGTCTGGCACTTCCTCTCTGCAGCTGCCTTGTTCTTCTCCTTTCTGGTGAGTCCTGCTGAGCCTCCTACTCTGCTGGATGGCCTCACCCTCTCCTCTTTCACCTTGCTCCCCTCTATCCACGTGGAGCTGTGACTGCTCCAGAACTCCACAGAAGTGCCCCAATTCCTCTGCTTGGCTCTACCTCCAGACTTCCTTCACAGTGGGATGCTCCTTGTCAGTGGGATCAGGGATCAGACTTCCTCCTTTATTTCTCTCCCAGTGCCTCCTGGCCTCAAGTTCCCTCTGGGGCTGTGGGTCACACAGCTGTTGTGGGGAAGCTGAGGGGCTGCTGTTGTAACCAATGACGCACGGATTCGTGAATACCTCCCATAAAAGCAAGGCTTGAAGATCTGAAAGGAAGACCTCCCTGGCCAGCAAGACCTGAATCTGACATGCACTTTCCTCCTCAGGTCCTGCTGACCCTGGATGATGACCTGGATACGGTGCGCAGGGACAAGATCCCAGTGTTCTGAGTCCCCAGGGACACGGGCGCAGAGGTGTCCCAAACTGCTCAGCCAAAGGCACTGGGCCACGGGTGTCTGTGGGGAATGAGCCTGCTTCTGTGGCCAACAGCCCAGTGGGAGCAGAAGAGCTGGATCCCACAGCAGGCATGAAGGGGTGCTGTGGCAACTGAGGTGGGACCAGGAGGGAAGATGACGTTTGCTCCTTTCCTGCCACATCCTCTGGGGTAGGCTTGATCCAGAGGCCAAGGCTAGTACACAGCCCTCTGGCTTGTGGGTGCAGAGGGTGCTGGAGCCAGTGATGAGGGAGGAAACAGGAGGGGAGGCATGTTAGAGACCTTTGCTTCCCTTCCTTCTTGCTGATGTGCTCTGCATCCTCTCTGGTGAGCAGGCTTGAGAAGTGCCATGCAGCTCCTCCTGCATTGGGAGCTGATGCCTGCAGCCTGCAGGCTGCTGCCCTCAGTCTCTTCAGCAGCATGGGGAGAGCATTTGGTTCCTGTCCTGTAGCAGCTGAGGGAGCAAAGGACTCCAAACTGAGGTGGCAGTGGGAGGACTGTGCTTTCTGTTTTCTTCTTTTTGTTGGAGAGACTCCTCTGGTAGCTGGTGGGGAGCCATGGTACCAAGGCTGCAGCGTTGGTGGGAGGTGGTGAACTGGAGCTGCCAGACTCAGAGCCTCCTGCCTTGCTCTTGCAGCCTCTCTGTCACTCAGCCACACTCCTGTGGCAGCTCCAGTGCTGGCACTTGTCAGTCACAAGTGCTCTCCTCAAGCGACCCTAAGAGACACCGCACAGCAAAGCCACAGCCTTCCGTGGCAGCCCTTGGCTCCTGCTGTGTGCCTTGCCAAAGGAGCAGGGTGGAACAGGGAGGTTTTCCAGCAGCCCCAGACTTTCTCCTCCCATGACCTTGCTTTGCAAAGCAGGTTCCTTTATGGCCTGGGAGTGTGAAGGAGGTTTTGGGGCAGTTGGGGTAGAGCTCTTCAGCTAAAGATCTGGACCAAATTTTCTTCTCCAACTTGTCTGAATCTGAAATGAGTTTTTTAATGGCTTCTGCATTCTTTCCAGTTTCTTAGTTATTTAAAAAAACAAGAATAAGGTGTGAATTATTTCAGGCCTTGCATCTAAAATGGGACCTGTTTTGCTAATTTGCAATTAAAAAGTGTTCTTTGAGGCCTGCTGTCCTTATTCTTGTCATTGCCTGAGCATTTTTACTTTGGTGTATGTGCATGTAGCCAGTGATGCAAAGGTTTCATTCCACTTCTGCTTACTAAAGCAGATGACTCTGGTGATGTTTTACTCCAAGAGTCTGTATCTCCTTGAACAGTTTTGCAACAGCTGGTTTTTATTTTTTTCTAAGTTGGAGTTTGTCGAGATGGTCAATAAAATGGATGTTCCTGGTTCCCTGCTCTGCCGGTTAATCTGAATTCTTCTTGCTTGTGCTCTCAGCAGCAGCAGAGACAGCAGTCGTGGCAGAGGGGTGCCCAGTGGTGTCACACAGCTGAAACCATCCTTGGGACTGTCACAGGCATTTCCTGAGCACAGGTGTGGATGACCTGCTTGTTCTCTTAACCAAATTGCCTTTGTGAGGCTACATGAAGAACAGACACTCATTTGTCACTGTAGTCCCTTGGGCAGGGTGAGGAGAGGGCTGGAGGAGGAAGGACACAAGAGGCTGCCAGCCTTTATCTTTCCGAGCAGAGCTGTGCTGCTCCGGAGGGTGTCGGGGTAGCTATGCCAGATTGAAGGAGGACCTGTGTGCCCCCAAATTTGTCCAGTTCTGGGAACACATTTTTATAAAATACACTCTTTCTCCCTGTGTCTTTCATAATCTGTATGACCTTTCATAATCTCTCAGACCTTGTTCCAAGGTTGTATTTGTTTCTAGCCAGGAAGCTGGTTATCTTCTCTAAATTGAAATGTGAGGAAAAAATAATGTTGAACAGCAGTTGGAAGGCTCGACGTAGGAGGCAGAACAGCATATGGGCTCGCTGGGCTGAGCAGATGAGCACAGCATGGAAGGGTAAGGTGGTAGCAGGGAGGGAGAGGGAGGCTGGAGAACAGCACAGAACGAACAGAAAACCACGACAGAATTCAATTAAGTATAAGGAGAAGCACCTCAAGCCTGAGAGATGGGAGGAAGGGTTGGAATCGTCTCCCTGCTGCTTCTGTGCTTTCAGCTTGATGCATCAATTTTTAAAATCTCCTCTTAGCTCTGCCCTGCCTGCTGGGCTCTCTTCGTGCTTCAGCTCTCCCACCTAGTGGCCACCTGAGCCTTCGATTGCTGCGGGTCTGGCTGGGCACCCGGGCCGTGTGCGCTCCCAGCTGTCCCAGGCACGCTTGGCTCTGCAGCCCTTGCCCCAGAACTGGAGCTTGTCTGGAGTGCTGCTGTCCTTCTCCAGGCCCCTGCCCTCGGGAAGGATGATCAGCTTGTTGGGTATATGGGGGCCCATCATTCCATGGCCTGCAGGGGTCATGCTGTTGTTTTCTCACCTCCAAGAGGGATGTGTAGGGGTAAAAGCAGAGCAGCACCGTGGAATTGTGTTGGGAGGTGAGGGAGCCTCTCTTGCTGCCCATGGGCTGGTAGTGGAGTCCCTGCTGTGCTCATGCTTGGGATAAGCTGCTGTCACAACTCCTGAAAGGCAAACAAACGGTGCCACAGGTGGGGACACCTCCCACTAGAGCAAATGGCTCAAAGTCCTGTCCAGCCAGGCCTTTCTAAAGATGGTGCATGTACCACCTCTCTGGACAACCTGTTCTAGTCTTTTACCACTCTCATTGTAAAAAACTTCTTCCTTACATTCCATATAATTCCTGTTTTCTCAGGAAATGTAGGTATAAGTTGTTCTGCCTAGTACAACTCAAAGGAGAAGGAAACAGCTTCTGTATAATACTAATACCCCCTCACAGGTTAGGAAAACTACCAGGGCCAGGTGCTCCCCGAGCCTCTGGGCTGACAGAAGAGCAGCCAAGGCAGGGGGAATGCACTGCAGTGTGGAAGAGGAAGGCAGCTGCCTTGTGTCCTGTTTCCCCTCCCCTCTGCTATGACTGAACTGTACACAGGGGCTGTCACTGAAGGAACAGAAGCCTCTCTGTCTTAATACTAAACCTCAGCCTTTTTTTAAATTAAGACCTTCCCCCTAAAGGCAACTTCCAGACCTGCAAGAATTTTGAAGTTTACAAGCCAGGTTTTCTGGAGCCTCTGAAAAGAATTGGTTCCTAGTAATGCAGTATTGTGCAAACTCGCTAAAAAGTCTTTACTTACCTTGCAGGGTCTCTGTACTGCTCTCATCCAAACCACATCCTTTAGCTTCAAACTGTGACAAAACAGCTGTCTTAGACCACTTCAAAACGAATGCAAGGGACTGTGATGAGAAGCATTTTATAAAGATGAAGTTGTATCTCAACAGTGATCACTGTCACTGGAGCAGGGACAGCATTTGCCATGTATTTTTTAGATACTACAGGATCAGTATTTATTTCTCCTGAACTACATAGTTTTGTATCTCCAAATAATGTGGTGCATAACTCTGGCATAGGCAGAGAATGTACATCAGTGGAAAACTTTGACTGTAAATTCCCAGTCTCAAAGCAAAGCTAAGTAATACTCTTAAGTATTTTGACCTATACTTAAGAGTGAATGGCATGGCTTTCCAGGGGGAAAGAAGCTGTACCAACAAGAACACAATATTCAAAGAGTGTTTTTCTTTTTTTTTTAATAAAATACTATCATGTTCATATCTATACAAATAATTATTACAACTATTAAACAAAGTATTACATTTAACAATAGAAATCTCAGAACTCTGAACAAGATCAGGGTTTGGGATATTTACACCTGAATGCAACACATTTGTAAAAAGATGTCAAAATAAACAGAGCAAGATCTTATTTACAATTGGAAGATGATGTTCCTGTTCATTCATTATAGATTTCTACTGCAGAGTTCCTATTTTCCATTACAAAATAGTAAGGACTTTCCACTGGGACCGTATCCAAGTCATTTACAGCTGTATAAAACAGAAGCACAGCAGAATACTCTGGACTGAATATAAATAATTTACATTGTGGAGGGCAACAGCATCTCTGATTAATCTCCTGTGGCAAAATCCATATTTGCTTCCCTTCTCACAGTGAGCAGGCAGGAACAGGGTCCAACCCCCCATGAGCTCTGTTGTTTCACACCTGTGATTGCCAGAACAGCAGCACATATTGCAAATGTGAAGACCTTGTAAAGATACTTCTGGTGAGGCAGAAAAAAAAGCCTTTAAAAAAAAAATTAATCTCAGAAAAACCAGTATCAACAAATAATGAATGGTGTCTGTGTAACTAAGCAGGGCTTGCTTGCAGAGAGTATGAATTTGTGTTGTCAGGACTGAAAATCTCTGCTAAATCTTTCACCACGGAGTAACCTACTCTGAGTGGGAATAAAGCCCTGGTGCTCTGAGGTTTCCAATTTATGGATGGCAGAAGCAGTAGGAAATTGAAAACACCCTCACACAAACCTGTGTCTGCTACCCATGCTGGATCATGGCAGTGGGAGAAGGGAACAGCAGTAGGTGGTAACAGGTCAGGTGATAGCAAGGAATGGAGCTCCTTACAGCACTGTATCAGAAAAACCAATATGACTGATCTGGTACAAACTGATTCAATTCTACTCTGTCTTGCCAGTGAAAGTGGGATCATTATTAAAGCGAGGAGCATGAAACTTACTAGGGGAACAGCAAAAGATGACAGCTCTTAGCACACTCAGTCATCCAGAAACAGTGGGAGTTTACTGAGTCCTTGAGCCAGGACTGCACAAGTACCTCAGAGAAACGTGAAAAGACAACAGGACACCAGAAATAATTAAAGGGCCCCTCTTCTCCAGCCATGCCCTCTGCAAGTTGCCCTGCCACACGACTTATTTCCTGCAACAGCACTACAGTCACCAACCACAGCAGCAGCAGCACAGCTTTAAAGTGCAGTAGGAAATCTGTGCAAAGTTCAGGAGGCTCTGGACTCGCACAGTGCATTTATTTTTTTTTCAGAGAGGTGCTCTTCCACCTGGGCAGCAGCACAGTGATGAGCTGGAAGCATGAGCTGGAAAACCCATCCCAGTAAGGCTCAGCCCCCAGCTCAAATCACTTCAGTTCTTATTTTCTTTAACTGTTCCTAAATGAGGTCCTTTCTCTCAAGAAAAAGGTATATAAATACTAACACATTTATATTTTATTGCCTGCTTTCAGTTTAGTCTATCTCTGCTCTTACTCTCCTAGGCTGTTTAAGGGACTAATATGGACTACACTGACATATGTTGGGCAATAATAAATAATATTGGGCAATCCAGCCCAATATTATTTATTATTGTTTGTTGGAGTCATTTAGGCCAAGCTGAAACCCACAGCCACACAATGCCTGTCAGCTGTGGCAGTCCCACCCCAGAGGTAGTGCCCAACCTTTCCCTTCCACTGCTGATTTTTCTAAATTAAGCAGTACTGGGTATTTTTCTTTCCTTCAAAGCCAAAACAAACCCTGTGTAAGTAGCCTTCAAAAAAAAGTATTATGGAAGAGAAAATGCAATTCTCAGGCTAACAAATCACAGCTAAACCCACAAAATCTTTTCCAAGTACATCTTGAAAAACAAAGGAACCGTTAATTGCTGGGTAGTCTTCAGGAGAAAAAGATAAATGTTGACATTGATGCTTGCTGAAGAAAATGGATTTGCTTGTCAAATGGTTTTCATAACAAGTAAACCAGAATCATTCCATCTGCAGAAGCTCCTTTTTCAAACTGCCCTCTCCAAGCACAGGTCAAGGTAAGGTGAGCTTTATCAACCTGATGGCTAAGCACAAGTTCAGTGGGAGGGGAAAGGGAAAATAAAGAAAAGAAGGATGTGTAAGATGTTGCAATTGCTCTTCTTCTTTAGAGCAGAACCTGAGGCCCTGGGGAAACACTGAGACACCAACATGTCAGTGCCACAAACTTACCTACAAAACTAAGTGCAAGAAGCCTGGTGGATATGGAATGCCAGGCAAGATTAGTTTACAGTGACAAGGAAAACCCCAAACAATTTAATAATTAAAAACTAACAGAAATTTAATATCTAGTTTCCTCTCTTTCGGTGTGAAATATCCAGTTCCTCCACTGTTCTTCCTAAAGGCAAAAGAGTGTGGATATGTGAGAAGATGAAACCCACAAGCTGCTCTCAAACCAGGGGACCAGGCCAGGCCCAGCATTCAAAGCCCATCTTGGACAGTCAAGCAGACCAAAAGGCTACACAACAGATCCAATTTTCCTTTAATTAAAGTTACCTGAAGGCCCGTCAGCAGTGTAAATATCAGAATTTGGATGAATGTGTTGATATGAAGCCCTTGCAGAGAGGTCTGCCTATCTTTCTTCTCACAGCAGTCTCCTGATCCCACACCAACGGGATCATTTAGTGTCACTTACAGCATGTAAAGGGACTCACACAGAACTTCAACAGAAATTGCCATGTTCAAGGAAGGGAATGAAATGATATTTCTCCATCCTGGTCTCATCAGGTTTCAGAAAAAGCCCTGAGAAGGACGAGAAGGTGCCCTGTCACAACAAAACACAATCCTCCAGAGAAGACCAAGGGTCACACAGTAAGTACTTCTCAGCCACACACCGCAAAATCGTGCAGTTCCTGCAAAATCCCAGCAGTCTCTGTATGGCTGAAATGCCTGTGCTGTGATTCCCTGCACAGCAGGCATCCTGTGAGCAAGGAGGAGCTGGTTTTGGTTGTCTTTGTAAACAGAAAGGGGGCACGCAAAAGTCACTGACACAGTTACTGCCTCTTCAGAAAATGATGTACAGTGTGAAAAAACCCCAATTTAAATCACAGCTGACATATTCTATTGTGAATACTCGGGACTGCACTTAACCTTGAGACAACAGCAGTAAATATGGAGGAATAAGAGAATAGAACAGGTATCTCACTTGAAAGGGACCTACGGAGATCATCCACTCCAGCTGCTTGGCGTGCCTCCATCCACTTCAGGACTCAGCATGTTGTCCAGATGCCTCTTAAACATGATTGTGGTATCAACCACCTCTCTAGCAAGCTTGTTCCAGTGTCTGAGCACCCTCCTGGTAAACAAATGCTTCCTAATGTCCAGTCTGAATCTCCCTTGGTGCCTCTTTGAGCCATTCCCATGTGTCCTGTCAGTGGATCCCAGGGAGAAGAGATCAGCACCTCCCTCTCCACTTCTCCTCTCAGGGAGCTGCAGAGAGCAAGGAGGTTGACTGTCTATCCAGATCCATCTCCAAAGCATCCGTCAACAGCATGTCCAAGTTTGGTATCATCAGCAAACTTGCCAATGGTGTGTTCAACTCCTGCATCCAGATCAGTGATAAATACATTGGATAGAACTGACCCTGGAACTGAGCCCCGAGCAACACTGCTGGTGACCAGTAGCCAGCCAGACCAGTAGCCCCATTCACTGTAAGTCCTTTGAGCTCTGCCCTTCAGCCAGTTCTTCACCCAGCACACCATGAACCTGTTCATCCCACAGCTGGACAGCTTGTGCAGATGGATGCTGTGAGGGACAGTATCCAAAGCATTACTAAAATGCAGAAAAATTACACCCACTGCCTTCCCTTCACCCACTAGGTGGGTGGCCTTATCACAGAAGAGTATCAAATTAGCTAGACAGGACTTTAACTTTGTGAACCCGTGTTGCCTGTGCCTGATGGCTGCATTATTCCTTAAACTTCTTTCAACAGCACCCAGTATAATCTTCACGATTTTCCCAGGAACCCAGGCTAGACTCACAGTCTGTAGTTCCCTGGATTCTTCCCTCCTGCCCTTTCTGTAGACTGGAATAACACTGGCTACCTTCCCATGAGCAGGGACCTGTCCAGACTCCCAGACCTTCAGTAGATGACCGAGCAGGGTCCTGCTGTATGTCCTGCTTGCTCCTTCAGTACTCTGGGATGAATCCTATCTGGCCAAGTGGATCTGTGGACATTCAAGTGTTGCAACAGGTTTAAGTTTATAAGCTCTCTCCAGCTTTCACAGACATCATAAAGTAGTGTAGTTTTAGGAAACTAATGTGGTATTCTGTGAAAGTCTGGAATGATAAGCAGGATTAGCAGCTTTATATAATAAAAGTCCTGGAAGCCAGGTCTTAATTTTTCACTAGTTTGTCCTGAAAGCCAAACCCATTGCTGCACACAGAATGCCATTTAAAGAGAGCAAGAATGGGCAGGTTTGCTTCCCTCCTCAAAGACCACACAAGTGTGTAATGCACAGAGTGGCTCCTGCTTCAATCCCCCTATCCTTACCATCCAGAACCCATGGAACAGTCACTGTTACGGAACTCACCTCACCATCTGAGGCAGACCCTTTGAGACCCACTGCACCAGAGACACCCCTTTGGTCGAGTCTCAGCAGGGCACACCCAGACCTGCAGCTGGCTGTCAGTTTGAGGCTGAGAACTGACTCATTCCTAACCCCTGCCCCCTGCACAGGCCAGTGGCTGCCACTTGGTCAGTGACTGCCCTGTGGCAGAGAGAAGCTGCCTTGCTGTGAACTGAAATACTGAAATACCTTGCTGTGAACTGAAACAGAGAACTGATCCACCACTTAGATTTAGTGTCTTAAGATAAGCTCCACCTGAATTAAACAAGGAATCCCAACCACGATCAGAACTGTTTTGCTTCACCTTTGCAGGAAAACACCAGACCCCAAATTACAAGAGCAGAGACATTGTCAGGACAGACTACAGACACAGCCCAATTAGTTTTAATTTTAAAGCCTCCGTACTTTCCTGGATCAGTGTAAAAGGGCTTAGCAAAACCAAAGTCTGGGCAGCCAAGCTGTGGAAAACTGTTTCAGGTCCCTCTTTGTGGGTCCTGTTCTTGGACATGAAGGAATATCTTCCTTTCCACCTTTCAAAGAAAAAGAAACAAAACAAAACAAAGAATCCCAGGGCACCTGCTCCTCCCCATGCCCCCACCAGAGCTTCTGACAGGTCCCAGGAGCAAGATGATGCACTGACGGTCAACACACAAGAATTTCAAGCTTGGAGACGACTGCATGCAAGGGAACCTCAAGTTACCATGTTGTTTGAAGAATCAAACCCAGAATGGTATTTCCAAACACATAAAAGACATATTTCTGCCCTGTTAGGAGAAAAAGCACACTGCAGGGACATTAAATAAATAAAATTTACCTAATTCTTCCCTTTCCTTTAAAAGAAATGGGACCAAAATTTGTTAAAGTACTGGAGACTCAGCCAGCGCACACACATTCACTCCTTCTCTCATGCATCTACAAACATCATCCTTCCTCAAATCCCAGTGTCTTCCGTGTGTTTCACTCTCAACACATCCATGTTCATCCATGTCCCTCCTTCAGCCACACAGGTTTAGGTAAAAGGTGCATTCAAGTGCAGAGTACTGATATTAACTCAGGCTCAATCCTATCAGCAATATCAAGTAAAAACTGTGCCCCAGGAATCCCCACTCATTTTGTGGGATGCGACAGGCTGAGGTCCCCTCCCATGTGCTGCCTGGTACAACAAAGGGCTGTCACTCACAGAAAGCAGAAAGCTGGTGTTAGAGCATGGGCCAAAGAAAAGTGGAGGGGAAAAAAGAAAAGGACATTAAGAAGGTGCTAAACAAAGTACAAAACCCACCCTGAGGTAACTTGCAGCAACCAACACTGAAATGGCAACAAACACGGCTGCTGTCTCTGCTGACTGCACCAGGAGTTGTGAGCTACACTAAAACATTGACTGAGTTCAGCAGTAACTGAAGCCACAGTTGAAGCAGATCCAAACAAGATTCTTAGAAACAGAAAGTCATGGGTTAAAGAAATCTAAATTTTCTAAAACAGTATTTTTAATTGCTGACCATGGGAGCACACAGTAATTTTCACCATGTAAAGTAAGCCTTAAGTCAAGTGTATGTGACAAGCTTCAGACAGACAAAAGCTGCACAACAAATGCCTTTTCCAATCAGCACTGGGTTAACACAGACTTGACTTGTGTTGAGGCTCTTGAAGATATTTTACAAAGGAAAAAGTGAAACCCAAACCATTTCAAGCTCCTGTGCAGTTTCAGGTAAACACATCAGGAACAAACCGATACCTGTAGCACTTGTTTCTTGTCTCCCATACGGATGCTCTCACTCCATGCACTACTGGGGGCAGCCCTTACCTTGGGACAATCAGACATCAAACTTGATTGTTGGAAAATCAACAACCAATATTTGCACAGCTCTCAATGTTGCATCCTTACTGTTTCCTAGTAAGCAAGCATTGCTATAGGCACTGGTGCTTTAGAGTTAGTAAGGTGGGTGGAAATACAACGTGTATATAAATATGGAAAGTACCATCTACATACATTCAGGCAAACAAACAGTGATGCTATGAATGGTCTCTCCAGGGGTGCCAGTAAGATCCACTTCCTTCTTCTTAAATATATAAACAACACATCAGACCAGAAGTCAGTCTGCCAGTTTTCATACAGCGGAGCTGCAGTCGTGACCTAAAATATGGCTTATATTGTGGGCAGGGCGGTTTGAGGGCTGCTTGGAAGAATCTGAAGCAGATGTGTTTGCAATAGAAAGCAAAGGTGACATCGCTGAGCCATCTGGAGGAAGAGCTGTGGCTATTTCTGGAAACAAAGAAGTTAAGTTAAAATTGGATAAGTGCGATGTGTTGGTCATGTGCATTGGTGGCATATCTGGAAGCAAAGGAAAACTCGGCTGAGCAAAACCAACAGGCCTGGGAGGAGACAGAATGGATCCAAATCGATTGTTTAAACCTCCACTGCTTGGCTTCTCCGTGCTTGGGTTCGGAAACATTTGATTGGGAAAGTAAGGGATAGAAATGTCATTGGAGAGGGTAGGGTGGGCGGGAGAGTAAGGTGGATAGAAGGATGGCAGTGTATTTTGAGGATCAACTGGGATTAGAGCTGGTGTCCGAGTGGCACTAGGCTGAGTGACTGGTGGGATGAAAGAAGCGTTAGCATTTATTGGTGGATTCATGCCACCCTCCGGAATAAAAGGGAATCCAAAATTCTGGGAGAGAGTATGTTGGTCAGGGGCCGCGTTGTCGTTGGACACTTGAGGGCCATCAGACATAAATCGGACAATGCTTCCTCTTTTTTCTATCGTGGACTGTTGGCGCCCAAGGATCATGCTGCCACTGGTGGACAGAGGAAGATGGGGAAGACTAGGGTCAAAGACATTTCCGTGTCTCTGATTGCCGGATCGATTCCTTTCGGGCTGACGTATTTTAGAACCTCCATTGTCTTGCAGAGGATGCCTCGAGCGCTGAGTGACCGAAGAATTTGGCTGACGAACAGAAGGCTGCCCTTGCTCGCCATTTCCGTGAGAAACTGCAGGGTGAGGGTGAGTTGGCCTCGCAACTCCATGCATATTGCTGGAAACGGGTGTGTTCATGTGGTTCTTAGTTCCATGACTGTCTGTCATCCTCATGGGGTTGGACTTCTGCACAGAGATGTTTGGGCTTGTATTGCGACCCTGAATGTCTCCTGAGGAAGAAGAACTCGAAAAAGGAATAGTCAATGAGCTGTTCCTTGTGTTAATTGCCCCAATGGACATGTCACAGCTTTCCCTGCTCTGGCCATCACCATCCCTTCGGATGTGGACACTCTCTCGCGCTGGGGGACAGTTGTACTCAATTGTGGAGGAGGCACCGCACTGCGTGTTCCTTTGATGTTCTGGGATTGATCTTTGGCTTCCACTGACTTGATCTCCAAGGTGAGGGGCGAGCAAGCTCTGCATGAAACTTTGGTGGCATGTGTTTTCATTCTCCCTTGATGGCAGGGTATTCCCCGTTGGAATACCCTGTACTGGCGGGTAGGGCAGTCTCTTCTGTCTCTCTATGGATGGTGCAGCATTCTGACCAATTCGGAATGCTTGTGACTGCATGCCCCGGAGGGATGACACAGAATTGCCAATTTCACTGTTTCTTGAAGCCTGTACATCAAAATTGCCCGGCGGTTGCTGATTGGGTCCAGAGGGCTTAAATGTTTGGCAGTCAGAAAGACGCTGCACATCCGAGCCAACTGTGTGGTCAACTGACAAGCGGCCCTGCATATTATGAATCGCCAACCCTTTATTTCTAGAAACATCAAGATAGCTTCTCATTTCAAGCTGGTCAGAAACCCTAGGGCCTTGAAGAGATATTCCTATTCTCTGCTCCGAATTAGAGGGCGTCTTCCCAATGAGGGCCTCAGCAGAGTAGCTGGAAACTCTGTTTCTTTCCTGCCTGTGAGGGGTGCATGTCATATCTGATGGTCTGGTTACAATGCTGGCCTGGGACACCATTTGCTGCTCTAAGCCCCTCGAGGTCATAAGTCTTTGCATCTGATTGTGCCCCGACACATGTTCTGAAGTGGAACCTTGCTGTCTGCTGCCAACATCCTGTTGCTGTTGATGCATAATATCCTGATTGATATGGCTCTGAGGGTGGTTATGGTGGTTTCTGCTTGTTGCAGGATTTTCACAGTTCTTTTCAGGCTGGGAAGCTCCAAAGTGTTGCTGCATCTGCTGCTGCATTTGTTGGTGGTGAGGATGGGGCTGACCACCTTTTTGCCGTGTTTGATCACTTCCATGGTGTTTTTGCTGTAGAGAAAGCTGTGTGGCTTGTGTTCCCTGGATGAGATTCCGTTTCTTTTGCATCTGCACCTCCTGCTGTATCGTTCGCTGTTGGTGGACACTGTGGGGTTGAGAGTGGACGGAGTTCTCCCCGTGAGTGACGTGGTGCTGCAGCTGGTACAAGTGGTGCCTCTCTCTTAGCTGCCCAGCCTGCTGCTGCTTCAAGTACGGGTGATTACTGTGAAGGTGAGAGATGCCTTGGGCAGGGACATGTTGAATTGGCTGCAAGTGCTGCCCTGCCTGGCCTGGCTGCTCTGAAAGTGGTGGCTGAGAACCACACTGAACTTCAGTTTGTCTCAAAGCTGGCGCTACGAAATTGCTGTTGGGTGGGAATAACCTACTGAGGCCATCAGCATGCCCTTGATTGCTCACTGGTGCCACTGAATTGGATGAATTAGGAGGAATCTGACTGACTAGCATCTGTGTTTGATCAGCAATACCCTCTGGTGCTCGGTTCATCAGCGCCATCCCCTCAAGCCTTATGGGTGCTGTCTGGCACTGCTTTTGCCTCTTTGCTGTAGAAAGCAGAAGGTCATCCTGAACGGCCCTCTTGGCAGAGTCTTTGCGACCTTCATGGTTTTGCTGCTTTAAGTGTGATTCCTGCAGCTGGGGAGCCTGCATGGTGCTTGCCCTGATAGCATTCAGTTGCTCCTGAGCATATTCACTCATGAGAGCAGGTCCCGGAGATGGATTGATGTATGTGCTAGATGGAAGGGAGAGGCTCACAGTTGCAGGGACACTTGCAGGCTCTGAAGACTGGGATAAACTCGAGCAACTCACCAGGGGATGGACAATGCGGCTCTGGTGTATCAGATTATTCACGCTTAGACTGGTTATGCTGGGTGTCTGGGAAGTGGAAATCTGCAAAGGAGTGTTTGATGTTTCCACACCTCCTACAGAGCAGCTTGGCTTCTCAACCTGCCTGTCGACATTTGTCTGTACTGTTTCATGAGCACTGAATTTGTTCGGTGCTGCTTCCAGCGGCCCTGCGTTGTTTTCTTTCACTGACTGAGGTTTAAAAGGCTGTTGCTCTCTCTCCAAAGGTGCAACCTCAGACTTAGAGATGATATCCCTTGTGTTAACCTGTATTCCCCCTCCACCTTTCTCAAGGCTTTCCTGGTCAAAAATAGCTCTCGCTGCAAGAGCTACAATGTCAGTCTGTTCTGAAAACGTGCAGCTGTTACAGGTACTGGTTGAGGTGCTGCTTGTGAGATCTTCTCTGGTGGTGTCTGGCAGCATAGATGCAACTGAGAAGCCTCGACTGCTGCCAGAGCTGGTTGACATCGGGGAGTCTGCCTGCCTGCTAGTGATAAGGGAAGCACTGACTACTTCCTGATCAGAGATGCAGGAGTGATGCGGGGAGAGAGTGTCACTTTCCGTGTTCATCAGCAAGAGTTCCTGCTTCTCAGGCAAATCAACATTTGATTCTGCTGATTTAGAGTTTTCCATAGGAAAATTAGTATGCTCCCCCTGAACAGTAAACGAAGAGGTTTTTTCCACAGCTGTTCTTTCTTTTGTGAGATCAGACAGCATTTTGGTTAGACCCTGTCCTTCCAACAAGTCTGCATCTTGCATTACCACTGAGGAATCCTGTGCAATGTTGCAGGACTCCGAATTCATTCCTGCCTTGGAAGCGTGACCTGCTGTGTTGCTCTGTGCTACCAAAGTCCCAGCAACCTGCAAATGTGTCACCTGTGCTTCTTTACGAGAGGATGTTAAGGTGTTTGGAGGTTCACAGGGTTTGGGAGACTCCGACAAGGCAGAGGCAGTTGGCGGGTGGCTCTGAGATCCCTGGGCCTGCTGGCGAGGAGCAGCATCTTTGGCCGCTGGTGGAGCGAGCAGCAGCTGCTCTGACACCACAGACTCCAGCGGTGAGGAAGCAGATGCCTCTGCTGAGCTCGGCTCGGGAGCAGAGGGGGTTTTCACTGCCTGTTCAGAGCTCGCAGCCTCTTTGGAAGGAGAGTCAGAAACGCTGACGCCGCTCGCTGCAGCCGCGCCGCCCGCCTGCGATGTGGTTACAGCCTGTGATGCTGCCGGGGCGTTTTCTGGCGGCCCTTCGCCATTTGAAGGCTTTGCCACCGTTTCCACAGGAGCACAGTCCACCTTCCCTGCATCTTTGCAAGGAACTGCTGGGCAAGACACTTTATTATTGACTGCTTGGTGTTTCTTTGTGCTTGGCTTTTTGTTTGTCCTTTTTGATTTTGCACTGGATGGCAAGCCAGCAGCCGCTTTTTGCGGAGAAGCATTTATGGAATTAGATGCGCTGGTTAATACCGAAACCTCTGCAGGCACTGAAGATGCCACAGAAGTTGGCAATGACACACAGTTGACTGTGGCAATCTGGTTATTGACAGTTGCAGGATTGGTGGGGTGGCTGAGAGACAAGTGCAAGCAGCTCTGCCCAGCCATTTGCGATATGCTTTGATTGAGGTTAGCTAAAGCACCAAATGTATTGAGGGCAACATTGGTATTTGGATCCTCGCTGGTGGTGGGCTGAATAATTTGCATAGGGGCTTGGTTTGAAGCTCCGGATGAAGACATCACAGGCTGCAATGCGAAAAGCTGCCCATTTAATGAGATAGTCTGAGGATGCTGTTGATTGGACATTGTCACTGAAAATGTCTGCGCAGAGCTAGAAGATGGCAAAGAAGATGGCCTTGGTAATATATGGACAAGGTGTTTCCCTCCAAAAGTCTGTGGAAGAGAGGCATTTTGCATGGAGCCACTGGAGTTGGCGACTGCAGTCGGCCCGTTCACGGGAACTCTTACAGAAGCAGAAGGCTGAGCAGACAGGAGGGGAAGAGGATTCTGATTTGCAGCTTGTATAATTACAATTTGCTGACTAACATTTTGGCTGGGAACTTCGGCTCTCACAATGGGCGGGCACGGAGCAGGGTTTGGAGGCTGGAGAATGATGACATTCTGGTTAGCTGGTGCTCCTGTCACAGCTGAGGCGACTGGCTGAGCCATCTGAATCACCTGCATAGCTGAGTTTAATGGAAGGATATTTCCTGCAGCCTGAGCTTTAACCTGTGGCTGGCTGATTAAAGGCTGTATAGGTACGGGTGGGCACGAGGGCACGGTAACTACAATCTGTTCAGCTGCCTGGCCATCCCCAGGCAGAGAAGCATGCAAACTGATACTTGTAGTCAAAGGCCTGCTGTGGGCAGAAGACACAGTCCCAGCACCATTGACTGGCTCGTTGAGGAGGGCAGTCATTATCCCGGATGGCGTTTGGCTCAGCGGCTGAACAGTGTTTCCTGCCAGCTGCAAAGTTGTCCACGTGGTCTGTGTGTTCCCAGCTGAAGGCATCCGGGTAAGGCTACTCATGTTTTTCAAGTCTGAAGTGCCAACACCTGAAGAGCCTGAAAAAGACCAGCAGTTTTCCAGGGGACTGACAGCCAGAGTGCTTATTGCTGTCACAGCCTTAACTCCTTCTGCTGCAGACGTCACAGGCGTCCCAGCACTGCTGACCATGTCCATACTTCTGAGGACCTTTACAGAAGAGCAGCTCTCTGCAGTAGACAGTCTCACAGGTGGCACACAAGCTGTGTCTGTGGTTGAAATAGCACAGCTCTCCTGGACGTCACTCCTGGAATTGTGTGTATTTGAGCAAGTTGCATTCACCTGTTGAACTTGGGAGGCTTCCACGGAGGCACTGGAAGGAAGGCTAGCTCCCTGCAGGAGTGTTTTCTTTGTTGATTTAGTGCCCTCCTCATCATTTTTACTTTTGGGGGGATTTTGCTCATTCTGTGATGCATTACTTGAAGAACACTGCAGTTCCTGTTCTGTTGCAGGTTGAGGTGTGCTCTGTGAGCTGGCAGGAGCAGCGGCGGGCACACCTCGCTCGCTCTCCGGGGTGGAGAGCTCAGGAACATTCCCTGCTGGAGCTGTCTGAGCGGATACCAGCGGAGAAACTGTAGGTTGCGTCCATGGCTTATTTTCTGTGGGATAAATGCTAGCAATTGTCACAGGAGTCACTAGGTTGCAAGTTCTCTGAACTGGCACAACATTGGCTGTTTGCTTTTGTAAATTATGACCAACATTAAACGTTATTCCCTGCACAGATGCTCCCTGGTTATTTCCATTGGGTTGAGTCCCATTTGAATAGACAATGATGTTCTTCTGAACCTGATCACTGGGAATAACAACCGAGACTTTGGCATTTTTGAGGTTTCCTTTCCAGTGGATTGTAGGATCATCATACAGGCAAATATCATTTGCTTTCAGTAGCTCAATGTATCTCCCATTTTCCTTTTGCAGTTCGTCCAACTGTTTCCGGAGCTTTTTTATCTCTTCAGCTACAAAACAGTGAGAGCACTCCATTACATCAGCACCAGAGCAAATAATGAAATAATGTTACCACATGACTTAGAGAGTAAACACTGTGTAGCAATGAAATAAATTGCTGAAATAATTTGAACAAATCGTTAATAATGTATGTTCTTTTCAAATGGTTAGCACAACCTAAGTGAAGACTCTTGTCCTGATAAATCTCTCTACTGAGTGGGGAAGTGAATGAATTTCACAGACTATTCTATTACCAATAGCTGGATATGTCAAATTACTTAGAAAAAAACATCAGGACTAACTTGGATGAAACTGAATGCTAATCAAAATTGTTTAATTCCCGAAGGAAAGACAAGCACATGAATCTTTTTCTTTTTCCTGCTTTTTTGCAAACACCAAAACTGTTTTTATTTAATTGTTAATGTCACAGCTTTCCAGGAGAATTAAGTTTCATTACATCTAAAAATTACAGCCAAAATGAAATACAAAGCATTTGTGTAAAGCCACAAAACTGGCAATGTGCCTGAAAGATGGCTCACCAAACTGGGAAAATCACAATAAAACAGAAAGAAAAATCACAAACTACAAGATTAGCTTTGAGATGATTTCTGTCATACTTCTATCACTGTACTTTTACACATCTATTCAAGTAAATTTTATATGATGCGTTGTATTTTTATAAAACGAGCCATTTTAACTTTTACAGCTTTTCAAAGGAAAAAAATGAAGGTTTATGAATGAAGGAAGATTCATCTTTTCGATGAAAAAAAATCTAACTGAAGTTTGTCAGAAATCATTCTGGTCACTACAGTAGAATAAACTGGGACAGAATTTACCAGATGATGCCACATCACCTGTAAGCTCTGTAATTACTCATAGCTATGTGCAAGAATACTCACTTGGGCATTCAATTGGCTTTTTGTTTCAAGATATTCTAAGCAGCTGCATTTTTCCTGTATGTGCATGATGTCTTGGGATTCCCATTTGTGGATCCAGGCTTTGTTGTTCGTCAGTACAGAGACACAGAAGAAGTGAGGGACAGAAATTCTAGAGCCCCCAGCAGCATCTGTACTTACCCTGCTCATTGCTCCCTCCATTTAACAGAAGTTCATCATTCTGTCTTTTCATTTCTGTTATATACTTAAAGGCCTGATCCAGGATCATGTTCTTGCTCTGCAAAAGAAAATACACAGGACAAAGGTCTAGAATTTGTAAAGCCATTAGTGATGAGGCTGCACTTTTTCCAAGAGGTCTTTACTTTAAAAATATGCTCTGAATGTCACGGGGTAGGGTTTGTTTTCTTTTGGTTTGGGTTGAGTTTTTTTGGAGGTTGTTTATGCAAGATGAACTACAGGTTTTTTGAGTGATACTGACTCTAAAATGCCATGAGATTTTACAGAATAACATTTTCAATGCTGGAGCCGACACTTCCTGATGCCCAGAGGTGGATAATACTAAGGCCACAGATCCTGAACAGCCAGCACCATTTCTTGTTCATCAGCCCAAAATTCATGTTCACTAATAAACATACACATCACATGAAATTTCCAGGATACTGCCTTGTAAATATTTTATTAGGAAAGAAACAAACATGAAACAACTACCCAGGGAGGTATATGCATAATTCTGAAAGTAGTATACTGGGGAATATGGGAAAAGAAAATAACCCATCCACAATCATCTTTTTATGAAACTATGCTTATTCTGCCTGCACAACCTTTGTTCACTTCTTAATTTCTTCCACTGTTCGGTAGGAAGATTCGTCTGTCTTGAAAAAGATGCTTCTGTGCATCAACCTCAGACCGTTTGTTTTGCTTCATCTTTTGCAAGCAGGGTGTCTTAAATTACTATTATTATAATTTCAGTTTCTGAATTATTTTCAGGCCCTTATATGAAAGATGACAAAAATAAGAAGTCATATGCAACACTTTCAGATAAAATCCTCAAATCTGTGTAATTACATTTATGTGACCCTGCACTTCCAAATAGGAATTCTATTACAAACAGTCTTTTAAATACTAATAACTGGTAATATTTTCGAGCATATTAATTCAGACAGTTTTGCCTTGTTGCTAATACAAACAGTAAAATTAGTATTTATACTTCTATGGACAAAGAAACATTTAAACATTTGACAGGAAACTTGTATGCACCTCTGGATGGACACTCACCTGCTTAAGTGCTGGCGAGCAGGGAATGAGTTCTCCAATTCTGTTTATCCCAGCATTAATCTTCTTCTTCCGATGTCTCTCCACTAAGCAAAAATAATACGGACTGTGTCATCTGGTTGGGCAAGTCAGCACAACAGCAGCACAACTAGGACAATGTAAGGGCTCATTAATACATTATTTCATTACACATTGGAACCCGGAATAACCTGAGTGAGGAAAAAATTCCCCTAAAGTAAACCTCAGTTATCGAATTAATACTCAGTGGAAACGAGAGCTGTAATGTAAGGAGCAATATCTTTAAAAGGTGGAGATATTTTGGACCCCTTCATGAAAAAGAAAAGTCCCTACAAGTCAAAATTCAGGTTTTGAAACTGCTTTCTAAGACAGTTTCATGACATCCTTTTCATGAGGCAGATTGAATAAATTTAGGCACACAGAAAGCAAATGAACAAACATTATGGAAATAATCAGTTTCAGATTTGGGAAGCAAACCCATGCCTCTTAAATACTAATGTCAAATTTAGCACCAAAAGAGAAATAATGTAGATTTTATCAGTCTCCAGGCTTAATTTTAAATTTATATTGACAGAGCAGCCAGCCAACACTGAACATAGCTGCACTTTAGCTTTATGGATTATCTGTTACTCTTTTCTATGTCCAAAGTTTTAACTGTTCCACAAGGTCTACCTGACTGGGACTAAAGACAATACTGAATGAAGAGTACTTCCAGTTAATTACCTGTTTTGGAGAAGGTCAGAAAATATTTCATTTATAGTCCTTTAGTGACATCATTTACCTATTCAATAGGTCTGAATATGGCAGAAAGGGTCTACACTTGAAGTCTAGGAGTGTACATACCTCTGGGCATGTTTTTTACAGACAGTATTTCTGTTTTCCATCCACCACAGTCAGCCTCTTTCAAATATAGTTAGCTCTCATGTAGCTATTTTTTTTTACTGAAATATTTTCATGCTCTATGTAAAATTAAAACTATTAGATGTCTTTTTTCAAAAAAAAACCTGGAAAAAATTCTGTCATGGCTCTGTCAGGATTCAAACCATTGTGTTGTTCATTCATTGTGCTGAATGAACCTTTTTATTTGTGCAGTTGTTCTGCTTTTGGTGGCACACAGAAACAAACTGTGACCTTCAGGTGAGTGTATTTCAGTTTGCTCCTTTACAGAAGACTCACTAATTTAATTTAAACAGTCTTATTTCAGTAGCCTGTCACTTCAATTTACTGCTCTCAAACTGTTTTTTTTTTTGTATTTCAGGAGAGACTGCTGGTGTTGACAGAGACAGGCCTAAATACACTAAACACAGCAAGACAAAGTTTCTTAGGCAAGAAATTTACCATATTAATTAGAGCAGCTCTGTAAAAATTAAAACACAGGACACCTGGAACTTAATCTTTATATATCTTACTAAAACATACAGATACCACAGTGTTTGTGAAGTGCTACTCTTTTGTTTTGAACACATTTGCCACACTCTACTCAGCTTGACCAGATATTAATGACTAAACAAGTATAGGGTTGGAGGGAGCTGGTCCCCACATACTGCAGAGTTCAGCCCAGGTGATAAATATTTTGAAGAGCTATCAACAAGTAAAACAGGAACTGGGAATTCCAGTGAAGCCAGCAATCTTAGAAGTAAACCTGATAAGACTGTTTCCTGATTCTTCTTAAGAAATTGGCCACACCCTGAGCTCACTCAAGAAGCACTACATTGCACAGGCTTCACATGGAAACTGCTCAGTGGTTTTTCCAGGTGAGTTTGTTAAGACCACGTGATACTGCTGTTCAGTGAAAGAAGAACTGCCATCAATTTCCTGGATAAACCAGGCCAAAACCTGCCAGACTCCTCCCCAGTCCATCCCTCTTTTCCTACTTGTAGAAGATGCCATTGGCGCTAGACACTGACTGGGTGCTGCCTGAGGGATGCAGCTCCTGCAACATACAGCCAACATCTGCACAGAACTTCTGGGGTGTCAACAGCCAAGTGGGTGCCTTAGGAAGAGGCTAGAGGAATACTTCTAATCTGGGGAGCCTCTAAAGCTCTTAGGTAGGACACCTGTCACTATTTTGAGAGAGGTGGATATTAGTTGTGTGTGAATGACTTATTTTCCTTTGGAATTGAACACAGCTGAAATTGTTTACTTCTTAATTTACTAGCTTTGGAATGGCAGCGCATGGTGCTTCTTCATACTTTACCTTTGTAGTGTGGAAAATAGCCAACTAGAAACAATCTGCACAGATATTTTATGCAAAGACACAGAAAGGTGTTTGATAGGGTGAGGTTTTTTAAGTGCACTAAACTCCTGTGAAGGAACCTTCTCCATGCAAAATATGTTTTACTACTCCAAAGTATCTGTGCCTATTTCCAGACCAAACAAAGCATAATGTTCCTACCTGCATTATGTGTCTCCCGGTTTTTCTTTCTGTGAAATAGAAAGGAAAAAGAGTGATATGAAACTGAAGGCAAAAAATCTGCATACGAACAAATATTTATTTTATTATTTCTATTACAGCTAAAAATACTAAACATTATAGTCTGCTCTGTGAAAAAGAACAGCAGAAGTCACAATCAGATGTTCTTGAACATTGGTATTAAATAGTTCCTAACAAAAATTTATTTGTGCTCAGACTTAAATCAATTTCAGTATAACAAGGCACAGTGTAATATTCCACTTGATTATTGGTACATATTTATAGTGCAGAGCTGGGTCTTTATGTTCCTGTTGCACTATGAAGAGTTCAATAAGGCCAAAGATTTTAAAAAATAGTTCTGTTTCTGAGGAACAAGGCAGTTAAGTATTTTCTGAAATGTTGGCTTTTACATTCACTGGATCACTGAAACAGGAGAAAACTTCACCATGCACGTTGATTTTTCCAGCCACATTGCCTTCAAACATCATAGCTTCTGGTCTCAAAGATGCTTCCTTTATGAGAGAAACCAGAAATACTGTTCCTCTGCAGCTGCTGTTCTGTACTGTCTCAAAATTCTGTATAGGTGTAATTTGGGCACGTGAGGGTTGTCTTTGTTTTCAGATGCTCACCTGGGACTACTGGACTGATGTCAACAAATCATTGTGCAATGCCCCAAATTGCTTTGCGGGCAGTCAGTAAATTCCAAATGTGTACTCTACATATATAAATAAGATGTACTATACACATGCACTAAGACAAATACCTTCAGGAACTATAATGTAGCAAAGCATGTGGTTTCTGGAAAAATCAACATTCCAGAAAAAAAAACCAATTTCAAAAAACTTCTGTCCAGCAGCACACTCCCAGTCTAGATGTCTGCTAGGGTACACAAAAAGCAGAGTAGCATCTTCTGCTGTCCTCTTCAACTGTTACAGAACAGTC